>NC_088355.1:5126000-5439000 GCF_036884655.1 Musa acuminata AAA Group | reverse complement strand
CCAGATCTTGTTCCATCCATACTTACGCTAGCACTAAATGATGCAATGACATATGACAAGGTTAGCTGACTTTGTGTTACTGGTCAAATGCATCAGAATGTTTTTGCTTACTTTACACATCAATTTAGCTGTGGAGGCAACTGACTTTTGAAAGTAAATGTATATAGGCTACAAAATCTGGGGGCCCAAATGGATCAATCCGTTTGAGGTAGATCTCTTTTGGTGATGTCTAAATTATCTCAATTATATATCTATTTAGTAGCCATATGTTATTCTTACATCAGATATCCTAACCATCTCTATCTCTTTCCTCTTTTTTTTAAATCTCTTGAAGTGCGGAACTAGGAAGACCTGAAAATAGTGGACTTTCTGGTGCTTTGGATCTCATAATGGAAGCAAAAAAGGGGATTGACACATATTCCAAAGGAGGGCCAATTTCATTTGCTGACCTCATCCAGTATGCCGGTAAGTTAAACTGTCCAATGTTGGCTTCTTGATCTTAAATCTATCTAATAATAGGAATTGTCTGCATGTTGTAATTTGATTTGCGTACAACTTCAAACCCTTCTCTGATGTAGAATGGGACACAACCATCCAAACTGCTAACCAAATTAAGAATCACCAACTCCTGGTCCTAATATCATTGGGACCTAAATGAAATCAATTTTTAAATGACAACTCAATATGAAATTTTGAATGCAATTTTTAAGTTTTCCAAGCAATAAATATTACTAGGTCTTAAAACAAATTAAGTTTCTGGTCAATGTATACTCTCTTGGTGGTATTTCTAGACATTACATCATTTCATCTAATACTATCAAAATGGGTGCTTATGCTTTTGGAGTAGTTTTGCTAGTAATTTCTCTTAGTAAAAATTGGAACAGTGATACATGCTTCTGATATATTACCTAGTCTCATATGTGGAGTTATAGATTGTTCTAGCATCCAGCGCTGATGGTGTTACATAAGCTTGTCTTTTAGCTTTCAATTTGGATTGGTGAAAAATGAAATGAACTGTTATTTTTGTTGACTTTTCTTCATATTTCATAGTTTACGAGTTGGCATTTAGTTTGCTATTTATTTAGAATGGACATTAATTTAACTCTGTTCAACTTTATGAATATAGCCCAAGCATCAATCAAGAAAACATTCCTTGATTCTGCAATCCAGAAATGTGGTGGAAAGGAAGACAAAGGAAAACTACTATACACAGCATATGGCTCAAACGGTCAGGTTGGTTCCACAACTAAAGTTTAATTTTGTGATTTAGATCAGGCCTTCTAGGTGATACTGCTATGTACAGTATATGGTTCAAATGGTCAGGTTAATTCATTAATCAAAGTTCAATTTTGTGGATGAGCAAGGATTTAAATTCTGACCCAATACTGGTTTTGCTAATCGATCAGTCTTGTAAAATACTGCTATGCCAATACACGGAACTATGTACCAACTTACCATCAGGTATCACCAGAAAATAATAATAAAGTGTAAATTATTGATAATTATTGACCTATATGGTTTAGTGCTGGTCCTTGGTCGAACTAAAAATTGTTGGTACATGCCAATGCAACTTGTATTTGAATTCTTAAGCGTATTTGATTATTCTTACCTGAAGTGAAGCTAATAACAAAAAGTTCAAATCCTAAAGCTGTGATCAATACCCCTAGTGTCCAAAGTTGATTAAGATATTGTTGACTTATCTTTTGTCATCTATTGAAAAAAAAATTCTAATGTTTCTTTCAAGGTCCGCAATATCGTACCATACCGGAGTTTCGACTTGGGCTCGATACCGGTACGGTACGGTATACCGAGCGATACACCCAGGTGTACCGAGTGGTATATTCAGGCGTGCCGAGCACTGCTACAGTGCTACAGTTCTGCTACAGTATCGGACCGATAATAGGCGGTCCGCGTACCGGAAGCCTGTCGGACCGGTACGTACCGCCCATACCGGGCGGTACGGTCCGGTATTGCAGACCATGGTTTCTTTTGCAAAGTGTAAGCCATTCTATTCAATGTCAATAGGACAATATACCAGAGTTGTAGACAATAACAAACAGTCAATCCATTCTGACCAAAACAACAAGAAATTAGCTACTTTCTATCTCTTAACTCCTATACAGTCATTTATTGGAAGTTATATCCATATTCCATAGGCAAATTTTATAGACCTACCCCATCACTGTCTGCATGAAAGATCTTCTGATTGTCCTCTTTATAAAAGAATGCTATTCCGATATTCTCTGTGACATTTCTACAATCTTCTTGACATCAGAAATCTACTTCTGGAATATCCTGTTCCTTTCAATCCACAAATGATCGACATCTTTCTTCAGTTGAACCTGCAATGCTTTATCTTTACTGTGATCTGCAAACCACTCGGTTTGTTGTTCATGTCCATAAATTGTTGTCCCATCTTACCAAGCTACAAAATTCTTTTCCAAATTTTTGGAGTAACAGATCATCTGATAAATAAATTCTCTAAAGATTGCAGAATACGATACTAAAATGGCTTATCTTGAAACAATAACTTGTCCAACACTGCTGACCACAACATAGATGCATGCCTGAGCACTCTGTCAAGGTTTGCCGTACCGGACTGTACCGCCCGGTACGGACGGTACGTACCGGTCCGACAGGCTAGCGGTACGCGGACCGCCCTGTACCGGTCAGCCCGTACAGGCTACAGTGCTCGGTACACCTGGGTGTACCGAGCGGTATACCGTACCGTACCGGTACCGAGCCCGGGTCGAAATGCCGGTACGGTACGGTACGGCGAACCTTGCACTCTGTGCTTAAATCCAAATCATATTAAGCCAATTTACAAGGTTTTTCTTTCAATAATGGTTCCATGTCTTATTGATGCTAAATCATAACAATAGTAACTGCACTTTTGCCATCGGTCTTATGGATTTTGACTTGTTTTAAATGTTGGTAAGAACTGCCTTACATTAACTATCAGGTCCAATACTATCGCCTTCAAACTCATTCTAGTTTGATACACAACCTCCCTGCTAATCCTGTTAATGAGTGGGCCAAATTCAATCCAATGGTCATGAAAAAAGTGAAACTAATTTTCATTTCCAATCTGATATCCAAACAATTTGCAAACCTCATTTCTTAAATAAATTAACTTTCTCAGAATAAAATATCCTAATATTTCTGCTATAATTTTTTTCCTCCCTTACCTACGGTATCACATTGTGATGCACAATCTTGATATGTTGTAGGTGTCAGTCTACTATGTTTTTTTGCCTGTTATTGGTTTACAACATATATGTAACTTGTAGAGTTGATGCTTCTGTAGAAATCTGAAAACTTGTTTGCCGTCAAGGACTAATGTTAGGGACCACAGTCTTGTACTCTATACTAGTCCTAGGATTATCGTAAAATCTTCATTGAGCAGATCATTTGGATCAAAATATATTTCTAGACATTAGTCTGAGACAATTGAATATGAATTTTCATAATCATTGTAACAAATATCAATTTCTCTTTCTCATATAGAGTAACATCTGGCAATTGGTTGAGTGCTAGCTGCTTTAGATAGCACAGGTTGCATATTCTAGATGTCGCTTATTTAGGGATTTTAACATTCCGTTTTGGATATATTTCCATTATCTTGGAAGGTATGATTTATAGAACCAGCTCATACATTAAACCACATCTCAAGTTTTTAATTCAGGAACAATGCATTCTTCTTTATTGGGAATGGGGGCTAGGGTCCACGTGTGGAACTCCTAGAGATATTTTCCTTGCTTGACCATCTATATGGTAGCACAATTATAGTAACATAATTCTAGAGGAGATAAGCATGAGAACTGATAAAATTTTTCTTTTAATCTTTTTTTTGTTCTGGTGACACATCATTCATGATGAAGATTTCCACAAATGACTTACCAGCATCTGCTGTTCCAATATGCAGTGGGCATGCGTGGGCACTGCCAATATTTGAATCTTGGTTATAATTTTGTTTTCATCATCTACTAGTATAACTTTTTATGATTATTTTCTTCTCTTATATTGAGTTTCTAGGTATCTCTCTTGGTAACCTTCCTGGACTAGTAATGTTATTAACTTTTTCTTTTCTTGTTCTCTCCCATGTAAACAGTGGGGCTTGTTTGACAAACAATTTGGGCGTAAGGATGCTGAAGCTCCTGATCCAGAAGGAAGGATCCCTCAGTGGAACAAGGCTTCTGTCCAGGAAATGAAAGCAAAGTTCACTGCTATTGGCCTCGGTCCACGCCAGGTACCTCCCAACCATTTCATCTTTCCGATTTCTATTATTAACTATGGATGGTACTGAATATTTGCTGCATCATGGTTTTCTCTCAGATAATTGTCAAATCTCAAAAATAAGTAAATTGAGATGGTATTTAGTATTTACTAGCATCACATGCATGTCGGAAATATTTCAAAACTGAATGCACCTGTGGAAACCGTTTTTTATAATATACAAGTAATTGATGTCTTATTACTGCTACAATGTAGTATTGTGTGCCAGATTTTTTCATATAATTTGTGTTTATGCCATGTCCTTCAGAACCAGGAAGCTTTGTCAAGTTAGAACTTGCTTTTGTCTGCGTATTATTTATTTAATTCTCCAACAAGCTGTGTTTTAGTGCTCCAATCTACTAAGACAACAAACATATAAATTCATCTTTGATTCATAATATATACTGTTCAAATAGTTACAACATTTTTCTTTCTTTTAATAGGAGAAATCTTTTGAAAATTGAATATACTGATGTCAAATTATGCCAAACTCTTCTGGGGTTCCTTTATTGTTTTCTTTCATCCAGAAACTAGCTTTACAATGCTTCAATCAAAGCTTTGAAATGCATCAATTATGAAGCTCTTATTCCACATACTGTTTACATTATTACTTTAATCCAACTACTATTATAGAAATTACAATTTAGTTGGTTCTAGTACGCTGTCATGTTCTTATGGATTGGTTACTTTTTTCAGCTGGCAGTGATGTCTGCGTTTCTTGGTCCTGATCAGTTGGCAACAGAGAACCTTTTGTCATCTGATCCTGAAGTCCGTCCTTGGGTTGAGAAGTATCAACGTAGCCGAGAAACTATATCCCAGACAGATTATGAGGTGATGATCATTCAGAAAATAATATCTGGACTGCTTCTTTTCTTAGCATTTACCAATTAAATATTTCATGCCTCTATAAGAAATCAAGTTAAGCTTCGAACTTCTCATGCAATAAAAATCAAAAGCTTTATGTTTAATTGGCATATTTTTTCAAAATTAGTGCATTATATTTTCCACTTTTTCAAAATCTGTTTTATTTTTCTATATGCTATAAAATTACTTGACATCATTCTGTTTTTATAGATATATACAATAGATGGTGGGGACTTGTAACATTGAAAATATAATTAGAAAAATTACATGTTAGAAACTATTCTGAAGTCTTTATGCTGGTTTTCATTATCCAAATGTCTTGAACATAAAAGTTCAAAGAAAATATCAAAAATATAATTGGAAAAATTGCATGTTAGAAACTATACTTAATTCTTTATGCTGGTTTTCAGCATCCAAATGCGTTGATGCTGTAATTTGCTAAGCTGGTTGCACACTATTTTATCTTGGAACTTCATATGTTCATTAAACCTGAAAAAAGATAGAAAAACTTCAATAAATTAGCTAAAAACTTACTCAGATCAGTGAAGATAGTCTGTCTACTTGTCACAGTCAATGTTCAAATGCTTCTTGTCATCTCTGATTTTGTACTGTTGACTGCAGGTTGATCTGATAACAACGCTCACAAAACTGAGTTCTCTTGGCCAGAAAATTGATTATGAGGCATACACTTACCCTGTGAAGAAGATTGAGTTAAGTAAATTAAAATTGTAACATACTTTTTGTGGTCTTCGCTTTGTTGATTTCTCAGATCTGGTTATGTTGGTCCCATGTCTTGTTTCTGCTTGCACTGTTCCTGTCATTGAAGTTTTGAGGTTGTCCATCATCTGTAAAGGTTATCGAAAGACCCTCGTTGGAGGGAATGAAGAGTGAATGCATTTCCATTAAAATAGACTATTTTTTACGTAATAATAAATTCTGCCAATATCCGTTTTCAAATATCTAAAAAATCAATCTCAGAAATAATTTATATATTTATATATAGTATTATATATATAGTATTGTTTATAACACTATATTTATATATAGTATTATAAATTTGATGGAAGGTTTACAAACTTTCAAATTTAATTTTGTGTGAATATGATTACTCTTTATCTACAAAATTCTGTTGATTCACACCACAACACCATAAATAATTTTTTTTCTGAGATTACAATCAAGTCGTGTGTTGTGCTTTTTAATTTCAGAAGCGTGATTGAGCTTTGAAATTTATGTTATTTTTTTATTCCACGTGTTATCTGTCTAAACCGTCATTGTGTTTTTGATTCCACGTTTCCTCACATCCACTAATCCTTTCCTCGCTTTCAGTTCTTCCATCGACTTCCATAAATACTTTTGTTCAGAGCACGCACGAAAGGAAGTCGGAGATGGTGAAAGATGGGCGGCACAAGGCGTTGCGGAGGGTGGTGGGTTTGGGGTTCTGGGTGCAGGGGTTCCGGTGCTTCCCATGGATGGGCGTCAACTTTTTCCTCAAGGACGGCCTCGGCGTCGCCCCCTCTTCGTTGCAGATCCTCCAAAACTCCTCCAATCTTCCCATGGTCGCCAAGCCCCTCTACGGCATCCTCTCCGACGCCCTCTACCTCGCCGGCCAGCACCGCCTCCCCTACGTCGCTATCGGAGGTGCTCTCTCTCTCTCTCTCTCTCTCTCTCTCTGCCTTTTATTTTTCCTTTTACCCTTTTCTCTGTGAAACGGCGATTCTTGCTCCCTGTTGGATTCTTATCACAATTGGGACGGAGGACCCATCGAATTCTGTTGTTTCTGTAGAACACATCCGCTCCAATAGAGTTGGTGCCCTCACACGACGCTTTCAGTCGTTTCTAGATCTTGCTGGGTGAGTTGTGTCGAAGCTAGACTGTGCGCCTTCTGTATCTTAAGTTCATCATATTCGGTTGCTGCTAAAGGTATTCGTTTCTTTGCCGTATTCTGTAACGGATTACTAACGCGCAATTTAGTTTATCTTTTATTAAGTAAAGTTAATTAGTTTAGGAATATTTTTTATATATAATAAGTTGTCTATGTTAATATATACCTATCAAAGTGAAAAAAGGAAGTAAATGTAAAAAAAGAAATTCATTGTTACTCGTCCTATATCACATTGGTTTTAGAGCTTTTGGTCTAACCAAGATTTTCCTTCATCAAGGCTAATCTATATCTCAATTATATGAACTTAGGGTGAGTTCCTACCTAGCGGATATTTTTGTTAAATAAAATTAATTAGTTTAGGTCATATGTCAAAATCTATTCATTAAGGAGAAAAAGAAAACAAATGCATAAAAGATGAAAGAAATCATATTTGTTTTTGATTGAAGATTATCAATCTTGAACGAAGATTTGTCTTTAAAAAATGAAAATCTAATGATCAAGAATATCATTATGAGATAAAGATTATGTCTCAAATAAAATAAAAAATATTATCTTCTTCAAAGAAAAAAGGATATCACATATTTGATTTAATACAATTGAAAATGTTTTATTTGTTTTTTATTTTTGTACTTCAGCCTGTAAAAAGGGGCTAGAAAATTGCAATGCATCAATCAGAAATGAATCAATGAATTGAGTTCTTTTCCCACGTTGTGTGTGAGTGGTGCGATACCACAAGTTGCTTTTTCGATGGAATGATTCCATCATCCACGTGCGAGACGTGCGGAGATGTGAGATCTTCATCCTGAGACCTTGAGCCAGAGTAAGTCCGGTAATTATCCAAGTTTTTTCTATTATCTTTCGATTATTATATCTGTTTTCTCTTTCTATCTCTCTTTCATCAAAAAGAAGTTATCTGTTACTTGTCCTACATCATTACTCCTCACCTGATAGTTGCCATTTTAGTAGACATCTTAGGGAAATTTAACATGGTTCAGTGTTAGGATATGTGTAAACCCAAAAAGGGATAGAATTGTTTGAACTATTATTATCTTTGATAATCTTATTTAAAGTAACAACAGGAGGTGCAAGGAATTTGTGGAGGGGTTGGGAGTGAATTCTGCTAGCCAGCAGGGCTCATGGCAACTTGATTTAGCACAACATTTGTAAACGATTTTAATGTTTCATAAATGTAATTTTTTTTGTAGTTTAGTTGTGCACATCAAGCATAAAAACTTAATTCAAGATCAATATTATTTAACTGATGTTTCATCATTTTAAGAGTTTTGATATTTTTAATTATGTAATTGTTTCCTATTGACGTCCCTCTACCTACCTAGCAGACATCACTAGCAGGATCAACCATTAATGGTACTCCACTAGAAATTAAGAGTCTTCATTGGAATTTCTTGTTCGATCATATATACAGAAAGGGCCTTCTAAGGACTGTATTTACTTTTTATTAATACTAATCATGAACCTTCTACTCATTCATTACATGCTTAGCGGGACTAATGCATCAAAGGAGGTCCCCGTTAATCCCATCTCTAGCATCTCTTTTTTTTTTTTTTTTTTTTGTCAGAGTAAAAGAACCAAGTAGTGTTCGATCAAACAGAGCATAATCATTTTCATTCTTTGTATGGAAAAAACAGTCATCCTTAATAATATGCATGTGTTATATGTTTAAGATCTGGAAATGTACCATATCCTTAGGACTAGATGTATGTATTTTAGTTCTTCCTCCATGCTTGACTTAAGTGACATAGTAGTAGAAACTAGAAAGAACTAGTCGTCAATGATGTTGTCGTATATCAACCTCTCCTGTGGTTTAATCAAACAACAGCATTAGAACACATTCATTAGTTGGTAATTAGTGATTGTCATCAATAGGTTAAAATGTATCACATGATGGTAATTAGTTGATTTTTTTTTTCCTATTTGCCATGAGGCCAGCTTATTGACTTTATTAGATGAGAAAAATTAACTAAATACCTGGTTCTTTTTGTTTCCTTGGGAATCATTTCTAATCTTTCATTCAACTTCAGCCTTTAAAACTTTTTAGGAACTTAGAATACTGGTGAACAAGAAATAAGCTAGCATTACAAATAATTGTAAAGTCCTATTAATTGAACTTTCTTAATTCAAGACTAAGCCACCTTCTTTTCACTAGGAGAAGAGAATTTTCATCAGATGCCATGTTTCTTCCTGATGTATACCTTGAATTTAATTTATTTATTTTTTTCTGTTTTATTCCAGATTTCGAAGATGTGTTGCATTGTCAATTACTATTACTTGTTTCAAGGTGATAAAGTCAGTTTTTTCCAACTAATTTATGATACTTTTCCAAAGAGGGATTCTTAATATCGCATGAATGGTTCAAAGTGCCAGAATTCTTTTAGGAACATAACAGCTATTTGTGCCATGCTAAAGTTTTGTTGTCATCATTTGTGTTTATTTCAGCTAAGTTATGGTTAAGATTCTGCTGTCTGTGTGTGTGTGTGTGTGTGTGTGTGTTCTTGAATATTTTTCTGTCTGTTCTGATGATGAATTTTGAAGTTACACTTTCGTCTGCAGCTATTTTGCAAGCAATCTCATGGCTGGCAATTGCTACATTACCTGGGACATCGCTTTCTATTGCCATGCTCACTCTCTTTCTCCTCCTTGGGAACCTTGGTGCCTCTATAGCAGAGGTTGCCAATGATGCCATTGTTGTGGAGGCTGGGAAGCAATTACATTCTCCATCACAATCAGGCCAACTTCAGTCCTTTGCATGGATGTTGGCTTCTCTTGGGGGCATCCTTGGAAACATCCTTGGTGGCATAGCCATCAAGGAGCTCTCTCCCAAAACTATGTTCCTGATCTTTGTAGTCCTCCTGGTTCTCCAATTCTTCATGACCATCACTGTTTCTGAGAGCTCCCTTAACCTTCCCAAAAAGATGAACCATTCATCAAGATTCTCTAGCATCTCAAAACAGATATCTGAGTTACATGTTGCTCTTTGCAATTCTGAGATCAGCCGTTTGATTGCGTGGTTCTCAACATCTTATGCTATGATTCCACTGCTGAATGGCACCATGTTCTTCTACCAAACCCAGCACCTAAATCTTGACTCTTCAATCATCGGCTTCTCCAAAGTCTTTGGCCAAGTAGCATTACTTGTTTGGAGTGTAGCCTACAACAAGCAGTTCAGGAAGTTTCCTGCAAAAAGAATTTTATGGGCATTGCAGGTTGCAATCGCCCTGTTTATGGTATCTGATGTCTTGTTTGTAAAAGGAATTTACCGAGATATCAGGATTGCGGACTCCATGTACGTGGTAATCATCTCAGGACTGCAAGAATCTCTGTTCCAGTTCAAGATTCTCCCTTTTAGTGTTCTCATGGCACAGATCTGTCCATCTGGGTGTGAGGGGTCAGTCATGGCATTTTCAATGTCAGCGGTGGCACTTGCAACTATTATCAGTGGTTATCTTGGAGTGGCACTTGCCATGTCTGTAGGTGTATCTGGTGCTGACTTCTCGGGGTTTTCAGTAGGCATCTTGATACAGGCAGCTTGCACCGTGCTGCCTCTCTGTTGGGCATCGTGGATCCCAGATGGCAGCAGGCCTGTCAAGAAAGAAGAGTAGGCTGTGTAAACATTTAATGCATTCCTTCCTATTCTTTTGGGATGTCCTTCCGTGGAAGTTTATTTACATCATAGAACAGAGGATGCAAGCTAGAGGCCAATGCTGGAAGCTCATCTTATTTTGTGCTTGAGGCCCTCGTGCTATGATTCCCCTGACCTGTCTCAAGGCTGGAAAACTCTCAATTCTGTGAACGTGAACGTGTGTTGATGTGAATTAAAGCTTGTTTATGGGAAAATTACTGGTTGACAGTTGTGAAGATAGTATTTGAGGAGGTGCATAAATGACAACTTTCTTGGTGCAAAGAGGTTTTTGTCAAGACGTTTTTTGGTGAACCAACAAATGTTACTACTTTGATCAGTTCTATCATCTCAGCTAAACATCGATGAGGTATGTTAATTGCTAACGGATCCATCAGCACTTGCTCGCCGAGTTTCCTGCAGCGACATATGGTTCACAGCTACTATGTGTGGGATCTTCCATCACCGACGAAGGGAATTGTGCATCTTAATTCTCTTTTATTATGATACCTTATATTGTAAGAAAAGTGAATCCTGTTTGGCCATTACGACCATCTTCTCGTGACAGAGAAGTTTGTGCTCGAGTTATAAATGCCACAACGAGTGAAATACTACGTGCCTCCTGCCGGCCATGCACCAAAGCCGTCCTGCCTGCCTGCTTACCATCGTCCTCCCATCCTCATGGTGAGTGGCGACGAAGAAGTCGAGGGTTAGGCAGAGAGGAGGGAAGGGTTGCATGGACTTAACCAGACTTGTAGAGTTGTGAGACATTTTTATGTTATCCGTTCGTAAAAGGTTATATTAGAAGTAATTTTGCTTAGGCCTTAAAAGAACTTGTAAAAGAGAATCAACTAATTCAGAAAATATGTCGCAGATAAGTTTTAATGTCTTGCAAAAGGTTATAGCTTTACTGAGTGTTGGGTATGATGATAAGTTTTTATAGGTTTTATGTGTAAATTGGTGAATCAAATCAACATTTAATACTATTCAAAAATTTTATCCAATCCTATGTGACCTAGGGTTCTAAGGTATTGAGATGGTTAATGTTTTATTTCGTATCGTAATCAGTAGAAAATAAATTATAATATTTAAAAAATTAAGCTATTTGAGGTTAGTTTTGCCTATCTCTTTCTTGATTATCATTTTCAAACAAAAATATATAAAAATAAAAATATATATCGTCAAATAATTGTACAAGTAAACAAAATTAGTGAACGGTCCATTGACAAATGTGTTGTGTCCATTGACAAAGGTGTTGTGGGATCGTCTATGATGTTCTCCTCTATTTATGTTGATGTTGTTATCGACATTTGCTAGTAGATTTTGATGATTACTTTTTCATGTCACAAGACATCTTTTGACTCGCAAGTATCTTCATTTTAAAAAACTTTCAACTTGAGGTACCTCCCTCAACACGTGTAGTTCTTTGTACATGGATCTTATATTGGAGAATCAAGACTTGTCCCTTATTAATGTTTGCCTCATTAATATACCTGGATCTTTCCCTTGATAAGTTTTAGAGGTCATCATCTTCTTAAAGTACTTTGCCATTATTAATTCACTTGCTAAATTGTGATCCTTCATTAATATAGCCCCCGTTATGCCTCATAAGCCCTGGTAATGTGCTAAACCTATTGCATAATTCAGCCTCTTACAAATGTACCCTTTCTATATCGAAAAGAAAGTTTTTATGCTCCATAACACTAAATTTTGATCGCCTTGGGACAATGATGAATAGTCTATCATTTGTCAAGTTCTTATATAAGTATCAAATTAGCAAACCATCATATCAATGCAAACCGAGTGGAGCAACTTGGGTGGAACTTAGTGAAGTAATTAAGTCACATGCACTGAGTCGATATATAAGATAAAACATGGAGCGGAGGTACTAAGCTTTCCTTAAATGGAGGTCAAGAATATAAACTCTTTAAAAAGCAAGAGCGGGACCATATAGTTCCATAGTTTCCTCATTGTGATAGAGTGGACTCATCTTGTATTGTGCTAAAATCGAAGAGAGTTTTAAGGTATATACATCTTATCTCAGTGAAATAATTGACGAAGGGACTAAGACAACTCCACTTACAGAGGCGAAGTGGGAGATAGAATGCCTTAGAACGAGACAAGAGAACATAGAGGTGGGGACTCTTGTAGAATATATCACAGTGCTATCATTCAAGTTGCCGCAAATGAATTTATGCACAATAGAGATTATGCTAGAAGCAAAGGTTAAGGATTCGGACAATGGCACACCAATTTTCAACGAAATCAATGAACTTCGAGAGTTGTTGGATGATAAGCTATTCTAGAGTTGTACATCATCCGTGTGTGACCCGAGTCCAGTGGATAAAGTCGATAAGGAGTGAGTATAATAAGAGATGGCAAAGGTCATGCGATGTGTCAATAGAGATAGTACAATGTGATATTATAGTCCGAGTTCATTACACAAATATCAAAGTATAATGAAGACATCACCAAAAGGTGATGCAGAGTAATAGATTATCCTGAAATAATTCGAGACAATGCGATGCACATAGAAAAAATCTTACGAGGGACTTAATCATACAAAGGTATAATTAGGAGCTATTGAGAGCTTTGCTTCGATGAGCAACATGATGACAAAGACTATAAATTCAAACCTTACAACATAATAATAGAGGCCATGTATAAGAGTTACAGTTTGTGTTTTCATCGACCAATATGAACTACTTAGAAAATATAAAGGTATCGAAGCAAGTTAAAGAAAGGGGCGAGAAAAGAAGTTTTAATTGAAATTATAACAACAAAGGAGCGATGATTAAAATAATAGCAAAAGAGACAATTGTTAGCATCTCGATTCTTATAATTTTAAAAGTTATATTAGGAATCTTATACTTATAAAAGTGAAAATTTTAACTCTATTTTTTCTCATATCATCGGTTTTACTAATAAAAATAAAAATATTATATGATTTACCACTAAGCACGTGCTGATTCTACCTCATTTTGGTTTACCACTAAGTACATGTGGTATTTTCATCAATAGAATCGATGATGTAAGGAGAAACATAGTTAAATATTTCACTTTCGTTAATATAGGGATCCCAATATAACTTTTAAAAGTATAAAGATTAGAATACTAAAATAATTAATTACATAAAAAAATATGTAATTAATCTGTATAAGAATCCTGAGAGTTAAGTGTATATCTAAATATAGATACTGTAATTATGGTAAAGGAATAACCTCACCGTAAAACCTCCTTTTCTTACTATTATTTTAATCCTTATTCTTTTGTTATAAGAATAGTTAATTATAGAGGATAATCTATAATTAGTCCCGAGAGTCTCGTGCATTACCGATACAACCTTCAAAATGGTAATATAATTGCTCACGAAATATTCTTTTTGCGTCATCTTTCCATCATATTCATTCTTTCCTCCATCTTTGCTATTTAATGAACGATTGTCTGAATGTTTTTCTTTCTTTGATCGTTACCTTCCAAATGCTTTAACACCTACGATTCCAGGAATCATTACGCCAAAAACTCCGTGCACAGCAAAATCTTTTAAAGAGTCTCCCTTCCTCCACAGCCAATAATGAGAACGGCCGAGATCTCGAGTTCCTCTCCATCTTACAAGTGTTCTCAGCTCATCGCGAAGCGGTTTGTGCGCAGTGCTTTGCCGTTAAATTTCAGGTCTTTTTAGTTCTTCTAAGTTCCTCGTTCTCAGCTTGCATGTTTCTCTGAGGCCTTGTCTTGGAATATCCCGTGGATTCTCGTAGATTTCTAATGAAGTGCAGAATGGCCTTTCGACTCCTCCTGTATGCTTTTCTGTCTTCTGTGCTAACAGATTCGAATCGATGTTGCAGAATGGTTGGTGTTAAATCAGGAACATGGGTGTGCCCTCTCATCTGCTTACTCTATCTACTGGCCTTTCTACAAGTTGAAGGTGACAATGTGCCCATGACTCTGTTGAAAGGTGCAGTAGCTGAAGGAGCAGGTCTGTGTACCCATGGATTCTCTTTTGGATCTTATCTTCTTCATTGCAATGATAGTTATCCGAACAAGTTCATTCTCGGACATCTACCCACGGCAGCTTCCAAATGAACTCATCTTCTTATTTTCCAGTTTGCTTGGATGGAAGTCCTGCAGCATATAATCTCGCCCCTGGTTCTGGCTCTGGTGCAAATAACTGGTTGCTTTTCGTCGAGGTCAGTTTATTTTCTTGACGTAGTCCTCAAATATTATGATTGGTACTTTTTTGATTAATTGTTGGTTATATGTTGTATGCATGTATGATTTGTGTCAACATAGGATGCCTGTCAAGCCTGATTTCAACATCTAGAACTGAAGCATGAGCTTTGACAATAGAAATGGTGATTGGATTGCCTCTTAGATCATGATTTATCTTTAGAACTTGTAGAACTTCAATTCCTTGTAGGTTTCCCAGTCTGAGACTTCTATATTACATGCAACAACAGATAGACTGTTTTACCATACTGTAGATGCAAAAATTTTCTTTGATAGACAAAAAATGTAAAGTGAAAGTAGATCTTGCACATTCACTGCTGAAAATGAAGTAACAAGATTTGTATTCTTTTTTAATTATGTTTCTATTTGCTAAAAAAGATAAATGTACACCAAGATTCACAATTTCTTATATCCTTAATGTATTGGTCAAATTTTGTTATGTATCATAGTACAAGGCAATACATGCCTTATTTTGAGCATAGTCAATTTCTTTCATACCATACTAGTCACATGATTATCAATTTTATTTATTAATTTTATTTAACCTAAATTAGTAATTAAAGTATTTAAGTTAAAGTTAATAATAATATACTCATTAGATCACTTATCGTGGTGTTACAATATCATCATATCATATCGAACTATATTATAAATCTCGAAATGTATAACATGTCTTTATCCATTTGAATATCCAAGTTTCGAAAGAATCTATTCTTGGTCGCCGAGTAAATCCTTCCCTCGTCGTTATGCAGGGAGGAGGTTGGTGCAGCACTGTTAATGATTGCGTAGTACGTAAAGGCAATTTTAGAGGTTCCTCTAATCATATGCCGCCTGTCTCCTTCTCTGGCATGTTAGGAGGCGTTCAGCAAAGGAATCCTGGTATGATTAATCTTCCTTCTCTACCAATGTACTATTAACACAATTTTTTGATGCATGTCAGATTTAACTTTGATTGTATCATTCGAATGATGATATCAAATACAACAACAACAACAATAATACTACGGAGCTTTTGCTGTCAGATTCTTTGCTTTGATTCTTGCAATGCTTGCAGACTTCTATAACTGGAACCGGGTCAAGATTCGGTACTGTGATGGTGCCTCATTTACAGGGGACATAGAAAAAGTAGATCCTGTGAGCTCCTAATCCGATGCTTCTTCTGATATATGTTTCATTTCCTTGCTAAGCAACGTTGTATCGATAACATGTCTTTCACATCTTCGTTTGATTAGGCTACAGGGCTCCACTTCAGAGGAGCCAGAGTTTGGAGAGCTATAATGAAAGATCTATTGGCGAAGGGGATGAACAAAGCACAAAAGGTATGTAGATGTAAAGTGGTCAAGTCTTATCACTCTCAAAGTTTCTGTTCTAACATTGGTGAATGCTCGCAGGCACTTCTCGGTGGCTGCTCGGCAGGTGGATTGACGACCATACTACATTGTGACAACTTCCGCAGTCTTCTCCCAGCTAGTGCAACAGTGAAATGCTTCTCCGATGCTGGTTATTTCATTGATGCGTAAGTTCTACATCTTTAGTCCGCGTCACGAATCTCATCGTCGGGCTACTGTTGCAAATATTCACATATATATACGAGATAAAGAGAGTTAAACCAAAAATATTCATGTGTATAAGATAAAAAAGATGGATTGAGAGGATAGTCGTTTATACTAGGTTTTGTCTGTACTCAAGTGGATTAAACTTTTGGTTTGAATTGATGTCTAACCTAATATACGTTAATCTGATTGTGATCTCTGAATCTCTTTCTGGCTCTGACGTTAACCAGTACTAGGTTTCTATGAACAGGAAGGATATTTCTGGAGCCGACTCGATCCAATCCTTTTATAGTGATGTTGTTAATCTTCATGTATGCTCTGACCTTTCATGCTCCTTATTGATGACTCCCTCCAACTTTTTTGTGATGATAATTCTGTGGTGATTTTTGGTTTTGAAGGGATCAGCAAATAATTTGCCATCTTCATGCACGTCGAGGTTACCAGCAAACAAGGTGGGAAGTATACTTTCTTTCTGGAACGATTACAGAAGACATCAATTCATCTGACTTAACTCTTTGGTTACGTGAATACATGCAGTGCTTTTTCCCACAGAACGTGGTGGTCACAATGAAGACACCCCTTTTTATACTCAATGCAGCATATGATCAATGGCAGGTTATAACTTTAATGAGCTATATTATCTTATAAACTACTCTCGTGAAGGTTTCTACAGTGTGACGTATGTTACCTAATCGCAGATCAAAAATATTTTAGTGCCACCCTCTGCTGATCCCAATAATGCTTGGGGAGACTGCAAGCTCGATATCAAGAAATGTTCCTCGGATCAACTTCAGACACTGCAAGGTTGGTGTTACCATATATGTTTTCGTTGTCCAACATGTGTGAGTTCGGGTTCGAAATTAATCGATATCCATTTTCGAGTTTATCTTAAGCTGAGGTACCGCGAACTTAGTCATAGACCCTAGAAAGAGCTACATTGGAGGTGTATCCAAAAATGTTCTTTTGATACTTGAGCTAGTAAGAGTTCGGAGGATTCAGTTAAATACCCAAGTTAAAAGAGAATGCATATAGGACCCTTTTATAATGTGATATTCGATTGTTTTGGTAGAGGTTAATGTCGATGATAATGGTTACGCACATCGTTTAACCATCAATGAGTCATGAGATCGTACACAATTATAAAGTGATAATTTTATCGGTTCAACCTTTCCGTCAATGTTGTGTGACCGAACTCATGTGGTCGTCTTGTTTCATGTCATCGATTGGGTGTGATGTGTCAGTGGCTGTCTACGTTAGGCGATTGAAAGACTGATCTTTGAAGAACTTGTTGTCGATCAGCTGGCGATTATTAGTAGTTGTAATTCTAGATTTATGTCAACTGCGAATTTACTCTTCGTGTGCAAAGAGTGAGAGCTAATACGTCGATATCAGGTTTCAGGACAACGTTCCTGAACGCACTGCCGGCGGCAGGCAGCTCGGCTACGGGACTGTTCATCCTCTCATGCCACACTCATTGCCAATCTGGTGATGCGAATACGTGGTTTGCAGCTGATTCTCCAAGGATCGATAACACTGTAAGCTGTAGCAGCTCTGTGAAAACTTCATCACTTATATCAGAAAATGGGAATTCCATAGTGATGATCATATTTGTTCTTTCTTGCAGCCAATTGGGAAGGCTGTGGGAGACTGGTACTTCGGTCGGAGTTCTGCTGTGAGGAAGATCGACTGCCCATATCCATGCAATTCTTCGTGTCGTAAAGTTGCCAAGAATTCCATGGAAGATTAGTAATCACAAAAATATTTCTCGATGCGTCAGTTATATCTATGGTTACATGTATGTGTCAGATATATGATACTCTTTTATGTGTCAGATATATGATATTCTAATGCACATGGATATATGTTTGTGGTGGGATTTGAAGAGAGAAGGTTGAAATTTTTCCTTTTTTTGTATTTTCCTTGTCTGGCGATCCGCTTTATTAACGTTTTAAACAAAAATTGGTAGCTATTTTTATTGATTGATTTTTACGTTCTCACATGCATGGGACATGAAATACATTAAAAATATAGTGATACATGTTATGATTTTAATCACGCTAAGAGGGAATGAAATAGTATTATAATTCAGGCCCCATAGTTATCGTAGATTTTTATAATAAGTGAGCTCTTTTTTATATCAATATCGAACTCGAATTAGTTTAAAATGAAATTGATCATAACCTTGACTCGTAAACGACTCATCCGACACATTCTTAAGGCTTTTGGTACATTGTTTACTTTTCTAACATATCGTCTGATCTTTCGGTATTTCGTTCGAGCATTTAACAAATCGTTCTATCCTCCGGCATGTTAACTTTATTACGATATCCGATCTTCCAACTATACGTCCAATTTTTTAGCACAACAATCTTCAAACACAACATTCAACTCTTCCACCTAACATTTGATCATTCGATAGTCCAAATCTTTAGTAGTATATTTTTTTATCATTTATCTTAATAATACATTAGTTTATCAAATTTATTAATTAATTTTATTATCAAAATCTAGGATTGAATAGTAGATAACCCATTGAACAACTAAATCTAATTTTATATTAAAAAATAAAATACAATTATGACCTCTAGACGGTTGCACCCTCAAGTCAAACACATTATCAAGATGGTGTCGATTATATTGTCAAAGTTCAATATGATTGCATCCTACGACTGACCTTTGTGGATTGATTGCTTTGTCTAGACAGCTATGTTGCAGCCTCCGGACGGACAACCTGAAGTCGGATATATCGTCAAGATGGTCGCACCTTCAAATCGACTACACATTCAAGATGATTGCCCCTCGACCCAACTTATCCGAATTAATTGCTTGCTCAAAAGAGCCACATTGTTAAAATAGTCATGGATGCATCCAGACAATTGCACCCTCAAATTGGATGAATTGTCAAGATAGTCTGCACCTTCAACAACACGATCATAACGTCAAGTCGACCTGACCTCTTCGACACGATTGCACCCCTCAACTCGACCTCTTCATATCAATTGCTTTCTCAAGATGAGCCACATTGTTATGCACCCTCAAGTCGGACGCATTGTCGAGATGGTCACACCTTGAAGCCGATCATATCGTCAAGTCAACTACACCTCGAAGACAATTGCACTCCCTTGATTGACGAATTGATTCCTTTCTCAAGACAGCTATGTCGTGAAAACGATCGCAACCTCTAGGCAGTGCTCAAATCAAATGCATTGTCAAGTCAAGATAGACGCACCTTCAAGCCAACAACAATTGCACCTCTTTGGATTGATTGCTTTCTCACAGTAAACACGTCATTACAACTATCACAACCTTTAGACAATTGCACCCTCAATTCAGAAGCGTCATCAAGATGAGCACACCTTCGAGCTGATCATATCGTCAAGATGGTCACAATATTGCACCCTCGAGATGATCATACATTGAAGTCTATTATATTACTAAATATTGAGAATGCCATCGATTGCATCATGAAGTCTGTCGTGTCCTCGAGATAGATCATGTCCATAAGATGCCCTTGTAATCAAGTCCTCAAGATCATTCATGTCCTCAAGATCGATCATGCCCATAAGATGGTCTTGTAATCAAGTCCTCAAGATCATTCATGTCCTCAAGATGATCATGCCCATAAGATGGTCTTGTAATAAAGTCCTCAAGATAATTAGCCCATAAGTACATCATCAAATTGATTACTTCCTCGAAGTGGTTGCAACTTTAAGTTGGCCACATCGTCAAATCAGCCACATCTCTCTGAGAGAATCTCATTTTCAAGTTGGCCAAATCTTGAGACTGCAAACTAAGATATTCGAACATCTCATGCAGAATTTACTGGTGCTCCCTTTTCCCTATTTAGTATGGGCATTGGATCCAAAGCTATAAGAACAAGGCTTGATAAAATGATCACAGTGGCATATAAAATCTATCCAATCCTATAAAAAGCTCCATGAAGTCCACACAGAGCAACCAAAATTCCACCTACTGCAACACTTAATACAACAAAATCAAGAAAATCCAGTAAAATGTGTCTCCTTGAACTAAAATGTTTCAAAGATAGGAGAAGAAAGAAACCAAAACACATGACACAACAATCATATTGTGCCAAAATAATTCTGCAAGAGTTTCTCCTGGATACACAAAAGCAGCTAAAGGAAAAATTGAAAACAAAATCTCTGAATATTCATTATCAGCCATCTCAGCTCCAGACAAAAAAAACTACACACAGGTTGTCACAGGATAATCATGGTTAGAAACCTGCACAACATTCAAAAGGTTAACTTTTTCCTCATTATTCTTTGCATCTTAATTTAATTTAACAAATGACTAAGTGAAAAACTGAAATTTACCTTTATATTCGGTCAGTGTCTGTTGGACAAAATGCTTCTTGTTTCAATGGTAGAGATTATTTGACTATGTTTTGTTTTACCTGCTGATTTCTACATTCCAGTTGAGAGTCACAGTACTGCTTGTATGGACAGCAGCATGGTCCTTTCCTAACCTACAATGACGTGTATCTTTCTTTGAATTAATAAAAACTAGATCTAACTAACACTGATTGAAAAGCTTGCAATAGAGAAATGAGGCATAATGATCACGGTCGAATTCCAACTACTACCTGACCAGAGAAGTATGTAGAAAAAGTGCAAGGTGCATATGAAATACCAACAAGGTGCATAGGCAATACCAACAAGTTGGAACAAGCGCTCATGTCAACCCATACCATATAGCACATTAGTTAATAGCGTGAGCAGAAACTAGAAGTTTATAAGATTTATATAGAAGACAAAAAAGTTAGAGTGCCACAACTAGAACGGCAATACAGGTGATTGCTCATGGTATTGCTAATGTGGTTCATAATATTCAGAAGGCTACGAAATGTAATAGCAGATATTTACTATATGCTACAAGAAGCATACTATTTATAAACTTCATACCACGCACTAAAACTATACCATACTAAATCATAGTTCGTCTTACCGGTCCATATTGATGTACCGACCAACTATTGGTACGGTACATAACGAGCTATACTAAGCCATACCAAGTGTGTCAGATTGGTACATACCGCTCGTACCGAGCAGTATGTTGTGGTATGATCTTGTACTAAATTATAGTTGTACTCAAGGATTTCAATACTAAATGATTCCGCCCGTACCAGGTGGTACCGTTGATCTAGCCTTGTATCGGACGGTATGGGGCTGTATCGGGTGGTAACGATCGATATTTCAACCATTACTACTCAAAACAAGTCGGTAATTGACCAATGTCGCCCGCTACCAGGCGGTATCAGCCTAGCTACGGCAAGGGAAGAAGAGGCGTCAAGGGAGAAGAGGGAGAAGGCACTAGAAGAAAAGGGAGAATCAGGAGAACCACGATGCTTCCCGATCTGACGTCGCCCTCCCTCGACAATCCCGACCCAGGAGGTAACAGAGAGGTGGCGGCTCGACTTCTTCGTCGCGTTCTTCATCGAAGGCCAGAGATGCCTGCGGCCTTCACCGCATTCTTCGCCAAAAGTAGGAGACGTTTGCGACCTTTGACGTCTTCGCCGAACGTCGCAAATGAGGAGAAGACCACGTTCTTCTCCTCATCTGATGCGACGAGGAGAAGAAAAGGAGGCGACACCACCGAGGCAGCGTACGTCTCATTTTTTTTTATATATTATTTTTTATAATTATTATATTTTTATATTATATATATACGTACGAGCGATACGCCCTAGCATACCGCTAGATATGCCCATAATGTACCAAATCGAGCAAAGCTCGATACACCGACACGGTATGAAATTACGAACCTTGATTGTAC
This sequence comes from Musa acuminata AAA Group, assembly GCF_036884655.1. Taxonomy (NCBI): domain Eukaryota; kingdom Viridiplantae; phylum Streptophyta; class Magnoliopsida; order Zingiberales; family Musaceae; genus Musa; species Musa acuminata. Next base: position 5,416,763 of record NC_088355.1, on the reverse strand, counting down.
AATAATATTAAAATAAAACATCATACATGATTAAGAAGTTTATTCTAAACCTGAATATTAGTTGGGTAATGGTACTTAACATAGGTCGATGGTTTGATTCCTCATTCTCTAAATTCTACCCCCAATAAGCTAGTCTATTAAGGGGTACTCAATTTATTAAACTTGGATTAAGGGTTCGAAATCTCATCTAAATATTCTATACTCAAAGTATTGGTATGGTGAGGGTGTACCCGACTTGTTGAGGATCCAAAATTTGTCTTACAAATTCTTTGAATCACCGGTTACCCTTAAAAAAAATATTTTACTTAGAACAAATAAAAGATCTACTAAAAAAAATTACACAGATTATTTAATAAGAATTGGTGCTATTCACCAGAATATTACAATCATAAATAGAGGTATTAAGGAAAACATAAACTACACAAAGCAACCTTATACTTCATCTATTGTATGGGAAATGTGTTTTCTAACAAAGCAAAATTGCAAATGCTTAAGAATAGTTCACCCCCGATACTTCTTTCTATCCAACTCAATAAATAGATACTGAAGATGAATGAAAAATTGTAAGTATAAGCAAACCTTACGGAAAGTGAAAGAAACCCTACGTGAACTTCTTCCGATTGCCTTTTCCCCTACTCTATCAACCTGCAAAAAATTATTTACCTGCAAAAAATTATTTAACAAGCCTAACTTATAACAGATTTAGGCACAATATTCACGGTTATTCTAGATCTACATGTACCGATTAAAAAAGGTGAATCAATTATAACAAATGATGCAACACATGGTTTAGAATATAGGTTTGAAACTGATACCGATCTGTGGCTGGATCAATACAATACTAGTATAAATTGGCATACAACCAAATTAGACAAAGAGAAGAAAAGAGGAGGCGACACATACCGGTATGAGGAGGCACTAATGGTGATATAGAGAAGAAGAGGAGGCAGTGATGGCAATGTGGATGAGGAGGAGAAGAGGAGGCAAAGTAAGAGGAGGAGAAGAAGATGAGGTGGAGGAAACGGAGGCAATAGAGGAGAAAGAGAAAGAAATATAAGAAAAAGCAACTACTGACAACTGTCAACATGATATAAAATTTAAAATAGAGAAAGATACAATACCGGTAACAGGCAATAGGCATACCAAATAGTAAAACTGGTACCAATCACTTATCGCCCGGTAAGCCTGACATAGTGAGCTTAATGAGTGGCAATTTCTATCTTGAACCATATTGGTGTCTGGCCAACATAATGCTCTATCACTATCAGACTACTGATCCATAGATCCAAATTAAAGCATTTGGTGCAAGGAAACATAGTTGAAGACCAAAGAAATTTTTTTGAAAAACAACAGAAATGCCCAAGTAGCAGAGACTTCATTATTTTATTATTATCTTCTTGTTGTAGGGCAAATAATGTCAATGAAAAAAGGACAACAAACATTCAATGAATGAAATATGAGTTTCTTAAAATGGGGTTCCTTTTTTAATTACACTAAATACTTAGAATATGATGAGAAAATGTCTCAAAATGAGATCTCTATCATGATTCAAATAGAGTTCCTTCTTCGACAAAGCAATAATATGCTAGCATGTTTGGATTTGTCGAGAGCTACTATAAAAGGCATACCTTGCGATGTGGAATATAATGATGCCAAGCATAACGCCCTTCCCCAGACATCAAGATCATAGAACGAGGAGGAAGAAAAATAGCTTTTCTAGTAATATATGAGGATAAAAGCGGGGTGTCTTCATGTATTTCATTAACAGATGCAGTTGGATGGCACCAAGTCCCTTCAGGATATCTCCTAAATTCCATAATGCATGGGCCAGCTGTTGAAGGGCTGAAGATGAGTTCATCAAATGCCGAATGAGTGTCTATGTGTGGGGATAAGCCTACCACACATGGATATTCATTAACCTGTAATCAAAATCAAAGGTAGTTTAGACTTCCCGAAACATATAATAAGAACCCATATGATAAGAAATTTAAAGAGAAAAACATTTGAACTAATCATTTGATAAGAAAATTATTAGTGGCACACCATATACCAATATCTAGTACCATAGAAGCAGTTTTATGAATGGGTCATTCAAAATTATGATCTTGATTTATAACCAAGTTACATTGAAAGCATGGAATCATCTCCCATTGACTCAAGGCAATCATTTGTTGGTGATAAGCACATATTAAGGTATAACATCAAATTTTCAATTATGTGTTTCCAGTACATACACCATATGTTGTTATGTTTATGACATTTAAATACTTCCATAAATGTTTTCTTCATATACCGTTTGTAATCTATGTTTAAAACATATTTTGAATTACTATTCAGTCATTATTTAGCCAAAATTTTGTTTTTATACTTGCTATTAACCCTAATTAGTTGAAAACTAATTCAAATACTTATTTATATTAGGTTTGCCCAATCCATGTCAATTTGTACAAGGGCATAGCAACACACGTATTTTGAATTAATATTCAATCATTATTTAGCCAAAAATTTGTTTCTTACTTGCTATTAACCCTAATAAGTCAAAAACTAATTCAAATACTTTTTTCTATTGGGTTTGACATCCATGTCAATTTGTAAAGGGGTATAACAATATATGTACAACCTTAGAGGCATCAATTATACCCACAAATATAGGTACCCGTAGGGACCCATCCCCTACTGGGGCAGGGATGGGAAGAATAAATGGGGATGGGGTTAGGGATGATGGGTATTTTCTATTACCTATGCGGTTATGGCGTGGGATGGGTAGAGCACTCCCACACATCCACGTACCCATCCCCACCCGATCAATATGTGAGCCGAAATGCTGGGTGGACTAGGCACTGACCTGATTCAAATCAAGCTAGGTTGAGCATTCGTTGAGTCAATTGTGAGATAATTGTGAGCCATTTAGTTCAATTAAACCAAATAAAATAATATCAAAAAGGGAAATGAGGTGTGGATAGGGAATGGGGGATGAAACGGGGATGGTGATCGGGGAAGCATTCCTCGCCCCCACCACCCCCACCCCTCCCCCATCCTACCCTGTTGACATCCCTACACAACCATGCATACAATACCAAACCAATCCACCAATAGATTGGTATTGATACTGGACCAAATCTAGAACTTTGCCAAACACTACTCTCTAGTTTTTGCCAACATTCTTAAACATAGAGCAAAAAACTAGTATTGGTACTGCCATATTAAAGAAGATGCATGTTTCTTCTGTATCCTTCATATCTATCTCCTTGGATGGTAATGAGTTTTAGTAGTTAAAATGTGCATAATTGTAGAATAATTAGAATCTCCCTGGATATTTTCTTGAATAGGTAAATTAAGCACTGGACTTTTTGACACTGATATTGACTAAATCACAATTTGTTTATATAGACTTTAGTTTGACAAAAATCTCTTGGTTGATAGACTTTTACAATATTAGTGATTTCATATTTCATCTAAATACATAGCTAATAATAGCCCACAGTAAAAACCCCAAAGTAACAAAAATTATCATCCATGGAATAAATGTTGGGCCACTATAGTAATATGATATAATCAGTCTCTATTGACAGCAACACTAAATATATTTATTGAGGCATTTTCGTAGTGGTATATGGATGGCTATAGTGCAAATACCCTAAACTAAGGAACTGATCGGACATCAACCTTTCAGGTTGGTACAGATTTCCCCCTTAAGGAAGAAAGGAGAATTATTGCCTTGGAACCCAACAAGTCCAGTTCGCTGGTAGCCTGGTAGGCTCATGCAACAACAAAGTTCATATATTCGGTCGTATATTGTAAATCTCAACCAGCAAATTTTATTGTAAATCCAAATTTCATAATCGCACGGAAGTTTGCAGAGTGTCATATATTCGGTCGTAGTAGGTAGGTACAAAAAGCAGCTTACCTCATACAAAAATTCATAACCATAATGCTGAACTCTTTTTTTCGACAGACTTCTCCACTGCCTATTGTCAACTTCTGCAAGGAGTCTCTGAAAATAAAACAGAGAGATGGACTTTCTAAACATATTCCAGGAACATATTCTATAAATACAGAAAGAACATGTATAAATTTACTTGAGTTCTAACCTTTTCTTCCTCCACAGTGATAAAATCATGCACAAGATAAATTCCTGGAATCCCCAAGTCTGATGCCAACAAAGATACTGGAAAAAATATATCTTTAAATACCTAGAAAGAGATATAACTTTTAGTCATGGACATGCATAATCTAAATGGATTACAATGATGAATTCTACAGAATACATGAGATACATGTCATTCACACAAGCCCTAGGCATGAGACAAAATCTCGAATCCTTGAATGCTTAGGCCAACAGAAAATCTGTTACTGCAGCGACATAGAATCTTTTAGACATTTACAAATCCTATGAAAAGAAAGTAGTATATGTTTCAAATAAGTTCAAGGGTTCCTTATTTACACACTAAAACATACATATTCAGTGGGCAGCAACTTGAATTCAAATAATAGCCTTCAGAAACATAAACCTAAGAAATATCTTAATAAGTTGTTAGAAAATCACTATTGTCATCATTTAATCTCTATGATACTGCCCACAACATATATTGTTCAGTAAAATTTCATGCATAAATTTTACGACAGATAATGATACCCATGTTTCCATTAACCCTTTATACTATCAGATATAGATCAGGCTACAATATAAATACAGCTGATAACACACATCTTTTTTCAGTGCTTTAAGGGAAGAAAAAACAACAGAATCTTCAAAATTGCATCTATGCATAAGCACTTTAATTCCTGAACACCATTATCAAATTTTGCAGATTCAATATTCTGCTAAAATTTGATGCTTAACTGCCTAATTTTGTAGTCCTTCATTCTAGATTTGAAAATGAGACCAAGAAAACTGAAACTCGAAACTAACAAAGGCTCCAGGTGGCATCATAACAAAATCAACTATAAAGGGTGTACCCAGTGCCCGAGGCTCCCGCCAATGCGGGGTCTGGGGAGGGTCAATGTACAAAGTCTTTTCCGTGACTCGAACCTTGATTTCCTAGGTCGCAAAGGAACAACCTTACTACTGTACCAAGGCCTGTCCTCATAACCAGATCACTGGTGCACTCACAAAATAAGGCTTTGATGAGATAATTCACTGCATGCTGAACCAAATAGAAGACATTGAATTTGATCAAAAAAGCAAAAACACTATTACAGGAGCGGACAGGCGGAACAGACGACAGCGGCGAGCGTCGACAGTGGGATAGGAAAAGAGGGAGAAAATACCTGCAGACGGCGCCCGGTTGGATGGTGGCGTCGATCGGAGGAAGGTAAAATGTCGTTCTGGTGATCTTGTAATTTTATGGCTCTCCGGCCCACGCACAACCGTCGGATGCTGGGAATTCGGGGTGGCTACAGATCCAACGACTGCGAGGAACCCGAACCAGGGTTGTGCTCCCCGTTCAAATCAGGGGAAACAGCCGCGTGTTTCTTTCATTTGGCAGAAAAATAAATAAATAAAAATGAAAAAGTCCCTTTTCACCTTTAAAAGCAATTATATATAGCTAATCCAAAGGCCTACAAGATCAAAAAGCTCCGTGGGAAGGTGCTCCTTACAACGTACACTACCTGCACTAGGGTTTTTTCTTCTTGTTTCAGGCCTACATAATAATTTCTTTGATCCATATTCATTTCCCTTCTCCGTTGCATACAAAACTTTGATGATTCTTTAGGGTTAGGGAGAAGGGAAGGGTCCATATCTCTGCTCTACTGATTGCCCTCCTAACAATTGTGTTAACATGAGATCACCTAAATTTGATATTGTTGATATAAAGTTTGAGGGCTAATTGTATATTACCTAGTTAATTATTTTGGTATCCTAGTCTCTATACTTTAAAAAAATTATATTAACATTCTTACCATTAAACATTTAGATCTATTTACAATAACATTATTGGTTTTACTTTTACTGACGAAAATATAAAAATAAAAAGATAAAAGAATAATTTTAACATTCCAATTTTAGATGAGAGATGATGTCGATAGTAACAAATGGTGATGCCACTAGGGGGTCACAGATGGTTATTGTGATAAGAAAAGTGGTGATGCCACTATGAGTCATGGTGGTTATTGTGGGTAAGAAAAGTGACAACGAAAGATGAGAGTGATCCTCACCTCTCCTCTTTTTATCCACAACAATCACTTACAGCTCTCAGCAATGACGTCATTCTTCGTTACCAACTGAAATATTAAATTTAACGTTAGAATAAAAATATAAAAACTTAAATTATAAAGACTGAAGATAATATTTTATTACCTCGCACAAGACCACAATAACACCGAGACATTGTGGACGCACGTTCCGTCATCTCGTAGATCAGCATCATTCTCACTGATTAGTCCATGTGGTTCTACGAAGAGTCGAGCATCGTTGTCATCATCCATTGGAGAACAGAGCTGTTCGCTACCATGCAATTTATGATATATGGACAACTCCCGGATGAATGAAGTGGTAAAAGATTTCAAACAGTTAACTGAAAGAAAGCAAACCAAGCACCACGTAAGCCACAGTGACAGTACAAGTGAAGCTACAGCGTCACAGAAGCTACAAGACCGACGTTGCAACAAAGAACATACTGATGTGAACCATTACATCAAAGAGCAAACACCCACAACTGACTACAAGAACTGCTTTGCTTAATGGCCATTAGGCTACACAGAGAAACCAAGCCAGCCAACCAGCTGAACAGCAATCCTGATGGCTGACGGTGCAAGCATATGAGCAATGACAGGCAACGTCCGAGAAGAGAGAGTACCCAGAATGAACCAGTTGATACTAAGTAGAGCAACAGCATCGGAAGCCGGCCTGTTCCTCATGGTTGAGAAAAACTCCAGCACGCTGCCAAGAGATGTGCCTACAACACTAAATAGCTCTTTTTGAAAGATTACGGTGAGACTCATCCTTAACAATGGATAGACATATAACAGTGTCATACAACTTAAACAAATACAATTAAGTCCATAAAAAGATAATGTGTAGGAAAGGCTAGACGATTAACATGATGGAAGATAACAAGATAAAAATGATGATGAGAGCCATTTCATATATCATAGAAAATAAAGGTACCAAATGGAAATGGTAAAAATTAGAGGCATATTTCTAAGAAAAGTTTAAAATGAGAAACTTTTTTAGGAAATCATCCATTTAGGTTTTTTATTTAGGTTTCAATCCATTATTAATCGTGATAATGTGAGCAATGAATTATTATATTTGGGGTATCTTAATCTCATATCAAAATCGGAAAGAACCAGAATGATAGTATCACTTTACAAATATTAAAATTTCTGATTCCATATCACCATTTGTTCTTCACGTAATAACTTTCATCCAACTCATGAGTTTTAATTAGAATTATAACAACAAAGGAGCGATGATTAAAATAATAACAAAAAAAGGTAAGTCTTATGGTGAGGTTATTCCTTTACCATAATGATAGTCTCTAAATTTAGAAACACATTAACTCCCGAGGAGTCTTACAGATTAATTATATATTATCTTCTATAATTAATTATATTTAGTATCTCAATCATTATAATTTTAAAAGTTACATTATGATTCCTATACTTATAAGATTGAAACATTTAATTCTATTTTTTTTTAACATCATCGATTTTACTTATGAAACTATTGTATGATTTATCACTGAGCACGTATTGATTCTATCTAACTTCGGTTTATCACTGAGAGTATGTGGTATTTCTATCAGCAAAATCGATAACATAAGGAGAAACAAATTTAAATATTTCACTTTTATTAATATAGGGATCTTAATATAATTTTTGGAATGCTAAAGATAACTAATTACATATCTAATTAATCTATATAAGACTCTCGGGAGTTATATCTATATCTAAATATAGAGACTGAAGTAAAAGAATAACCTCATCGTAAAACCTCTTTTTCTTTTTATTATTTTAATCCTTATTCTTTTATTGTAACGATAGTTAATTATAGAGCATAATCTATAATTAGTCCCGAGAGTCTCGTGCATTATCGATACATCAACCTTCAAAATGATAATATAATTGCTCACGAAATATTCTTCTTGCGTCATCTTTCGATCATATTCATTCTTTCCTCCATCTTTGGTATTTAACGAAGGAACGTTTGAATGTTTTTCTTTCTTTGATCGGTACCTTCCAAATTCTGCTGTCCTGTCTTTTAACACCTACGATTCCAGGAATCATTATGCCAAAAACTCCGTGCACAGCAAAATCTTTTAAAGAGTCCCTTCCTCCACAGCCAAAAATGAGCACGGCCGAGAGCTCGAGTTCCTCTCCATCGTACAAGTGTTCTCAGCTCATCACGAAGCGGTTTGTGCGCAGTGCTTCGCCATTAAATTTCAGGTCTTTTTAGTTCTTCTAAGTTCCTCGTTCTCAGCTTGCATGTTTCTCTGAGGCCTTGTCTTGGATTATCCCGTGGATTCTCGTAGATTTCTATTTCTAATGAAGTACAGAATGGCCTTTCGACTCCTCCTGTAGGCTTTTCTGTCTTCTGTGTTAACAGATTCGAATCGTTGTTGCAGAATGGTTGGTGTTAAATCAGGAACATGGGTGTGCCCTCTCATCTGCTTACTCTATCTGCTGGCCTTTCTGCAAGTTAAAGGTGACAATGTGCCCATTACTCTGTTGAAAAGTGCAGTAGCTGAAGGAGCAGGTCTGTGTACCCATGGATTCTCTTTTGGATCTTCTCTTCTTCATTGCTATGATAGTTATCCGAACAAGTTCATTCTTGGAACATCTACCCACGGCAGCTTCCAAATGAGCTCATCTTCTTATTTTCCAGTTTGCTTGGATGGAAGTCCTGCAGCATATAATCTCGCCCCTGGTTCTGGCTCTGGTGCAAATAACTGGTTGCTTTTCGTCGAGGTCAGTTTATTTTCTTGATGTAGTTCGCAAACATTATGATCGGTACGTTTTTGATTAATTGTTGGTTATATGTTGTATGCATATATGATTTGTGTCAACATAGGATGCCTGTCGAAACTGATTTCAACATCTAGAACTGAAGCGTGAGCTTTGGTAGTAGAAATGGTGATTGGAATGCCTCTTAGATCATGATTTATCTTTAGAACTTGTAGAACTTCAATTCCTTGTTGGTTTCCCAGTCTTAGTCTTCTATATTACATGCAACAACAGATAGATAGATTGTTTTACTACACGGTAGATGCAAAAAATTTCTTTGATAGACAAAAAAATGTAAAGTGAAAGTAGATTTTCCACATTCACTGCTGAAAATGAAGTAACAAGATTTGTATTCTTTTTTAATTATATTTCTATTTGCTACAAAAGAGAAATGTATACAAAGATTCATAATTTCTTATATCCCTAATGTATTGGTCAAGTTTTGTTATGTATCATACCGGTTTGTATCAGTGTACTCACGGTATTATCGGAATATACTAAATTTTGAAAATATATGTAAAAAAAAATCAGTACAAGACAATACAGGCATTATATTGAGCAAAGTCAATTTACCCGAATCTGACAAACTGTTGACTTGGTGAGCTAATTGGTTTATCAATTTTATTTAACTTAAATCATTAATTAAAATACTTAAATAAAAATTAATAATAATTTACTCATGAGATTTTTATAAATTAATCTTAATTTTTTCCATCTTTGATGTGTGATTAATGAGAGTATTACACTATCATATTATATCGAACGATATTATAAATCTCAAATTGAGGAACATCCAAGTTTCGAAAGAATCTCTTCTTGGTCACGGAATAAATCCCTCCCTCCTCATTTTGCAGGGAGGTGGTTGGTGCAGCACTGTTAATGATTGCGTAGAACGTAAAGGCAATTTTAGAGGTTCCTCTAATCATATGCCGCCTGTCTCCTTCTCTGGCATGTTAGGAGGCGTTCAGGAAAGAAATCCTGGTATGATTAGTCTTCCTTCTCTACCAATGTACTATTAACACAATTTCTTGATGCATGTCACATTTAACTTTCATTGTATCATTCGAATGATGCCATCGAATACAACAACAACAATAATAATATGGAGCTTTTGCTGTCTTATTATTTGCTTTGATTCTTGCAATGCTTGCAGACTTCTATAACTGGAACCGGGTCAAGATTCGGTACTGTGATGGTGCCTCATTTACAGGGGACATAGAAAAAGTAGATCCTGTGAGCTCCTAATCCGATGCTCCTTCTGATATATGTTTCATTTCCTTGCTAAGCAACGCTGTATCGATAACATGTCTTTCACATCTTCGTTTGATTAGGCTACAGGTCTCTACTTCAGAGGAGCCAGAGTTTGGCGAGCTATTATGAAAGATCTATTGGCGAGGGGGATGAACAAAGCACAAAACGTATGTGGATGTCAAGTGGTCAAGTCTTATCACTCTCAAAGTTTCTGTTCTAACATTGGCGAATGCTCGCAGGCAATTCTCGGTGGTTGCTCAGCAGGTGGATTGACAACCATACTACATTGTGACAGCTTCCGTAGTCTTCTCCCAGCGAATGCAACAGTGAAATGCTTCTCCGATGCTGGTTATTTCATTGATGCGTAAGTTCTACATCTTTATTCCGCGTCACGAATCTCATCGTCGGGCTACTGTTGCAAATATTCACATATATACATACGAGATAAAGAGAGCTAAACCAAAAATATTATAAGATAAAAAAGCTGGATTGAGAGGATAGTCGTTTATCGCTAAGTTTACATATACTAGGTTTTGTCTGTACTCAAATGGCTTAAACTTTTGGATTGAATCGATGTCTAACCTAATATATGTTAATTTGATTGTGATCTCTGAGTCTCCTTCTGGCTCTGACGTTAACCAGTACTATGGTTTTTATGAACAGGAAGGATATTTCTGGAGCAGACTCGATCCAATCCTTTTATAGTGATGTTATTAATCTTCATGTATGTTCTGACCTTCCATGCTCTTGATTGATGACTCCCTCCAACCTTTTTGTGATGATAATTCTGTGGTGGCTTTTGGTTTTGAAGGCATCAGCAAATAATTTGCCATCTTCATGCACGTCGAGCTTACCAGCAAACAAGGTGGGAAGTATACTTTCATTCTGGAACGAATGCAGAAGACCTCAAGTCATCTGACTTACTCTTTCGTTACGTGAATACATGCAGTGCTTTTTCCCGCAGAACGTGGTGGCCACAATGAAGACACCCCTTTTTATACTCAATGCAGCATACGATCAATGGCAGGTTATAACTTTAATGAGCTATATTATTTTATTAACCACTCTCGTGAAGGTTTCTACTGTGTGACGTGTGTTACCTATTCGCAGATCAGAAATATTTTAGTGCCAAACTCTGCTGATACTAATAAGACTTGGGGAGACTGCAAGCTCGATATCAAGAAATGTTCCTCGGATCAACTTCAGACACTGCAAGGTTGGTGTTACCATATATGTTTTCGTTGTCCAACATGTGTGTGTTCGGGTTCGAAATCAATCGATATCTATTTTCAAGTTTATCTTAAGCTGAGGTACCTGGAACTTAGGCATAGAACCTACAAAGAGCTACATCGGAGGTATATCCGAAAATGTTCTTTTGATACTTGAGCTAGTAATAGTTAGGAATACTCGGTTAATTACCTAAGTTCAAGAGAACACGTCTAGAGAGCCTTTATATGACGTGATAAATGACCATCAATGAGTCATGAGATCGTACACAATTATAAAGTAATAATTTTATCGGTTCAACCTTTAAGTCAATGTTGTGTGACCGAACTCATGTGATCGTCTTATGCCATGTCATCGACCCGTGGGACCAGGTCTCACTTGTCGGGTGTGATGTGTCAGTGGTTGTCTACGTTAGGCGATTCAAAAACTGATCTTTGAAGAACTTGTAGATCAGCTGGCGACTATTAATAGTTGTAATTCTGGATTTATGTCAACTGCTAATTTATTCTTCGTGTGCAAAGAGTGAGCTAATACGTCGATATCAGGTTTCAGGACAACGTTCCTGAACGCACTGCCGGGGGCAGGCAGCTCGTCTACGGGAATGTTCATCCTCTCCTGCCACACTCATTGCCAATCTGGAGATGCGGATACGTGGTTTGCAGCTGATTCTCCAAGGATCGATAACACTGTAAGCTCTAGCAGCTCTGTGAAAACTTCATCGCTCATATCAGAAGATGGGAATTCCATAGTGATGATCATATTTGTTCTTTCTTGCAGCCAATTGGGAAGGCTGTGGGAGACTGGTACTTCGGTCGGAGTTCTGCTGTAAGGAAGATCGACTGCCCATATCCATGCAATTCTTCGTGTCGTAAAGTTGACAGCAATTCCATGGAAGATTAGAATTCTTGTCATATTTCTTAATCACATAAATGTTTCTCGATGTATGGGAAATATCTTTGGTTACAAGTATGTGTCAGATATACGATACTCTTTTCCGTTGAGACACTCGTTTTGTTTATTATTTATTTAATATTTTAAAATTTATAATATCTATTACATATATTGTGATGTTCATGGATATGTATAATGAGAATCGGATCATGATGAGATCATGATAATGAGATCGATTCGTCTTTAAACAAATACCTTAAATAATCTCGATCAAAGGTTACTCGAAAAGGAACATCAAGATAACTTGATATATTGGTGCGATATACATCCGTCCATATAATGGAGGTGGTTGGTCTTATATTACTCGTGTGGGGATACTAGGGATACAATGCAGGTACTCATTAGAGAATAAGTTCACTGATTGATCCGCTTACATAATGTTAGATGATTAATGGTACTTTATTATTATATCAGATAGCGATTCTATTATCCCAATTATGTATCTGATTCTTTTACTTATGATATTTTATTATCAGATAGCGATTCTATTATCCCAATTATGTATCTGATTCTTTTACTTGAGACACCAAAGATGTCCTATCGAATCAAAGATAGTAATTGAAAGCTAAGAGGTGCATTACAACCGAAGCAAAATATTAAAGATTTAATAAAGGTAAGGACATGTAGTGTCCGCAAAGTCTTTGACGAAGATGTTCAAGGAATAAGTAGAGTATAATATCATATAAATTTGTATATAAGGTGTTTGATATAATATTTCTATATGTCTATATCTTTTAGTTTTATTCATGCTCTACATAACACGTATAGAGCTTATAGTTGAGTTGACACTCCTATCTTGATTGACTTTTGTGATTATTTTAGATTTATATATGTAGGTTGTGTGCAGTGCATAAAGGTAATACTACTAAAAAACAAGTTACCTAGACAGTCATTTTTGGAGTTTTTGGTTATATAGTACAATGCATAATGTCAACTATTTCAGGATCCTAGAGCTATCCAAATAGCACATTGATGGATAGGTCTTGGGATATTATCTTAGGCTGGTTCATTTTATTATATTGCAGTAGTATCATGTGGGCACTTATGATGACTTCTAGTCATGGTGGATTGCGTTAGACCTTTTGTTGTATAATCATTCAGAGCTTATAAAGTTTATCTATATTTATATTATCTATCAAGGGTTTACTAAAATATCTACATGTGAGATTTCTAGTATAATGTTTCTTCTAACTCATCTTTTCTTTTTGAGAAATTACAGTGAGACTTATCCTTAACGGTGGATAGACATGCAAGAGTATCATACAACTTAGACAAATACAATTAAGTTCGCAAAAGGATGATGCATAGGAAAGGCTCTATGATCAATATGACGGAAGATAACATGATAAAAATAACGGTAAAAGCCATTTCATATATCATAGAAAATAAAGGTACTAAATAGAAAAGGTAAAAATTAGAGTTACGTTTCTAAGAAAAGTTTAAAATTAGAAACTTTTTCAAGAAATCATCTATTTAGGTTTTCTCTTTAGGTTTCAATCCATTATGAATCGTCGGAATGTGTGCAATGAATTGTTTTATTTGGGATACATTAATCTCATATCAAAATCCAAAAAGAATCCGAATGACAGTATCACTTTACAAATATTAAAATTTCTGAATCCATATCACCATTTGTTCCTCACCTAATAACTTTCATGCAACTCATATTCATCGTGAGTTTTAATTATAATTATAATAACAAAGGTGCGATGATTAAAATAATGACAAAAAAGGTAAGTCTTACGATCAGGTTATTCCTTTACCATAATTATAATCTCTAAATTTAGAAACACATTATCTCCCAGAGAGCCTTACGGATTAATTATATATTATCTCATATAATTAATTATATTTAGTATCCCGATCCTTATAATTTTAAAAATTATATTACGATTCTTATATTTATAAAAATGAAACATTTTATTTTATTTTTTTCTCACATCATCGATTTACTGATGAAAATAATATATGATTTATCACTAAGCATGTATTAATTCTGCCTGACTTCAATTTACCACTGAATGTATATGGTATTTCCATCAACAAAATCGACGGTGTAAGAAGAAACAAAGTTAAATATTTCACTTTCATTAATATAGGGATCCTAGTGTAATTTTTGAAAATATAACGATTAGAATACTAAAGATAACTAATTATATAGAAAAATATGTAATTAATCTGTGTAAGACTCCCAGGAGTTAAATGTATATCTAAATATAGAGACTATAATTATGATAAAGGAGTAACCTCATCGTAAAATCTCCTTTTCTTGCTATAATTTTAATCCTTATTTTTTTATAAAAATAATTAGTTATAGAGAATAATCTATAATTAGTCCTGAGAGTTCGTGCATAACCGATACATGAACCTTCAAAATGATAATATAATTGCTCACGAAATATTCTTCTTGCGTCATCTTTCCATCTTATTCATTCTTTCCTCCATCTTTGCTATTTAGTGAATGAATATTTGAATGTTTTTGTTTCTTTGATCGGTACCTTCCAAATTCTGCTGTCCGTCTTTTAACACCTACGATTCCAGGAATCATTATGCCAAAAACTCAGTGCACAGCAAAATCTTTTAAAGAGTCTCCCTTCCTGCACAGCTAATAATGAGCACGGCCGAGATCTCGAGTTCCTCTCCATCTTACAAGTGTTCTCAGCTCATCGCGAAGCGGTTTGTGCGCAGTGCTTCGCCACTAAATTTCAGGTCTTTTTAGTTCTTCTAAGTTCCTCGTTCTCAGCTTGCATGTTTCTCTGAGGCCCTGTCTTGCATTATCCCGTGGATTCTCATAGATTTCTATTTCTAATGAAGTACAGAATGGCCTTTCGACTCCTCCTGTAGGCTTTTCTGTCCTCTGTGCTAACAGATTCGAATCGATGTTGCAGAATGGTTGGTGTTAAATCAGGAACATGGGTGTGCCCTCTCATCTGCTTACTCTATCTACTGGCCTTTCTACAAGTTGAAGGTGACAATGTGCCCATGACTGTGTTGAAAGGTGCAGTAGCTGAAGGAGCAGGTCTGTGTACCCATGGATTCTCTTTTGGATCTTATCTTCTTCATTGCTATGATAGTTATCCGAACAAGTTCATTCTTGGACATCTACCCACGGCAGCTTCCAAGTGAACTCATCTTCTTATTTTCCAGTTTGCTTGGATGGAAGTGCTCCAGCATATAATCTCGCCCCTGGTTCTGGCTCTGGTGCAAATAACTGGTTGGTTTTCGTCGAGGTCAGTTTATTTTCTTGATGTAGTACGCAAACATTATGATTGGTACGTTTTCGATTAATTGTTGGTTATATGTTGTATGCATATATGATTTGTGTCAACATAGGATGCCTGTCAAACCTGATTTCAACATCTAGAACTGAAGCGTGAGCTTTGGCAGTAGAAATGGTGATTGGAATGCCTTTTAGATCATGATTTATCTTTAGAACTTGTAGAACTTCAATTCCTTGTAGGTTTCCCAGTCTTAGTCTTCTATATTACATGCAACAACAGATAGATAGATTGTTTTACTACACGGTAGATGCAAAAATTTTCTTTGATAGACAAAAAAATGTAAAGTGAAAGTAGATTTTGCACATTCACTGCTGAAAATGAAGTAACAAGATTTGTATTCTTTTTTAATTATGTTTCTATTTGCTAAAAAAGAGAAATGCACACCAAGATTCACAATTTCATATATCCTTAATGTATCATATCGGTTTGTATCAGTATACTGATAAATATTATCAGAATATATTAAATTTTAAAAATATATGTAAAAAAAAAATATTAGTACAAGACAATACAGGCCTTACATTGATGAGCAAAGTCAATTTACCCTAATCAGTGAAGACAAACTGTTGAACCGATAAACGGTTGACTTAGTGAGTTAATTGGTTTATTAATTTTTTTTATCTTAAATTATTAATTAAAATATTTAAATAAAAGTTAATAATAATATACTCATTAGACTCTTATAAATTAATTTTAATTTTGTCCATCTTGAATGTGTGAGTAACGGGAGTATTACAATACCATACTATATCGAAGGATATTATAAATCCATTGGAACATCCATGTTTCGAAATAATCTATCCTTGGTCACCGAATAAATCCCTCCCTCATTTTGCAGGGAGGAGGTTGGTGCAGCACTGTTGAAGAATGCTTAGCACGTAAAAACACTTTTAGAGGTTCCTCTGATCATATGCCGCCTCAATCCTTCTCTGGCATGTTAGGAGGCGTTCAGCAAAGCAATCCTGGTATGATTAATCTTCCTTCTCTACCAATGTACTATTAACACAATTTCTTGATGCATGTCAGATTTAACTTTCATTGTATCATTCGAATGATGCCATCGAATACAACAACAACAATAATAATATGGAGCTTTTGCTGTCTTATTCTTTGCTTTGATTCTTGCAATGCTTGCAGACTTCTATAACTGGAACCGGGTCAAGATTCGGTACTGTGATGGTGCCTCATTTACAGGGGACATAGAAAAAGTAGATCCTGTGAGCTCCTAATCCGATGTTTCTTCTGATATATGTTTCATTTCCTTGCTAAGCAACGTTGTATCGATAACATGTCTTTCACATCTTCGTTTGATTAGGCTACAGGTCTCCACTTCAGAGGAGCCAGAGTTTGGAGAGCTATAATGAAAGATCTATTGGCGAAGGGGATGAACAAAGCACAAAAGGTATGTAGATGTAAAGTGGTCAAGTCTTATCACTCTCAAAGTTTCTGTTCTAACATTGGTGAATGCTCGCAGGCACTTCTCGGTGGTTGCTCGGCAGGTGGATTGACAACCATACTACATTGTGACAACTTCCGCAGTCTTCTCCCAGCTACTGCAACAGTGAAATGCTTCTCCGATGCTGGTTATTTCATTGATGCGTAAGTTCTACATCTTTAGTCCGCGTCACGAATCTCATCGTCGGGCTACTGTTGCAAATATTCACATATATACATACGAGATAAAGAGAGTTAAACCAAAAATATTCATGTGTGTAAGATAATAAAGATGGATTGAGTGGATAGTCGTTTATCGCTAAGTTTACATATACTAGGTTTTGTCTGTACTCAAATGGCTTAAACTTTTGGATTGAGTCGATGTCTAACCTAATATATGTTAATTTGATTGTGATCTCTGAATCTCTTTCTGGCTCTGACGTTAACCAGTACTAGGTTTCTATGAACAGGAAGGATATTTCTGGAGCAGACGCGATCCAATCCTTTTATGGTGATGTTGTTAAACTTCATGTATGCTCTGACCTTCCATGCTCTTGATTGATGACTCCCTCTAACTTTTTTGTGATGATAATTCTGTGGTGCTTTCTGGTTTTGAAGGGATCAGCAAATAATTTGCCATCTTCATGCACGTCGAGGTTACCAGCAAACAAGGTGGGAAGTGTACTTTCACTCTGGAACGAATACAGAAGTCATCAAGTCATCTAACTTACTCTTTGGTTACGTGAATACATGCAGTGCTTTTTCCCACAGAACGTGGTGGCCACATTGAAGACACCCCTTTTTATCCTCAATGCAGCATATGATCAATGGCAGGTTGTAACTTTAATGAGCTATATTATCTTATAAACTACTCTCGTGAAGGTTTCTACGATGTGACGTATGTTACCTAATCGCAGATCGATCATATTTTAGTGCCATCCTCTGCTGATCCGAAGAACACTTGGGGAGACTGCAAGCTCGATATCAAGAAATGTTCCTCGGATCAACTTCAGAAACTGCAAGGTTGGTGTTACCATATATGTTTTCCTTGTCCAACAAGTGTGAGTTCGGGTTCGAAATTAATCGATATCTATTTTCGAGTTTGTCTTAACCTAAGGTGCCGGGAACTTAGGCATAGACCCTACAAAGAGCTAAATGTTCTTTTGATACTTAGGCTAGTAAGAGTTCGGAGGATTCAGTTAAATACCTAAGTTAAAGAGAACCCTTTTATAACGTGATAGTCAACTGTTTGGTAGAGGTAAATGTCGATGATAATGTATTATAAAGTACTAATTTTATCGGGTCAACCTTTCCGTCAATGTTGTGTGACTGAACTCATGGGGTCATCTTGTGCCATGCCATCGACCCGTGGGACGAGGTTTCACTTGTCGACCGAATGGGTGTGATGTGTCAGTAGTGGCTGTCTACGTTAGGCGATTCAAATACTGATCTTTGAAGAACTTGTAGATCAGCTGGCGAGTAATTCTAGATTTATGTCAACTGCCAATTTATTCTTCGTGTGTAAAGAGTGAGCTAATACGTCGATATCAGGTTTCAGGACAACGTTCCTGAACGCACTGCCGGGAGCAGGCAGCTCGTCTACGGGATTGTTCATCCTCTCATGCCACACTCATTGCCTATCTGGAGATGCGGATATCTGGTATTCAGATGATTCTCCAAAGATCGATAACATTGTAAGCTCTAGCAGCTCTGTGAAAACTTCATCACTCGTGTCAGAAATGGGAATTCCATGGTGATGATCATATCTGTTCTTTCTTGCAGCCAATTGGGAAGGCTGTGGGAGACTGGTACTTCGGTCGGAGTTCTGCTGTAAGGAAGATCGACTGCCCGTATCCATGCAATTCTTCGTGTCGTAAAGTTGCCACCGTTTCCATGGAAGATTAGCTTTCTTGTCATATTTCTTAATCACATAAATGTTTCTCGATGCGTTAGATATAATAAGTGAGCTCTATTTTAGCTCATTATCGAACTCGAATTACTTCGAAATGACATGGATCAAAACCTTGACTCATAAACGGCTCATCCGGCTTTTGGCCCGTTTTTTACTTTTCTAACATATCATCTGATTTTTCGATAATTCATCCCGTGTTACGATCCCTGATTAAACATTTAATATTTAAGCACGATAATCTTCAAGCACAATATTCGACTATTCCACTCAACATTTGATCCATCGGTAGTCTTAATCTTTAGTCAAAGTATTTTTTTTTATAATTTATCTCAATAATAAATTAATTTATAAATTAATTTTATTATCAAAATCTAATTTTTTATAACCCATCGAACAATTAAATCTAATTTAATATTAAAAAATAAGGTACAATTATGATGTCTACGACGGTTGCACCCACAAGTCAAACACATTGTCAAGATGGTCGCAACTTAAAGTCGATTATATATATATATATTGTCAAGTTCAATATGATTGCATCCCACGACTGACCTTTGTGGATTGATTGCTTTGTCAAGACAGCTATGTTGCAGCCTCCGGACGGACATCCTGAAGTCGGATATATCGTCAAGATGGTCGCACCTTCAAATCGACTGCACATTCAAGATGATTGCCCCTCGACCCAACTTATCCGAATTAATTGCTTGCTCAAAAGAGCCACATTGTTAAAATAGTCATGGATGCATCCAGACAATTGCACCCTCAAAATGGATGAATTGTCAAGATAGTCTGCACCTTCAACACGATCATAACGTCAAGTCGACTACACCTTCGACACGGTTGCACCCCTAAACTTGACCTCTTCAAATCAATTGCTTTCTCAAGATGAGCCACATTGTTATGAACCCTCAAGTCGGACGCATTGTCGAGATGGTCACACCTTGAAGCCGATCATATCGTCAAGTCAACTACACCTCGAAGACAATTGCACTCCCTTAATTGACCTCTCCGAATTGATTCCTTTCTCAAGACAGCTATGTCGTGAAAACGATCGCAACCTCTAGGCAGTGCTCAAATCAAATGCATTGTCAAGTCAAGATAGACGCACCTTCAAGCCAACAACAATTGCACCTCTTTGGATTAATTGCTTTCTCACGGTAGACACGTCATTACAACGATCACAACCTTTAGACAATTGCACCCTCAATTCAGAAGCGTCATCAAGATGAGCACACCTTCAAGCTGATCATATCGTCAAGATGGTCACACGATTGCACCCTCGAGATGATCATACATTGAAGTCTATTATATTATTAAAACAATAACTTAGTCACGCCTTCAAGATGGCCATGCCCACAAAATATTGAGAATGCCATCGAGTTCGATTGCATCATGAAGTCTGTCGTGTCCTCAAGATCGATCATGCCCATAAGATGGTCTTGTAATCAAGTCCTCAAGATCGATCATGCCGATAAGATGGTCTTGTAATCAAATCCTCAAGATGATCATACCGATAAGATGGTCTTGTAATCAAGTCCTCAAGATCATTCATGTCCTCAAGATGATCATGCCCATAAGATGGTCTTGTAATCAAGTCCTCAAGATAATTAGCCCATAAGCACATCATCAAATTGATCACTTCCTCGAAATGGTTGCAGCTTTAAGTTGGCCACAAGATAATTAGCCCATAAGTACATCATCCAATGCCCAGTAAGATAATCGAACATCTCATGCAGAATTTACTGGTGCCCCCTTTTCCCTATTTAGTATGGGCATTGGATCCAAAGCTATAAGCACAACACTTAATACAACAAAATCAAGAAAATCCAGTAAAATGTGTCTCCTTGAACTAAAATGTTTCAAAGATAGGAGAAGAAAGAAACCAAAACACATGACACAACAATCATATTGTGCCAAAATAAGTCTGCAAGAGTTTCTCCGGGAATCACAAAAGCAGCTAAAGGAAAAATTGAAAAGAAAATCTCCGAATATTCATTATCAGCCATCTCAGCTCCAGAAAAAAGAATCAACATGAAGATGTTACAACTGAATGATTGTTATGAGAGGTGATTATAAAAGTCGGCTTTCATCATAGTGCACCTGATTTAGAGTCCAATCAACACAGGTTGTCACAGGATAATCGTGGTTAGAAACCTGCACAACATTCAAAAGGTTAACTTTTTCCTCATTATTCCTTGCATCTTAATTTAATTTAACAAATGACTAAGTGAAAAACTGAAATTTACCTTTATATTCGGTCAGTGTCTGTTGGACAAAATGCTTCTCGTTTCAATGGTAGAGATGATTGGACTATGTCTTGTTTTACCTGTTGATTTCTACATTCCAGTTGAGAGTCACAATACTGCTTGTATGGACAGCAGCATGATCCTTTCCTAACCTACAATGACGTGTATCTTTCTTTGAATTAATAAACTAGATCTAACTAACACTATTTGAAAAGCTTGCAATAGAGAAATGAGGCATAATGATCACGGTCGAATTCCAACTACTACCTGACCAGAGAAGTTTGTAGAAAAAGTGCAAGGTGCATATGAAATACCAACAAGGTGCATAGGCAATACCAACAAGTTGGAACAAGCGTTCATGTCAACCCATACCATATAGCACATTAGTTAATAGCGTGTGCAGAAACTAGAAGTTTATAAGATTTATATAGAGGACAAAAAAGTTACAGTGCCACAACTAGAATGGCAATACAGGTGATTGCTCATGGTATTGTTAATGTGGTTCATTATATTCAGAAGGCTACGAAATGTAATAGCAGATATTTACTATATGCTACAAGAAGCATACTATTTATAAACTTCATACCACACACTGAAACTACACTATAATAAATCATAGTTCGTCTTACCGGTCCATGCCGATGTACCGACAAACTATAGGTACGGTGCATACCGAGCTGTACTAAGCCATACCAAGTGTACCAACACACGATACATGGAACATACCAATATACCACTCATACCAGTCCCTTGTCAGATTGGTACATATCGCCCGTACTGAGCAGTATGTTGTGGTATGATAAATCTTGTACTAAATTATAGTTGTACTCAGGATTACAACACTAAATGATTCCGCATGTACCAGGTGGTACCGTTGATCTAGCCTTGTATCGGACGATACAGGGTTGTATCGAGTGGTAACGATCGATATTTCAACCGTTACCGCTCGAAACAAGTCGGTAATTGACCATTGTCGCCCGCTACCATGCGGTATCAGCCTAGCTGCAACGAGGGAAGAAGAAGCATCAAGGGAGAAGAGGGAGAAGGCGCTCAAAGAAAAGGGAGAAGGCACTCGAAGAAAAGGGAGAATCGGGAGAACCTCGATGCTTCCCGATCCGACGTCGCCCTCCCTCGACAATCCCGACCCAGGAGGTAACAGAGAGGTGGCGGCTAGACTTCTTCATCGCGTTCTTCACCGAAGGCCAGAGATGCCTACGGCCTTCACCGCGTTCTTCGCCAAAAGTAGGACACATTTGCGACCTTCGACGTCTTCGTCGAACGTCGCAAATGAGGAGAAGACCACGTTCTTCTCCTCATCTGACGCGACGAGGAGAAGAAAAGGAGGCAACACCACAAAGGCAGCGTATGTCTCCTTTTTTTATTATTTTTATTTTTATATATTTTTTTTTATAATTATTACATTTTTATATTATATATATACGTACCGAGCGATACGCCTTAGCATACTGCTCGATACGCCCATAACGTACCATACCGAGCAAAGCTCGATACACCGACACGGTATGAAATTACGAACCTCGATTGTACTATAATATTAAAATAAAACATCATACATGATTAAGAAGTTTATTCTAAACCTGAATATTAGTTGGGTAATGGTACTTATTTTAGGTTGATGGTTTGATTCCACATTCTCTAAATTCTACCCCCAATAAGCTAGTCCACTGAGGGGTACTCAATTTATTAAACTTGGATTAAGGGTTCGAAATCTCATCTAAATATTCTATACTCAAAGTATTGGTATGGTGATGGTGTACCCGACTTGTTGAGGATCCAAAATTTGTCTTACAAATTCTTTGAATCACTGGTTACCCTTAAAAAAAATATTTTACTTAGAACAAATAAAAGATCTACTAAAAAAAATTACACAGATTATTTAATAAGAATTGGTGCTATTCACCAGAATATTACAATCATAAATAGAGGTATTAAGGAAAACAAAAACTACACAAAGCAACCTTATACTTTATCTATTGTATGGGAAATGTGTTTTCCAACAAAGCAACATTGTAAATGCTTAAGAATAGTTCACCCCCGATACTTCTTTCTATCCAGCTCAATAAATAGATACTGAAGATGAACAAAAAATTGTAAGTATAAGCAAACCTTGCGGAAAGTGAAAGAAACCCTACGTGAACTTCTTCCGATTGCCTTTTCCCCTACTCTATCAACCTGCAAAAAATTATTTACCTGCAAAAAATGATTTAACAAGCCTAACTTATAACAGATTTAGGCACAATATTCACGGTTATTCTAGATCTACATGTACCGATTAAATAAGGTGAATCAATTATAACAAATGATGCAACACATGGTTTAGAATATAGGTTCCAAACTGATGCCAATCTGTGGCCGGATCAATACAATACTAGCATAAATTGGCATACAACCAAATTAGACAAAGAGAAGAAAAGAGGAGGCGACACATACCGGTATGAGAAGGCAATAACGGTGATATGGAGAAGAAGAGGCAGTGATGGCAATGTGGATGAGGAGGAGGAGAACAGGAGGCAAAGTAAGAGGAGGAGAAGATGAGGTGGAGGAAACGGAGGCAATGGAGGAGAAATAGAAAGAAATATAAGAAAAAGCAACTACTGACAACTGTCAACTTGAAATAAAATTTAAAAATAGAGAAAGATACAATACCAGTAACAGGCAATAGGCATACCAAATAGTAAAACTGGTACCAATCACTTAACGCCCGGTAAGCCTGACATAGTGAGCTTAATGAGTGGTAATTTCTATCTTGAACCATATCGGTGTCTGGCCAACATAATGCTCTATCACTATCAGACTGTAGTGATCCATAGATCCAAATTAAAGCATTTGGTGCAAGGAAACATAGTTGAAGACCAAAGATTTTTTTTGAAAAACAACAGAAATGCCCAAGTAGTTGAGACCTAATATTTTATTATTATCTTCTTGTTGTAGGGCAAATAATGTCAATGAAAAAGGGACAACAAACATTCAATGAATGAAATATGAGATTCTTAAAACGAGGTTCCTTTTTTAATTACACTAAATACTTCGAATATGATGAGAAAATGTCTCAAAATGAGATCTCTATCATGATTCAAATAGAGTACCTTCTTCGACAAAGTCAATAATATGCTAGCATGTTTGGATTTGTCAAGAGCTACTATAAAAGGCATACCTTGCGATGTGGAATATAATGATGCCAAGCATAACGCCCTTCCCCAGACATCAAGATCATAGAACGAGGAGGAAGAAAAATAGCTTTTCTAGCAATATACGAGGATAAAAGAGGGGTGTCTTCATGTATTTCATTAACAGATGCAGTTGGATGGCACCAAGTCCCTTCAGGATATCTCCTAAATTCCATAATGCATGGACCAGCTGTTGAAAGGCTGAAGATGAGTTCATCAAATGCCGAATGAGTGTCTATGTGTGGGGATAAGCCTACCCCACATGGATATTCATTAACCTGTAATCAAAATCAAAGGTAGTTTAGACTTCCCAAAACATATAATAAGAACCCATATGATAAGAAATTTAAAGAGAAAAACATTTGAACTAATCATTTCATAAGAAAATTATTAGCGGCACACCATATACCAATATCTAGTACCATGGAAGCAGTTTTATGAATGGGTCATTCAAAATTATGATCTTGATTTATAACCAAGTTACATTGAAAGCATGGAATCATCTCCCATTGACTCAAGGCAATCATTTTGTTGGTGATAAGCATATATTAAGGTATAACATCAAATTTTCAATTATGTGTTTCCAGTACATACAACATATGTCATGTTTAGGACATTTAAATACTTCCATAAATGTTTTCTTCATATACTGTTTGTAATCTATGTTTAAAACATATTTTGAATTGCTATTCAGTCATTATTTAGCCAAAATTTTGTTTTTATACTTGCTATTAACCCTAATTAGTTGAAAACTAATTCAAATACTTATTTATATTGGGTTTGGCCAATCCATGTCAATTTGTACAAGGGCATAGCAACACACGTGTTTTGAATTAATATTCAGTCATTATTTACCCAAAATTTTGTTTCTTACTTGCTATTAACCCTAATTAGTCAAAAACTAAATCAAATACTTTTTTCTATTGGGTTTGGCCAATCCATGTCAATTTTAAAGGGTTATAGCAACATATGTACAACCTTAGAGGCATCAATTATACCCACGAATACAGGTACCCACAGGGACCCATCCCCTAAGGGCAGGGATGGGGGGAATAAGTGGGGATGAGGTTAGGGATGAAGGGTATTTTCTATTACCTATGCGGTTATGGGGCCAGATGGGTAGAGCACTCCCACACGTCCACGTACCCATCCCCACCCTATCAATAAGTGAGCCCAAATGCTGGGTAGACTAGGCACTGACCTGATTCAAATTAAGCTAAGTTGAGCCTTCGTTGAGTCAATTGTGAGATAATTGCGAGTCATTTAGTTCAATTGAACCAAATGAAACAATATCAAAACATCAATAAAATTACGAGTTATGACATGCAAACTTTACAAATATTATTGTTATTATTTAAAAATTTTGATATTGTTAATTAGTTTTGATAATAATTTTATTTTTTTCTAAAATGAAATGGATTGATTAGGAGAATATAAAGAACGTGCAAGTTTCTTGCCCCCGGTAGGGATTCCTTGTCTAAATGGGAAATGAGGTGTGGATAGGGAATGGGGGATGAAACGGGGATGGTGATGGGGGAAGCATTCCTCGCCCTCGCCCCCGCCCCCACCCCCACTCTACCCTGTTGACATCCCTAAACAACCTTGCATACAATACCAAACCAATCCATCAATAGATTGGTATTGATACTGGACAAAATCTAGAACTTTGCCAAACACTACTCTCTAGTTTTTGCTAACATTCTTAAACATGGAGCAAAAAAAATAGTATTGGTACTGCCATATTAAAGAAGATGCATGTTTCTTTTGTATCCTTCATATCTATCTCCTTGGATGGTAATGAGTTTTAGTAGTTAAAATGTGAATAATTGTAGAATAATTAGAATCTTCCTGGATATTTTCTTGAATAGGTAAATTAAGCACCGGACTTTTTGACACTGATATTGACTAAATCACAATTTGTTTATATAAACTTTTGTTTGACAAAAATCTCTTGGTTGACAGACTTTTACAACATTAGTGATTTCATATTCATCTAAATACATAGTTAATAATAGCCCACGATAAAAACCCCAAAGTAACAAAAATTATCATCCATGGAATAAATGTTGGGCCACTATAGTAATATGATATAACCAGGCTCTATCGACACCAGCACTAAATCTATTTATTGAGGCATTTTCGTAGTGGTATATGGATGGCTATAGTGCAAATACCCTAAACTAAGGAACTGATTGGACATCAACCTTTCAGGTTGGTACAGATTTCCCCCTTAAGAAAGGAGAATTATTGCCTCGGAAACCAACAAGTCCAGTTCGCTGGTAGCCTAGTAGGCTCATGCAACAACAAAGTTCACTTAGCAATAAAAAAAGTAAAGCAACTACAAAGCTCATGTAGTACTGAAAAGAGGGAAATAATAAGTTCTGCCATAAGGAATAATAATCAAACTAAAGGCATAAAACGGACAGCTTATGTAACACAATTCCATCGATCACATTGTGACTTAATTGTCAAAATGACTCCAAAAATCTTAAAACAAATTAAAGAGACTGAGATGGCACAACAAGAAATTTAAGTGTTATAATATATTCTCTTTATAGATAAAGTTGCAGCCAACTATTTCTAGCTTACTCGTGTAGAAAGAATTTAATGAACACATCGAGAACAGTGAGAAACAAATGTCTGGTACATACCGTCAACTGATCCATTTCTTTGTTTTGATCATGACCAAGACCAGGAAATGATAAGATTTTCTGCAGTATGTTCGAAACAAAGGATGGAAGCTCACCCAAAAAATGCTTAGAATCAATGTTTCTTGTCTGCACAAAAGGATGTCAGGGCACAAGAGTCATCAATGATAGGCAGTATCAGGCAAAACTTCAGTCAAACAACCAGTCAGACCAAAAAGAAAGCTAGAGGAAATTTGGAGCCTATAAATGATTTTGAGAGAAGCCAGTCTGATAAACAAGCAAACTCTTGGATACAACAAATTGTTATATACCCATTTCCTGATTCCAGGTCGTCCGCTACTCAGTTCTCCATCGGATTGGTATGTACCGCACAGCATGTACCAGTCCCGGCAAAATAATGAACCATGATAACAATAGGTATGTAAAATTGTAGCAATCTCAACCGGCAAATTTTATTGTAAATCCAAATTTCATAATCGCACAGAAGTTTGCAGAATGTCATATATTCGGTCGTAGTAGGTAGGTACAAAAAGCAGCTTACCTCATACAAAAATTCATAACCATAATGCTGAACTCTTCTTTTCGACAGACTTCTCCACTGCCTATTGTCAACTTCTGCAAGGAGTCTCTGAAAATAAAACAGAGAGATGGACTTTCTAAACATATTCCAGGAACATATTCTATAAATACAGAAAGAACATGTATAAATTTACTTGAGTTCTAACCTTTTCTTCCTCCACAGTGATAAAATCATGCACGAGATAAATTCCTGGAATCCCCAAGTCTGATGCCGAAAAATATACTGGAAAAAATATTTCTTTATGTACCTAGAAAGAGATATAAATTTTAGTCATGGACATGCATAATCTAAATGGATTACAATGATGAATTCTACAGAATACATGAGATACATGTCAGTCACACAAGCCCTAGGCATGAGACAAAATCTCGAATCCTTGAATGCTTAGGCCAACACAAAATCTGTGTTACTGCAGCGACATAGAATCTTTTAGACATTTACAAATCCTATGAAAAGAAAGTAGTATATGTTACAAATAAGTTCAAGGGTTCCTTATTTACATACTAAAACATACATATTCAGTGGGCAGCAATTTGAATTCATATAATAGCCTTCAGAAACATAAACCTAAGAAATACCTTAATAAGTTGTTAGAAAAACACTATTGTCATCATTTAATCTCTATGATACTGCCCACAACATATATTGCTCAGTAAAATTTCATGCATAAATTTTATGACAGATAATGATACCCTTGTTTCCATTAACCATTTATACTATCAGATATAGATCAGGCTACAATATAAATACAGCTGATAACACACATCTTTTTCCAGTGCTTTAAGGGAAGAAAAAACAACAGAATCTTCAAAATTGCATCTATGCATATAAGCACTTTAATTCCTGAACACCATTATCAAATTTTGCAGATTCAATATTCTGCTAAAATTTGATGCTTAACTGCCTAATTTTGTAGTCTTTCATTCTAGATTTGAAAATGAAACCAAGAAAACTGAAACTTGAAACTAACAAAGGCTTCAGGTGGCATCATAACAAAGGAACAATCTTACTATTGTACCAAGGAACAACCTTACTGAAACTCGAAACTAACAAAGGAACAACCTTAATATTGTACCAAGGCTTGTCCTCATAACCAGATCAATTGTGCACTCACAACATAAGGCTTTGATGAGATAATTCACTGCATGCTGAACCAAATAGAAGACATTGAATTTGATCAAAAAAGAAAAAACACTACTACAATCGACCTTATTCTTGCAAGAAGGTAATAACAAGGGGTTTCCAAGACTTAAAGCAGGACATGAACTAATAAAAATAGAATCAAAATCAATATCATCCTTCGGTCAACTATGGTGGTAGAACATGATTATCTTGATAAGTTTTGTCCATGTTGACCAAATCCTACCAAGTATATTTTGGAGTGAAAAAACTTGAACCACAATGGAATATGATTACTTCAAGATAAGACCAAGTTTCCAAGTTTACATCCTTCAAACTGAGTTCTGCTTTGAGCAAATTACTTTAATATGGAAGAAATTTACAAGAAATGGAAATAACATTTAGGTTGTAATTGGTTCTACGAATTTAATCAGAGTGAAAATAGAATGAACAATTCTTATTCCAAATGTATGGTGGAGGCAATTCAAATTCCACTTATCATTCTTGGAGGCAATCCATTCCTCTTTGAGAGAATTTGAAGTTTCTATTAGTAAAATGGGCTTTCAATTCCATTTCCAAAGACCACAAAAACTTTTTGAATTAAAAAATTTTCCTTCTTCATATAATAGAGTTTTATAATGTATATTTCTTTCATGTCCATATAGATACATTATATAAGTATCTAATATAATTTATTATTAATGTCATTATAATAAATAAACAATATCCAATAATATATTTTAAAAATTATAATTAAAAATTAAAAAATATATATTTATTAACTAAAGTAAATGTAACTATCGATGCTTCTACTCAAATTTCATTTTTAAATACAAGTTCATAAATCAAATGTGTCAAGCAATTTGGCAATTCAATTTCTTATTGCAATGAATTTCAACCTGGTGTCTGATGACAAACCAAACATCTTGCAGATATCAAAATCTGATGATCAGATTATAGAATGAAGCTTATGTTACTGCAGCATGCTGTAAGTAAAATAGCCAATGAAGTGCACATAATAGAGTTCAACACCATATGTACAATGTTATAAATGGAGAAATAGAAATGTAGATAATCTATAGTTATTAATACTTTAATGGTCATCATTCCTGGAAGGAAAGTGCAGTGCACATTGTGCTAGGAAATCACTGACAGTAACTACATAAATGTACTGATGGAATTGTGAACAAAACGGCAAGAGAAAAATAGCTTAAAATGAGTTTCCTTAGCACTTGATTTAGAGGATTAAACACATTGTGATAACTTCATGATTTTTAAAAAAAGAGTAGATAGAGCATCACAGTCAGTTAATTAGAACAAATTCAATACTTTAAGCACGTCCACCAGAAATTAGATGGAAGATGTGATCTGCAGACCAGAAAGCGACATGTCAACAGCATATTCCACATTGTTTAGGATAAATGTGATGCCTCCTAGTCATTATAAAAAAAGATGAACATAAACTTAGGCATGTTTAAAGGAAGGAATACATGTCATGAGAATACTTTAACCTAGTAAATAAACTTTCTGCTAAAATTCAGTCTACAACTAAAACCTTCTGAAGTGGCCGTACTACTGAGTAGCTTATATGCATTATTCTCCCTCCAAGTTCAGCACAAGGGAGGCCATTTAGTGCTTTAAAGGCTGCTTGAGCAGCATTGACTTCAGAAAAGCAAACAATTACACGTGCACCAGTTTCATCAGCAGCATGGACTCCAACAACCTTGCCAAAAATGCCAAAAGCAGATTCAATATTATCAAAAGACATGCCCACAGCTGGTCCACAATTGGCAACAAACAAGTTAGGAGTTGGCTCATTCTCTAATCCTTTAAATCTGGTGAATCTTGAGTTCATCATGTTCATTGTTAAGCATAAACAACCGGCACTTTCTCGCCCTAGGAAGCATAAGCAAAAAGATCAAGAGATAACTCAGCTATTTCTTTTATTCCAAAAAGAAGAAATAAATTAAGAAAATTAAGCCCATAACATTCAATAGAATCATATACAAGAGTTCAAACTTAAAAACAATTGACAATCATATTAAGTACCATAAATATAGAACCTTTTGGAACTACCATGCTTCAATGTCTCGATTCAAGTCACCTTGAGAACTAGAGAAAATTACAGTTTTTCAAAAAAAAAAAAAATTAAATTAAATTAGCAATATGCAGTTCGTTTTCTTGAGGCTCAGTAACTTCCCAAACATTTTTTCCCAATAATCAAATCTCCTCTTCTTCCTTACATATATACAATAAATTGGAAGGTTCATCACATTTGTATCCTAGTAAAGTCCACTTCATATCCCCATTGAAGCACAGTCTCTTCCTTCATTGTTTTGCAAATTTGGGCACAACAAGACCCCTAGTTGGCGAAGAAGCTCCTGTAGATGTTATAGATAAAGCTTGTCTTGACTTTGAAGTTTTAGCAGACAACTAAGAATAATTAGCAAGCTCATTAATTATCATATTATCTTGATCGTGCACAATTCCCCTAACACTTATTCAAAAGATGAAGATTCTTCTTTTTTTGTTTACAAATGCATAGACATAGTAATGTTAAAATTTTGCGATCATAAGCAGGAACTAATGCTGAGATGAGAAAAACAATTAAAAGAAATTTAGTAACAAGTGATAGATTAAATTACTAAAAAAATAATTAAAATATAAAGATAGACACAAAATATAAGATTGGACCTTTTTAGTGCTCGTTCAGCATTTGCAGTATGGATATAAAATACTAATACGTAATAAAAATTAAAGAGCTTCGTAATAGAAATCGGGGAAGAGAGAGAGAGAGAGAGAGAGAGAGGAGATCATCAATCCAGGTGGAACCCTGGTTCTTTTAGAAACTCCCACAAATTTTTTATTTTACAATAGTACCTTTGCTTCTACTTAATTGTATCAGTCCATGTAGAACTCTCGTGCCTGTGACTTTCATTTTTCTCGTACTTTTCTACTTGGCTTCCTTGAAAATGCTAACTTGGTTTAACATAGGAATTAAGCCATCCAAAACTACCAGTATTGTTTATATTTTCCACAATGCTAACTAATACCTCGTGATTATATTTATAATATAAGCTTAGGCAGTCTTATTTTAGGGCATCCGATATCCAACGATTTCAATTCATCTTTACATACAAGAATTTCAAAAGATTCAAATAGGGTAGCAAAATAGAGAAACGTTATTCGGGAGAACAAATATAATAATCAGATGACGAACTTGAATAAGCATACAAGTTTCCAATAAAATTGAGGCTAACTCCGGGAACCCCATCAAATAGAAGCATAAAAGTCACCATTACACAAAAAATTAAAGAAAAGAGATCAAGAAACAAGTTTGACGATCTATTCCTGCAATTCAATACAGCTTAAAGCCAACGACCACAGATACACCAACAAAGACGCATCGAGAGAGGAAGAGAGAAAGAGGGATGGGTACAGGGAGCGGACAGGCGGAACAGACGACAGCGGCGAGCGTCGACAGTGGGATAGGAAAAGAGGGAGAAAATACCTGAGGACGGCGCCCGGTTGGATGGTAGCGTCGATCGGAGGAAGTTGAAATGTCGTTCTGGTGATCTTGTAACTTTATGGCTCTCCGGCCCACGCACAACCGTCGGATGCTGGGAATTCGGGGTGGCTACAGATCCAACGACTGCGAGGATCCCGAACCAGGGTTGTGCTCCCCGTTCAAATCAGGGGAAATAGCCGCGTGTTTCATTTGGCAGAAAAATAAATAAATAAAAAAGATCCGTGGGATGGTGCTCCTTACAACGTACACTACTTGCACTAGTGTCCGTTGTAAAGATCAAGTAGTGTACGTTGTTATTGTTTCAGGCCTCCATAGTAAAACAACATTATTTTACCATAACGTTATTAATTTTATCAATAAAAATATTTTAAAAAAATTAAAAAAATAATTTTAATATTTCAGTTTGTGATGTTATACGATATCGATAGTAACAAACGATGATACCGTTGGAGGCCACGAATGGTTACTATGGATAAAGAAAACGACAATAAAAGATGAGAATTACTCTGCATCTACGTCGGCACCGATATAGTTGTCAAGCAACACTACTTTGTATCTACATCGGTGCTGATGTAGTTGTCGAGTTGTGTTGCTCTATATCTACATCAACATCAATTACGTAGATGCAAAGTAACCCTCACCTTTCACCGTCGCTCTTCTCATCCACAACAGTCATTCGCAGAACAACGTCGTTATTCACCACTACCGATTGAAACATTAAAATTATCCTTTTAGAATAATAAAATTATATATTTAATTTTATAATTAAAAAAATATTAATATAATTTTTTAAAATATAAAGATTGAGATAACTAACCACATGAAGTAATTTTTATTAACAATGTGGACGCACATTCTGTCAACACGTAGAACAACATCATTCCCACTTATTAGTCCATATGGTTATAGGAAGTATAAGAGTCCAGCATCGGTGTCATCATCCAGCGGAGAACAGAGCTGTTCGCTACCATGCAATTTATGATATGTGGACAACTCCTGGATGAATGAAGTGGTAAAAGATTTCAAACAGGTTAACTGAAAGAAAGCAAACCAAGCACCACGTAAGCCACAGTGACAGTACAAGTGAAGATACAGTATCACATAAGCTACAAGACCGACATTGCAACAAAGAACATACTGATGTGAACCATTACATCAAAAAGCAAACACCCACAACTGACTACAAGAGCTGCATTGCTTAATGGCCGTTAGGCTACACAGAGAAACCAAGCCAGCCAACCAGCTGAACAGCAATCCTGATGGCTGACGGTGCAAGCATATGAGCAATGACAGGCAGTGTCCGAGAAGAGAGAGTACCCAGAATGAACCAGTTGATACTAAGTAGAGCAACAGCATCGGAAGCCGGCCTGTTCCTGATGGTTGAGAAAAACTCGAGCACGCTGCCAAGAGATATGCCTACAACAGTAAATAGGGCTACTACCAGAGGAACACATGGGTCTTCAGCTTCCCAGATGATCATGCCTACCAGAAGAGACAGGAATGAACTGAACAAACTCCGAGAAAGTACCACAACTCTCTGTTGCCTCAAAGCCTCACCTATGGTAAAATTTCTTGAGAACACTACGAACAGAGATGAGCTCACAAGCAGCTTAAAAAGGTTATGTTGCCAAGGCATTACCTTTTTCATGAGGTTCCTCTGGGTCCGAAAGGCTTAAGCCCCTCCGGTTGTAACTTGGATGCATTGAAGTGCTACCATAATCAGTGCCAATTAAGATACTCTCTCGGGATCTCACATCTTTTTCATAATGAGATTTGCTGTTCCAGAGGGTTTTTCCCTGAACTTCATTCGATCGCATGTTTTCTTCTTTAAGTTCCTGCAACTGCCATGATATGAAAATATCAGCAGCAAATGATTGGAAGATGGTTATTACTGCTGAATATTAATAGAGATTAAAAAATTGTATCAAAATTCGTATGGCATAACACATGTTCTGCAAACCATCACTTTGATTCACAAGAGGTTGACGAACAATGACCTACTTAGTACATATGGGAGGATCTAAAATCAGCAAGTTCAGTAATGACCCATGAGGATCAAGGCTTGATGCTCATGGATCTAGAGATCCGATCCACTCATGATGATCATCATGGTGATAGGAGTATGTATCTTGGCTTTACATATTATTTATTCGACTTACATGTAAGCTAAAACTCCTTTCTATGAACATGTACTGTTTTTTATCCTTATCTGGGTTTCAATTTGATATTTTTTTGTTTTCTGGACAAAATCACTTTATTGTTGTCGATGCTAATTGTGTTACCAAAAATAGGTTGTAAAGAATCCTAAATGAGGGTTTTAACTTTTTAAGATATTTTCAAGGCTTTTCTCAGTACTGCAGTATGTATTGGCAAACCATGTGTATTGCAGTAAAAAATGAATCGGTAGCAGTCCGGTTATGGACTGGTATGGATCCAGAATGTGACATTCAATTCCTTGGCTAGAGATTGAGAAAGCCATATTTAAGTATTCAATTTATTACATCAAAAAGGAGTTCACCCCTCTCTAGATCCCAATACACAAACTCATGAAGGAAAGTGAGACATCAATATTGAAGTATTTATATTTAATCTTCCTACACTGAACCTTAAGGCTAAATACTGCATACTGAAAATTTTACCATCCCAACCCCTAGAGAGCACTTATATTTCATATATTTTCTCCCAATAATAACAACATCAAATATGACAATAACCATGACAGAATTTTTGCCCATGGAGCTGTGCTATTAAATTTCAATGTCAAGGTTGGAGAAAATCTCATCTAACCACTACAAAATGGATAAACAAGTTCAAGAACAAATATCAAGTTCTTTTAAAAGAACTATGATCAGAAAATGTAGGCTAAGAGATCAGAAAACATCTATTATGCTAGCCAGTGTTTAAAGATTAACATGACCATCCAACAAATTAAATGGCAATATTAAAGTCACATCCAGTTTCCTGCATACCCTAGTTGACAGAGATACATAAAAGCAAAGTTATTCTTATGCCATGACAACCAATCTTTTCTCATATTAAATAACATGTCTGATCCTATACAAAAGTCTTAAATACCACATGTTCAAATTCACTTTTAGTTATCAAACTTCATAACCATACATGTACAAGCATAGTGGAAAACACACAAGTTTTCCTTTTTCAGCTTCTATATCTTTATTATGATGCATCCCCTCCTCTTCTCCCATGCTCCATATCTTAATTGAAGAACAAATTATTCATTTCTTTCATCACAATGCCAAGACCATTACCATGGGAAACGATACCAAGAATTTTCTAGCATAACTCACTGATAACTAAATTCAAGCAAGGACATCTTATTTTTATCAATTAACATATCCATTCCTCCACAACTGGCAAAAGGAAAAAGAGATCATGTTAATTGACCACTCTGATAATTATGCATAAAAAATCCCAAATCTAGACCAGCTCATTCACCAAGCCCACACGAACAACTTGTTTGTCATAGCTATCATATGTTGCTTCAAGTATAAGATCTTAGCCATATTTCCATGAACCAAACCATAATAAGCATGTATCTCTACTTATGTTTCCTGTTGAAAATTCCATAAAATGTCACTTACCGGTGGAAAATTCCAGCACGTGTTAATTCATGATACTAGGATTTTTATCTGAGCTAAACCTTACCCAGAAAAGAAAAAGTCAGTTGTCAATCACATGAAATAAGGATGATAATCAGGAGTAAATTCTAAATGAACTAAAAGATGAATTAGGACATGTCAACACATGATCATCTATGAGAATTACCAGCTCCTATGAAACTTGCTATGATTACGTACTGATCACAAGCCTGTTCATAACTGCTTTATGATCCACCTTTCACAATGTGGCACACAAGTCATACTATTGAGCTTTCACTCTATTTGACTAGCTACAACATAGACGGAGCTAAATTTTAAAGTAGCTCTGAATTATATCTCAAAAGTTTGTTTAAGGAAAGAAAGTCACCTCGTTCTCAAGTAGGTCAATCCTAGTTACAGCTTTCTCGTGTTCCTCTTCAATCTCCTTAAGTATCATTTCTATGACCTTTCGATCGTCCGTTGCTATCAGCAGCCGTTCTTCAAGTTCCTTATTTTCCCATATGAGATTCTCTAACTGAATTTGCATCTCATTGAGAAGCCTCTCTAGCTATACATCAACAACGTCAGTCATTTGTTAATTGAACTTTTTTACAGGAAATAGACATATATAATAATGACTGACATGATCACTAGTTAATGAGATGCAATTGACAGGTCATAAACCACTAGCAACAAACAGTGAATAATCAATGAATTAATATATCCTCTTAGAGAATTGTATAATTCAGCACTATGCAATTGGTAAAGATGTGCAATAGAGAAGTAAAAGAAGTAGTTGGCAAACATTAAAGATGATACACATACATCAATTTCTGTGGTCTCCAAATTAACCACAATTTGCAGGAGCAAACCAAGTCCAAATAACTGCTAGTCTAGTCACAGTCAACACCAGCTAAAAAATTAGAACTTCAGAGCTGTAGATTTTTAATCCAAATCGCTAGGAGAAAGGAATTATACAAACCATATTATCAACTTTTCCTCTCCAACCTTTCCTTTTCTCCATTTTTCTCCTTTCTTCTCCTGACATGATCGAACCATAGCACGGAGTATGTCAAGCGTAGCCCAATGGTGGCTCCACGCCGTGACCCGAGTCTAATAGGCTAATTAGCTTATAACTTTATTTTGATCCAAACCACTGACCAAAATGCTTAAGCTGGAGAAAGGAATTATACAAACCATATTATCAACTCTTTCTCTCCAACCTTTCCTTTTCTCCATCTTACTCCTTTCTTCTCCTGACATGATCGAACCATAGCACGATGTATGTCAAGCGTAGCCCAATGGTGGCTCCACGCCGTGATGAGTACTCTAACTCCATCCATGGGTAGCCCTTTCTACTTGAGCCCTCTCACCATGCCCAAATATTGGGCCGTACTCGAGCTCTCTCACCATGCCCAAATACTAGGTCGGCTCTGATACCAAATGTCATGACCCGAGTCTGATGGACTAATTGGCCTATAATTTTATTTTGATCCAAACCACTGACCAAAATGCTTAAGTTGGAATTAATGTAGTACACTCATCAGACCCTTATAAGTCAATATTAATCTTTGCCCACTTCCGATGTGAGACTAATTAGGGGTATTACACCGTACTTCCCAATTTATACAACATTGGCCGTGCACCCTACTGTTAACACAACACCAGCAACCAGCATACGGTAGTTGGCTCAGAATTTAATTTCTCGAGAACCTAGAGACACAAACAGGACAAACAAGAAAGCAAAGAAGGAAGCCATTGAATTGAAGAGCAAGCTAACCTAAAGAAAATATAAGCACTAAGAAAATTTAGGAGAAAGTTTCAGATTCAATAAATTTTCTTTTAGTTCATTTCAGCATTTATTTGGCACAGACATAAGCTATTGAGTAAAAATACTATTAGATAGTATTTTTTTTTTTAATTTTATCTCAGTTGTATCAAAGAATATATACTATCCTATTATGTTGAATTGCTAACCATATCAAAATCAAACAATGATAATAAAAGAAAGGTAAGGACCTTGCACTTCTCTCTGTCTAGTATGTGCAAACATAAGAGTGTGTTATTAGAATATTTTATTTTCATTTCAGTTGTTCGATTATATGTGACAAAAATAATCATTGCTATAGAGAATACCAAGCCTTAAGAAGCATGAGAAGCACATAGTGAATCCGAAGATCCAGTATGCATATACAAATCAATCTTCCTAATACATTTTTGACATGGGACCAATAAATCATGCATGCATGTGTTGAAGTCCCACCCACATAATCTTTCCTCTCAATAATGATATTCTACGAACCCATCAAAGCTCCCACTCAGTAGATATACAGTAATTGCTGCCCAAGCACAACCCACTGGGGAGACTGCTCGCTTTCAAAAAGATCACAATCCAAAAGCTTCTACTGTAATATTCAAGGTTCTCATCAAGATCTAAAATATCAGTTTGATCCACCTTCTCATGACATTCTGACATGGGACTACTCCCTCGCAAACTAACCTCAACAGTGTGACTCTTCATAAACCATCTTAAAGTTTGCATTTTATGGATTAATATTCCTTTTAAAGTGACAAGCTTCCAGGAAAAAAGAACTTCATATAAGAATGAGACTCAGGGACATTCCTGTTATGCAAGTAAAAAAATGGCAGATCAGTTCTATCTGGCCCAAGATACTCAGTTTCCATCGTATGCTAGACCTAGTCTATTTGGTGGGCCAGGTTACGTCAAATATCATTTTAAATTTGTGGGTCAGGCTCGGGCCAATCCTGGCCATGTGCTGTCCCCATATCGTTTATGCTCTCTTTCTTAGAACAACCCTTTGACAACTAGAACTCCTCAGTCCCTACAATTTAGCTTATTTCCTGCTAGCTCTCTCACACACACCTCTTTTCTGCTCCATTGTAATCTGAAAGGTATCAATCCCCTTGCTCCTAGCAAGTTCTTTTCTCTTCAAGCAAGGTCTATTTTAACAAAATGCAAAACGAACATATAAGTGACCCCAGTTTCATTTAGTCTTAAGGAAAATAGTTTAAGTGATAAAGCTCAAAATTATATAATGATAGCATTCGGATTATTTACTATGCCCATAACATGGCCGACCTTGAATAGTTGAGAGAAATGCATCTTGCTGTTGTCTTTTTTTGTATCAATTGTCGACACAAAATTTACTCTTATTGTCAGCAATTAAATCATATTAGAAATTGTCCAATTAAATCATATGGCATTAGCTAACTGATTGGATGTTGTAAAATTAGAACATATTCCTAGATACTCAAATACCATGGCACATATGCTTGCGGGTTTTGGGAAAACAGTATGTTCTCCATTTTTTTCTTGGCTTGCTGATAATCATTCAGCAAAGAAGTTTGTATCTTCCAGTTAATTATATATAATCTATTTTATTTCAAAAACTCCTATGGTACTTTGTGCTTGGTAGCAAGTTAGATGCTCTAATGACAACGTAATATTTCACTTTTATAATACCTGATAGATCTACATAGAGTGAAATACACTTGATTTCGCTTTTTTAAATTTCCAGCTTTCCAGTGACCCCATATATATATTCCCTTCTCTTTTTTCTTGAGAAATGCAAATGTCAAAATTATTAGTTAGCATAACATACATGGTTTAATATCTTTCACATTTTCTTGACATACAAAGTCTTCAAAACTGCAGTTTGTTTCTGTCCTTGGTGTATGATTCGGTCATTGAGGAAGTTTTACCAAAGAAATTTGGTGGCACACAATATACTTAGTATGCTTCTCAACAATTTTATGTTACACTATGCAAGCAGCCAAGCTAGAACTTCAAAATGAGATGGTACCAGCTCACTTAGTTATACAACTAACTGCAAACACATAATCAAGCAGACAAGCTCAACAATCTTTGGGAAAATGACAACCTTCAATAGTGAATATAGTAAAACCAAGCGACATAAAGTGAATTCTTAAGGCCTACAGCTTTATAAGCGTCGACATAAGTTAAAACAATACAGCAAGATAGAAATGGCTAGTTATTGAGTAGCATAATGCATATGTATAGCCTCCAAAGAAAAGAAAAAAAAAAGGCTTGTATAGGTTTCTGCAGGAGAGACTGACCTTTACTTCGTTCTTCAAGGCAGTCAGCATTCGCATTGGTAGAGTCATGAAAGTAATCCCCAAAATGAGAAAGTGCCAACAGAGGTCCACATGAAAGTTGATGATCAATTTCAATAGTTGCCAGAATACCAGCGTGGGAAGAGCAACCGTCCTCACTCCCAGAAGGAAGAAGATTTGGACCAAACCGAAGGGTTTCACAATCAAGTATACCATATTCGTCATTTACACGAACACATTATCGGCACATCTGGACGACACATACTTGTCTGCACTGGTACGATTGCACGAGTGAATTAAATATCTGAGAACACAAACAACACATTTGTAGGGAAAGAAAAAACCTACCGACCGCACCATGGGAAGAACACCATTCACGATCTGCGTCGCAATCGAAGGAATGCTGCACCTGAGGCGGAGGAGATAGAGAAGAAGTTGCAAAAGAAAACCTGGGAACAGGGAAAGCTTGAAACAATATACCAACAAAAAAACAACGGATTTCGTGTGCAAGAAAACCACAACGGTGTCATATGGGAATAGAAGAAGAGGTAAAGGGGGAGCAGCTACCTGCGAGGCCGACGACGAAGAACGTCCCGTTTGCTCCTCTCTTTTCCAACCGAGTCCGCGGCGGATGGAAGGACGGACGATGGGGATGAGAACGAAGTCGTGGGAATGAAGGTGGAGAGGACGAGGAGGAGTGACACGTCGCGGCGTAGAAGGGAGGAAGCCATGGGGGGATGACACGCGCGAACGGTCGACGCTTTTTTAATGCGAAGCCGGAGAGAGGCATTGGGTTCGGACGGCGCTGCAATTTCCTGTGTCTTCTTGTTTCTCGTTCTTGTTGGCTTTTCTCGTGTTGTTCCGACTGACTTAGGTACGGTTCGGATCCCGTTATAGTCGGTGCTTCCGTTGCATTTATTATTTTATAATATCTAATTATATAATTTTTAAAAAATATTTCCATCAATCGATTTTTTTTTTAAATTAAATATAAGATAACTTACCATTTAGTCCCACATTGATTGAGAAGCATGGGAACCAAGGATTCATAACTCCGTCGGATCTCTTTTACTCTCAAAATATTTTTTTTTTATTTATATATTTTAAAAGGATAAAATCATGCGCCCTCAAAACAAGCCAATGGGCCACACTAATGATCGACCAACCAAATAGTCTCTTGCTCGAATTAAAACTTATTTGAATTTACTTAATCAAATTAAATTAAAATTATTATTTATTTATTAATTTATAATTTTAAATAAATTAAATTTTTATATTTTTAAAATAAATCACTTTTGTATAATTGAATGGATCGATATGATAAAATTTATAATTAAAACCATAAAATTATACTTTTGGATTAGTTTAATTAATCGATTTAAACCAGATAAGCCTTAGGACAATGAAGTTAACTAGATTGAGATTTTTTAAATTAACATTAATTTGATATGTTCAAGTTAATTAATCAAATCAAGAAAAAGTATCCCAAATCAAAATCACTTATAGTCTTCGAAATCAAATCAAGTCGACTTAATTTTTTGATTAGATTTGAACACCCCTATATGTATAAATAAAAAGTTAACAACACATCAATAAATATAAAAAGTTAAATTTAATCGCTAATATATGCAGGATAATTTACCCATAAAAAAATTTTACTAAATAACGTCTATGTATTAAGAATTTATTTAAGGTTTTTATAAATCCTAATTCTACTCTCTTATATCAATTTTTTTTCAAATATTTTCAAATGAAAAACGGAGAAATACAAGTCTTCTCTTTTTGATTCCTTGCAATTCCATAGAAACAAGATTGAGATGTTAAATCTTTGGCATATAGTTAATCTTCGGAGGGGATCAATCTATTCTTAGGACATTGCAATGCCACATTAAACCGACTTATTTTTATATTACGGTGATTTATCCTAAAAAATCCTTAAGTTTTGGGATTTTATCAAAAACAGTCTTTTTAATCAAAAGCCTTGAATATTATTTTAGAAAAGAATATCATAGGTTTATTTATTTTAAAAAAAATTAATTATTCAAACTTAGCCTATATTAAGCTTAAAGTGTGTTTGCTTAAAAAAAAAAGTTAGTATTTTGGACTCTTCGCTAAAGAGTTAATCTTTTTGCTCAACCTATGTTAGCAAGATTATGCGTTATAGTTGACACATTTCTTTTAACAAAGTAAAATTGTATAACGTAGGCCTATTTTTAATTTTGAATCTTTAATTTTAAGGAAAATTTTAAGGAAAATTTAGGATTCGAGATCAATAGGATAGTTTCCCTCTCATCCTACGCTAGTGTTGTCACGACTCTAATCTAATAGATTAATTAATCTATTAATTTAAATTAAAATTAATAATAATATATTTATCAGACTCTTATAAGTTAATTTTAATCTCATCCACGTTAGGGTTAATCGGGATATTACAAGTGTATTCCTCTAACTAGAATTCAACATTGTTCAATTGTATCAAAATTGAAAAGTAATTGGTTGTTGGCTGGTGCCAAAGCCCATCGTTGAGGAATGGCAAGTGATCCATTAGAGAGAGTAAGGCCGGTCCATGGAGCTGAATTGAAGTCTTCGAGTATGGCTCTACAACGATCATCTTCTCAGCACTTCATTGATGAGGTTTTACATGTAGCTACGAAGCTTGTCCTCACTACGGTGCAATCTTTACAAAGTGAATAATTATGCAATTGAGATCCACTTTGTCATCTCATCCTTAGTTGATTTTGCCTAAAACGTATCGTACTTAAGCGATACCTAACGACATGCATAGAAAAAAAAAAAATTAGAAAGACGAATGCAAGAGTTATATATCGTCGTTACACATAAAAATAAAATAAAATTTAAAATCACAACCAACACAAAACAAATTTGTATTCACTACCTATCCTTTGTCAAAAAGAAAATTATCGAACGATTAGAGAGTTCGAAGGATAAATGCAAATCCAATATTCGTCTAATAACTTTATCGAATATAATATCGATTATACTAATAAAGACATTATATTTTCATCTCAGGATCATAATCCTACCAACACAGAACTATTTCAACCATGATTTTTATAGAATTAAATAATATAACAGACAAAATATCCATTTAGATAAATAAATCTTTAGGTGGATTCCACGACTCGAAAAGACCTCATTAGATCCAAGATTCTGATCCATCGCCAACCCATCAACCACTGGTGGTGGTAATGCGACGTCCATAATAGCCTCAAAGCATGCAAGGAAAAGCACGTCGATGATTCCCAGGCGATTATTGTCATTCGATTCCTCTTTATTTAGTCCACCCACCACAGCCATCCTTCACACATAATGAACGCAACGCAATTGGCTGTACGCCCGAATCATCTTCCACCTACGTAGCTACTCTTCCCGAAGACTAACACGTATACACGTATCCGACCGTGATCCAACTATCGAAGCACTACTGCTCCACACAAACAGATCCTTGTATTCTACTATATCGTTTGGTAGCTCCTTCGAGCCTTTCGTATGCTCATCATTCCACCAACTCGGATGGTCGTCTAAGGTGATGCCCAGATCATCTCTGCAACATACAACATGTCCCACAGCTGGATCGCTCGGTGCTCACACTTTGACACTCGTTAGAGGGCATGATAGTGGTGTGTATCGCGTCGATGGTCTCACCTTTCCATCATAGATTACTCCGCAAGTACATGATGACTCTGCATGCAGAGGCGCGCCAAACGCAAGATTGCTGCTCGCACTTCGGTTTGCCGACACAAACCAAAAAAACAATGAAAGAAAAAGAAAGCAATGGTGTGACCTTTTAAGTTAAGAAATCTATTAATGATTTGAGTTCCCTACCACTTGGCCGCAATCTTCTCTCGAGGTTGCCTCTCAACTCTTGTCGTTATCCTCCATCGCATGGGAGTTAGAGTTCATGATGAGATTTTCGAATCCATTATTATTTTTTTACGATAAAAGTTTTCGTTGTTAAACTTTTTATTACTTTTTATGTTTTAGAAAATATAAATATATTGTTTTACTAATTCATTCGATCGAATCCGGGCTTTCAAAGGTCAATTGCTTCATCTAATTATAATGACCATATAACCATTTCTTATGGTGATGAAAATAAGGTCAATTTCATCGTTGACATTGATTAGAATCTTCATGTCGATGTACGTTGATCCACATCCCACAATGAAGTGACGATTAGAATTGATGATGATTGTTCAGATGTAACGATCGATAAAAGTTTTATGCGACAAATAAGAAAAAGTCTATTCTTTGATCTCAATAATTCATTTGAAAATGGGGTTTCGATCCATACCTATCAACAGTAATATAATAATTTTAATTTTAATCTTAATTGTTCGACGTGTCAATGATTCAATACAAAAAAATAAAATGTTTGATCAGTAATTTTGTAAGATTTGATGATAGTATTAGACATCTTCTTTAATATTTAAATTAATGAGGTCGAAAGACTAAAATAAATAAATGCATCGAAAACCTTTTGTTATAAAGTGAATTCGGATAATAATTTTCTGAACAGTAACATGAAATCATCGATTATTATTTAATCATTGACATATATATTGAATCATCAAATATTATAAG
Source organism: Musa acuminata AAA Group (assembly GCF_036884655.1). Classification (NCBI taxonomy): domain Eukaryota; kingdom Viridiplantae; phylum Streptophyta; class Magnoliopsida; order Zingiberales; family Musaceae; genus Musa; species Musa acuminata. The sequence continues at coordinate 5,372,149 of NC_088355.1, read as the reverse complement.
TACGTATAATGATTTATGTTGAAATTAGAAACCTCGATTGTAGTGTCAGAATGATGAACATTCATGTTGACATTGTCATGAGGTGGTGATGTGACTGATGCATCGGAATATGATGTATCTTTGTGCAGATATTAATTCCTCGACATCATCTCTATGAAAGTGGAAAATTGCATGTCTATTCATAGGCCATCAGAGCTACCAATAAAATAAAAGTTGATTTGACAAACGATGAAACTTCATTTTTTTTAGCTTTTGGAGGATCCTTCGCCCATAGAAATGTGGAACATTGTATCGCACATGGTTTAGATGTTGCATGGATGAACTACATGAGAATTAAATTGTATTTTTACGAAATATATTTATACTACCATCAGTATTGATGACATCATTCGAGTGCTTATATATATATATATATACTCAAGTCTTGCCTTTCCTTTTACTTAGATTTTGGGATATATGATATATTTATAATAATAAGTGTTAATTTACTAAAATATTTTATTATTTAAATTATATTTTAAAATATAAAAAATTAAAATAAATATAATTATAATCAAATAATGATTCTTAAAACACTTATTAGTACATTTTGCGTTGAGTTTGTAGTGGTTGGTTGTTTCTACTTGATAAATCAATATTTGATCAGTTTATCATTAGTATAGCACGTAGGTTCATGAGAAATTCTTTGTTTTCGGTGATAAGTATATATGTATGATTTTATCCTTTCGAAGCTTAAAAAAATATTTTTAAGATTAAGGGTGATCCAACGGAGTTATGAACCATTGATTCCTTACTCTTCAATCAATATGAGTCTAAATATTTTTATCAATGCTTAAGGTCATTTTTTTAGCGTTAATCTAATAAATTAATATTTGATCGATTCGATGTGGTCCGTAGATTCGTGAAGAATTATTTATTTTGAACTACGGATGTAACCGAATGATTTGACCGTTTCAAGTTTCAAACAAATCTTAAAAAGATATAAATGATCAGATAAACTTAAAAATTCTTGATTCTATTAATATTTGGTCTAAATGTCCTAATCACCACATCGACAGATCGTTGACCGAAAGCAAACTCCATCAATCTCATCAGTAAAGTCGTTGTCAACGCGGTGGTAGGTCGGGATTGGGGCGGACACATATGTCCCACACATGTCCAACAAATTCGCGCCCTTTAGCTGGCGAGCCGCCCCGACCTACCGAATCACGAGCCTCACGAGCCAACGATTTCATTGGTTTGCGAGCCCATATGCTGTCAGGCTAATTACATATTAGTTTTATTGGATCTTTAATTTTTAAATTTTAAAATATTATATTAAAATTGTTATGATTATGAAAGTAAAATATATATATATATCTATTTATCATAACGTCGTCAATTTTATCGATCAAAATATAAAAATAATTTAAAATAATTTTAATATTCTAATTAGAAATGATGAACGACGTCGATGGTGATGGACAATGACATCATTGGCGACTGTGGGCTGCTATAGATGAGGAGAGCGACGTTGAAAGATGAGGGTTGCTATGCATATTCGTCGATGTTGACACAGTTATCGAATGACCTTTTCGTCGCTTTGTATATGCATCGATGTTGACGCAGTTGTCGAGCAATGAAAGGATCACTTGATATTTGCATCGACACCAATACAAATGATAAGCTGTCATTTCATCGCTCAGCAACTGCATTGACACCGATACATATGTAGAACGACAAAAGGATCGATCATTATGTCAATATTAATGTAGTTGCCAAGTAACAAAATGGTCACTCGATATCTGCATCGATGCCAACATAAATACATAGCAACCCTCATCTTTCATCATCTCTCTCATCATTCATAGTAGCTACTCATAGCCCCTAATAGTGCAACCGCTCGTTATTGTTGTCCATCATTATCAACTAGAAATGTTAAAATTATTTCGTGTTTCATTAGCGTTAAAGTAAATGAACCTACTTGTTTCACTTTTATAACTATAATAATTCTAATATAAAATTTTTAAGTCTAAAAATCATAATATTAAGAAATTCTAACTTAGTCCCACCTACACTTCCTTCAGCTAATGGATATGTTCAAAGTCAAATCTAAGGTTGATATTGCTTTAAAATTATTGATTTTAATTTTATAAAATTAAAAATTAAAATCTAATTGGCTACAAATGATTTTGGTTCGAAAATCATTGATGGTTCGAATTTAATTGCATTAATTAATTTTAATACAATTATCAAAGGGTACCTTCTATTTGTTATACTTTCTGAAATATCCTTATAAGGAGATAACAAATTGGGTGAAGTGTCCTAATTCTTTTACTGTGTCAAAAATATTATAACTAACATAAAAACATTTCTATTTTTTTGTTATTGCTTCTAAACCAAAAACGACACCCTTGAAATCTTATTTTTATAGCTGAGTTGGTTTCCATTCATTTTTTAATCCATTTGTCTAGTTATAATATTGATTTTTAAAAGACATATAGGGTTTTGATGGATGTACCAAAAAATAATAGCTAGAAATATAAATCTTGTACATAGAGCATTGAACTTGCTCATCCTATATACTATCAGGGAAGGTAGAGATATTTCAAGAATTCTTTTTGAAAACTATAAAAGGAGAATACCTTGCAACAATCATCATCTTATAAGAGACATTTAAAATTAAAAATAAAAATATATAAAAAGATAATACCCTCCAAAAAAAAATTCAAAAAATACTTTTCAAGTATCATTTCATTTATGTAAAGCATTAACAAAATACAATGGGTGTACGAAGGGGTCATGATTTTCGAATCAATAATTTTGATTTTAGAATTAAATCTACAAGGGTCCATTTTGGAATCAGAATTGAAATTGATGGTTCCAATTTCCATTCTGACGATCCCGATTTGAATCACCAAAATTTTTATTATTTTCTATTAAAAATTTTAAAATATAAAAATTATAAATATATTTTTAAATAAAATAAATATATAATTATAGAATCAATGGTTCGATCCATAATTCAAATTGGAATCGTTGGTTTGTGAATCGATAATTTTGATTTTTCAAACTTAAGAATCATAATTGAATTATTCGAGATTCATTTCGATTCTCATAAGAGATAATTTGATCGGTTGATCATTGGTGTAGCACGTAGATTCGTAATGATTTGTTGGCTTTGGGTTATGGGTATACCCGTACGATTTTGTCCTTTTCGGAGCATGTAAGCTCCAAAATACGTCTATGAGGATAAGGGAGATTTATGAGTCATTGGTTCCTATACTCCTCGTGAGACTAAATGATCTTATCATTGCTCCTTTCCATAGGGGGGTTAAGGGCTCATAACTAGTGTGCACGACTTGGGAGCAAGTTTGCTCGGCCAAGGTGTAGGCCTTGGGCCCTCCTTCTAGTGCCAATCTGATAATGGGACAATTTGGTTGGTCGATCATTGGTGTGACCTATAAGCTCGTGAGGAATTGTCCGCTTTGGGCGATGGATGTACCTACACGATTTTGTTCTTTCGAAACGTGTGAACTCTAAAAGACGTCTTTTTGAGCTCACATGCTCCGAAAGAATAAAACCATGTGGATACGTCCATTATCCAAAGCGGACAATTTCTCGTGAGCCTACAGACCGCACCAATAATCGACCGACCAAATTGTCCCTTATCATATTCGATTTAGAATCGACGGATCATCAGACCAGTTCGATTTCGATTTCAGCTCAATTTGCTTCTATTTCAAACCGAATCGTAATCTGGCCCTGACACAACCTTTTACAGTAACACAACTCCACAGCTCAACCGCCAATCCTAGTTCATAGGCCTCTCAACGTTCATGCATGAGGCGGGAGAGGGTTGGCGTCCAACTTACGTATACATGATCGTGTTCCTCACATCAGGAAATCAATGCTCCTTGGAATGTGTTTGAGAGATTCAGTGCAGGAACAAATAGTGGTGGGTGCTTCACGATGGAACCCACTGACTTTGGATCAGCGATCATAACGCACCGACATGCGCAGTGACTTGCTCGTCTGCCATCCCTCATCATTCGGAGTGCGAACCCCTTTGCTTGTTCGTGAGAGGGAAGGAAACTATTTACGACAACTTTCTTTTGGCAACTGAGATCTTTCAATACATTATTTTACCTCAAAAAAAAAATTAATAATTAACTTTTACGATATGACACCTCTCTATTGGAAAATTATCCAAATCAATTGACTCAAATCGATTTGGTTTTCCATCTTTTCTTCCATATACAGTTTTCTTCTGTATCTTTTCTTCCATTTGTTTGGAAAAGAATAAGTCAAAGGTGAGTCGATCAAAGTCAACTTCATCTCACTCTTCATTTTTTATTAAAAAAATAAAGAAAAAAGAGAGAAACAAAAGAGATGATAAAGGAAGAGAAGTCACTTAGGGTTACTCAAATCGGTTCGATTCAAAGAACGAAGTGCAAAGAATTGAAATATAAAGAGAGACAAAATTGAGAGTTACAGAAAAAGACATCCCATACACAATGTCAAAAAACTAACCAGTGAAAACCTGACCTTTGCATGTATATTGCCTTCATTTTTATATGGTGGTGGAATCGGTACTTTGAGCAAAGGGTGGGAAACCGCAGCCGCCGTGGACATTATGCATACAAAAGGGCACCTCTTCATCGGAAGGAAAAGCCAAGATGGGTGTTTGTTACCCGTCGACTGCTAAAGGTGCCAAACGCCATCGCACAAGAGGAAGATAAGTCAAGTGTGACATGAACTCATCATCGGCTCCAAACTCGAACTGCTCCTCCTCCTGCTTTTGGACGGTCGAGTCAAAGTTGCAGTACTGTGTCTGCGTTCATGAACCCCAGCCATCCTTACGTAATGATATTGTTGACTTCACGCACTTATCCGTCTGTTCGATGCCAGAGAAAAGAAGAGCCAAGACAGCTGCGTGACCTTATCAACTATCGCCCGAAGAGTCTTCTTCGGCACTCCCACAATTTAATGTAACTCGGAGGCGTCGCGTTGACAATGCTTGCCAAAGGATAAGGTGTTGAGGATTCCAAGATAGTTGAGGTGTCATCTCTTGACCGGTCAAATTCTTCCCCTTCACTATACATATATTTTTTGAGGTAATTCCTCGGAAAAAAAGTTATTTTTTATTTTTTTCCATATATTTTCTTATGGTCAATCGATTTAGTTATATTTTTTTATTAGAAAAATATTATAATAAAATAAAATTAATGTTTATAGTATTTTTATATTATGTTACAGTATTTTTAATAATACTAAAAAATATTATAACATAGTACACAAGTACTATGTTATAGGTATTAGACAAAAAAAAGAGGATGGGATCATTTTTACATTATTTTTTTAGTGTTATTTACACTAATTTTAGTTGCTGAAACTTACTGAGATAATACTGTGTGGCATACACAATTAATTTCAACTCATTTGGAACACTTTTTGTTTATATCTTTTAGGTTTTAATACTCGATTATACGAAATAGAAATTCATCCAAATTTGAAGATTTTTCGCTATATAGAAGACATGAAATTTATTGAGATGATATATATTTTTATCTCAAAATTTTTAATTCTTAAGAGGTTTTGATCCTCAACCCTATCCGCAAAGTGTATTAATTTTGTTTTGTATATCATATTTATGCTAAAGTTACTTTTTAAATTATTTTCCTATTTGAGAAGTATCCAATAACCCACAAAGTTGAGCTAGATTTTTATGTGACTAAATTAGTAAAGAAGTTATGCTAGCACGTCCTAATTTCTTATTTAATTTGTATCGTATTGTCATTCAAGACAAAAATAAAATATTACATATGAGTTATTTAATCAATCAAAATTAATAATATACATAATTTCATATTTTAAGCCTATTATGTTTTTCTTTTAAATCTTAGGATGAAATTAATATTGTGTTATAAGTCTAATAACAAACACTTAGTTGCATGAGTGACTAATAATTACAATACTATGATTCACACATAATAAAACATCTTAAAAAATTGTTATCAACATTATCATAATAAATCAATTTTCTTCTACCATTATCACCAAAATTTACATATCATCCATCTCTTTCGTTATGCATCAAGAACTCGGATAGATCCCTGGTATGTCTTCTTGAGATTTTATGATATTTGTGTTAAAACTTTATTTATGAGATAACATGTCTATTAACTTTCAATCTAAAAATGATCGAGTAGGCTATGAGGAAATCATAGTTAGAAACGTTCAAATCGAATCGAAAAATCAAATTAAATAAACAATGAATCGATTTAGAATTGGTTTTAGTCGATTCATTAATAGTTGGATTTTGAAAACTATAAATGATTTTGGTTTAGAAAATTAATTTTTTGATTCGATTAACCCCTTTAGATCAAATCGATCTTATTTTAAAAAAATATTACTCCAACTAAATTTACTATATTGAACTCTTAATCGATTTAATCTGATCAATCAAAATTGCCCAAATGTCTCGGTGTCAAATGATATGGGGCCTAATTTCGCAAGTATTATTATATTGATCTTATTAGGTCCGATTCAATTGAATTGAATGATCGATCAAAATATATTCTTTATATATATAAATATATAATTACTTAAAATTATAAACTATTAACTGATTAATCAAATCAAATTAATTGATTTTGAACCAGTTTGATTAGGTAAATTCGAAATGATTCCCGTTTGACCTATCTCATCTTAATCGAACCAAAATTCAATTTGATTCAGTTCGCCGTTAATCATCGTATGAGCTTTAGTCAATTCATATAAATCAAAGCTTTCCAACCATATGTTACTTGAATCTATGGAAGTCCTCGGGGAACTTCACCGGAGTTCTTTAGAGTTGGCGGTGCAGAAGATTCGACGACTTGCGAGAGAGTCGACGTACGTTTGGCGTTGCAATCACTCTCTTGTTCGAGGCCAACAGTGAGCTCCCCGTTCATGGGGATGACAGACAGGTGGACTACAGTGGTGCGGAGTACAAATCCCAGTCGCCCAATGGCGTCTGAGGTCTCCGGTGGTCCGTCTCGGAGACGTGTCCATTTGTGCTCGAAGAGGCCTTAGCTGTTCATCTTATTCTTGGCTGTCCCTCATAAAGGATTTGGTAGCACGAGTGCAATTAGCCATTCATTGCACCGTACGATCACCCTTTCGACAGGATAAATATTATGCGCGATTTTACTTCCCTCAGAGCAAACAAGTAGACACTTAATGTCTAGAATTAGATGCCTAATCCAAGATTATGCTGCGCCGTCACTCTCTTGTTCTTGAAACTTGTGAGTAACACAATGATGGATCGAAGCGAAATCGATTCATTTCGGACAAGTGATGATATGTGGTGTAAAACGTCAATCACACGCTACATCACATTCCTTCATGGTTTGATTTTTCGTAGACATAAATGATGAGATCAGGTGATGAAAGATAAACAGCCATGAGAAAGCCAGAAACAGATGGCAAGCTATAATCTTTTTATTGATTAGAGAGAGAGAGAGAGAGAGAGAGAGAGAGAGAGAGAGAGAGTAGGCCATAAAAAGACAATCGAAGAGCTGTGGTATAGAATGGAAGGCCCATTCCATGTGTCAACAACTCAGATCACACGCGTAATTGGCTGGAGCTATGAAGGATCCAACCCTTTATTTAAAGTGAAGAGTAGTAGCTCCCCACTAAGCTTCCCCCCCAGTGGGTCTCATCTTCCTATTTTTACCACACCACTTCTTCCCCTCATAATTAACCCTTTTTTGCTTGACTCTTCTCCACCTATTTTATCTCCATGGCTTCTCTAACATTACATTTTCCATTCTTTTAGTTGGTTTAATACCTTTCTACTCTTCCATTTTTGCAATCCCCCGTACAAAAACATAGTTAATACTTAGTCTGAATCTATCTGAATTTAAGTAAATAAATAAATATATTTATGAAGAACAAAAACTTGGGAAGAGAGTTTGACTTTCGCTTTATTTAGTTTTTCTACTCAGCTCTAAATACTGGGAAAAAAAAAACACTGACAGAGTATGGATTGGAAAGTCAAACACGTGCAAGTGATTTGACACCTACTATTTCAGTTTTTTGGGAAGCTTACACTCGTTGATCATTATTTATTTATTTATGTTTTGTATTACTTTTGTCTTTCTTCTATCTCTCCCCACAATTGCATTGGAATGATGCATATTATGATCACTGCTTCATTCAGTGTTCCGAGGTTAAGCTACATTAGCTGGAATAGATTTCCGTGGGTGCATCGGCTGTATTGGCTCCCCTATAAAACCCCCTTCCCTCCCCATTGACGCACATCAAATCCTCACACAGGATAATCCACACCTTCCCCTGTCCTCCTCCTCCTCTCCGACCAACGATGAGTTCCACTTGCGTCGCCACCGTCGTCCCGAATGCGTCCTTGACGATCATGCTTCTTCCGTCCCTCACCCTCTGCTTCCTGTTCCTGTGCCTCATCTACTATCTGCTTTCGCGAGCATTCCTCACCGGGTCCCGTAGTCTGCCCTTGCCGCCGGGCTCCATGGGCTGGCCTTATATTGGAGAGACCTTGCAGCTCTACTCCAACAATCCCAACGCCTTCTTCGCCCTCAAGCAGAAGAGGTTCGTGGCTTCTGCCTGTCGGTGGAAAAGGATTGTTGTCGATGTCCCATTTCCTTTTTGTCACCGCACATAACGCTGCTGGTGGTGATGGTGTTTGCAGGTACGGTCCCATCTTTAAGACCCACATCCTGGGCTGCCCCTGCGTCATGGTGTCGAGCCCTGAGGCGGCAAGGTTCGTGCTGGTGACGCGGGCGCACCTGTTCAAGCCGACGTTCCCCGCCAGCAAGGAGCGGATGCTGGGTCCCCAGGCCATCTTCTTCCAGCAGGGCGACTACCACGCCCGCCTCCGCCGCCTCGTGCTGCGGGCTCTCATGCCCGACGCCATCCGCGGCTCCGTCGCCGGCATTGAGGCCGCCGCTCTCCGGGCCTTGCGCTCCTGGGACGGCCGTTTCGTTAATACCTTCCTTGAAATGAAGACGGTAAGCTCTCGCAGACGCTACTACAATTCTAAATTTGAGCTGCAAAGTCAAACCTGTAGGAAATTGATTCGGTCTACTTCTGACCTTCCAACACCGTGAAAGATCGCTTTTCTTTGATGCTCTGCTTCTCCTTTTCCCTTGTGTTCCCGTCGTCTGTCTCTCTGTTTTGATGCGCGTCCGCTGCTTTCCTGCAGTACGCGTTCAATGTGGCACTCCTCTCTATCTTTGGGAATGATGAGATCTGCTACATCGAGGATCTGAAGCAGTGTTACTACACCCTGGAGAAGGGCTACAACTCCATGCCCGTCAACCTGCCTGGGACCCTCTTCTACAAGGCAATGAAGGCCAGGAAACAGCTGGCTCAAATTGTGGCCAAGATTGTGTCGTCCAGGAGGACGCAGTCGAAGACGGAGGCCAATGGTCTGCTTGGCTCTTTCATGGAAGCCAAAGAAGCGCTCACCGACGATCAGATTGCCGACAACATTATCGGCGTCATCTTTGCAGCCCGGGACACCACTGCCAGCGTGCTCACCTGGATCGTCAAGTACCTCGGGGATAACCCAGGCATCTTACGAGCAGTGACGGTAAGATGCTTTCTTCTTCCTCTTCCTCCTCCCATCTCCAAGTGTCGTTTTCAGTAGAAAGAGCTTGACATGGACTGCGTATCTCAGGAAGAGCAAGAGGAGATCACGAGGAGCAAAGACGGCAAGTCCCTGACTTGGGCTGATACCAAGAGGATGCCACTCACATCGAGGGTGATTCAGGAGACGATGAGGGTGGCCTCCGTCTTATCTTTTACCTTCAGAGAAGCGGTGGAAGATGTGGAGTACGAAGGTGGGTTGGCGTCACAACCTCTATCCATGCAAAGGATGTCGGAGGAGGTATCTGCTGTGCTGACTTCTCCCCGTGTGATGTGGTGCAGGGTATCTGATTCCCAAGGGTTGGAAGGTGTTGCCGCTCTTCCGAAACATTCACCACAGCCCGGATAACTTCGCTGACCCGGAAAAATTTGATCCCTCCAGATTTGAGGTGGGCGAAGGAGGACGGCCGCGCCGCCCCTATCTCCATCAGTCGCCTTTCCTCCTCCTGCAGACAAATAATTCTGGTCTCTTTTTGTCGACTGTTGCAGGTTGCTCCAAAACCCAACACCTTCATGCCATTTGGAAACGGGTCCCATTCCTGCCCTGGCAATGAGCTCGCGAAGCTGGAGATGCTCGTGCTCCTCCATCACCTCACCACCAAATACAGGTAACCCAGCCAAAACCATCAAAAGTCAGATACCGCCCCTTGACTTTTCGTCTCCGTTGACCTCTCTTCCTGGTGTTGATGCATTGCTATCTCTATCAGGTGGTCTATGGTGGGATGCCAAAGCGGTATTCAGTTCGGACCTTTTGTGCTGCCCCTGAATGGCTTGCCCCTGAGATTCTCTCTCAAGTCACCAGTCGAGGACCATACAGCTTGATCCAATGGCGATTTCCAGGGACGCTTTCAAGCAGCAGGACCCTGTAATCAAAAAAGCGATTGCAGTTCCTCCAGAGGCCTTCTCACACACCCCCAAGTTGTACAGTACAGTCTTTTCGATTGACACACTGAGCGACGAGGAAACCTCAGCTCAGGTCACCCATGCTTTCTGTCAACGATAGGAAGTGGGAAGAGGAAGGGAATGAGAAATCCAACCTTTTCCACTGTGTCAAAGCTGCTCCCCATTGAATAATATGCACTATGGATCATAAAAATCTTCTCCTATTTATTATAATGCATGCTGACCCTGTGATCGATTTGGGCACCCTATCAAAAGTTCACATCCGGACTCTAGAACGAACTACTTGCTGCGACCTTTTAAGCAGCTCCAGTATCCACTTTGTATTGTGCATGATATGTGACAATAGAAACGATGATGGTAGCTGTGGCCACTGCTGCTAACAATTACTAGCAACTGGTTAAACCTAAGTGCCACTCTTTAAAGCCACCACATACATAGATTGCATTTTTCTTCACTATCGGGGGACGACGTTCGTGATCGATTCTACTTGGTTTGAACATACGTGCACAAGTCTTCGAACATACGTGTCGACTCGACATTGACCTTTTGTTTGAGTACATAAAAAATCGACATATGGCATGATATATCTCGTAAGATTGATCGAGTTGGAAGAAATATTTTACGGTACGAACGAAATATTCTAAGAGTATTTTATATTTGAATAATTAGCTTAATCCGTCACGTACCGATCTCTGATTAAATGAATATTCCTGCTATCACTATGCAAGAAATGTGCTTTCTTATCTATAGTCTATGGCTGAAACTTCCCACCAAATCAACAGTAGGAAGAGGCAATTCATCAACACTGCTACAGCTCCGATGGCCACATAAATCCACACCATGATCCTGAGATGTTGAAGTGTCCCAAAGTGTCATTCTCTGAGATAAACATGATCTCTACGTAATACCAACCGATCTGATAATATTGGATGCATCATTACGTCCCGATTGTCACAAATGAATTATTATTCATACTTGAAAAGTCAACTCAAACTTTCTGACAAATATGATATTGCTTTGAACTCAAAACAACCCCATCCAATATAAAACTAGTTGGATAGTACTTTGGCACGCATCCCTAAAGTCTCTGTGCCCGTGCCAATGCCAGGGATTTGTTCTTGCTGCAGCTACTGAACGCTGACCACACCAATGTAAATGACGCGAGGAAGCTTCCAAGTGAGACAGCATCGAGCATTAAGATATTTCTTGTAGGTCATATCGAATCTTTTCTCACAGTTGATCCTTGCAATACAAACTATAATCCATTTTATTCTTATTTTTAACCTCATTTTTGGTGACCATTATTAGATAATTCATTGTTCATGCAAACTAACATCTGTCACTGCACGTTCTGTGGGCTGAAGCACTGACACCTCAGTTTTCGGATCTCGATCCAAAGATTACTTGGAATCTTAGCTCAAGCTTTTCCCATCGAGTATAATCTACCTCATCTCACAAAGATATGCTATATGCTAACAATATATAACTCTAATTAAAGCGTGGAGAAACCTAGGGGTACTCCTCGATTGTACAGTCAAAAGCTCTCTTTTCTCTCTTCTTTTAAGTCTTAAAGAGCGAAGGATTCCAATACGAAGTGTACCCCATGAAGGTCTTCCAGCGATAAAGGCAGATCTATTGACCTCGCTTCCATTTGACTATTCCATACGCGTTGAGACCTCTCCTTTTTCATTATAGTAAGGCAATCATTACCGATTAATATCACAAAGAACATTAGTTAGGGGAGCAGTTCTATAGATGCAGAGTTCCTTTCCACCTAAGCGCAGAACTCTGCACCACAGACGATCAACTGCTGTCAATCTGCTTATTTGAAGATGTTTGATGCATTTGTTACGCATAAATAATATCTATATCTATATCTATATATATGTCCGAAAAATAATAGGAAAGAGTTGTAAGATTCAACCAAGGAAAGGATGGACTTTGATATGATACAAAAAAGAAGATAGAAAGAGTGAACCATCTGTCTTTGTTGCAAAAAGCTTGTTGATGGTAGACACTGAAAGGAAAGATGTGTGTGAAGATGTTGATAGATAATACTAAATTAACTAAAACTTAAGTATCGAGAGTACTAATCCTTCTAAGCGAATATTTTTGGTTTTTTGTTTACTAGTCAACACAAATTTATATAGAGTGGGACTTCGAGCATCTTATCAATCGAATGGAGGCCATTCCTTTATCTGAATGATTCAGCTAATTCACCATACAATACGCTCCCAGAAAGTAAAAGCTTAGTTTCCACGCAATTCTCCTCATTTATTTAGAGAAGACTATGCTTTCCTCCGATTCGCGATATCGAGTTAGCTAGTAATGATCACAGTAATAAGAAGGTTGATTGACTCTGGGCGAATCGAGTGTGCTATTGTCACCTTAAAACACATTTGCTAAGGTGTGTGTCTTGGATGAACCTTCTGCATCAACTGAACCAAAGATGCAAGGAAGACATGAACAAGGGCAGCTAGAAAATGATGGATGACTGGCTTGTTAGGGAGGGGGAATGCACCTTCTTTTGGAATATGACACAAGCACTCTGCCTCTTAAAGCATTGATGTTGATGTTGAGATGATAATAATAATAATAACTAGAAGATATGATCCAAAAAGCAAGAAACATGCTGATTAAGGTGCAAATCCTGCAAAATCTCAGAGGAAACATGGCAGGTGTCAGTGGAAAAGGAACTTAAATGGTTTGGAGAGAACAGTGAGGCTGTGGTAGAACTTCTACAAATTCCCAAATGCTACATGTTTAAGAGAAAATTTGGAGAGACCAATTAGAAATTATTTGAGAGTTCATAAAAGAGCTATCGAAAAAAAAAAAAAAGTTAAATTTTTGGCTATAATCGCTTTATCGATAAAAAAAATAAAGAACTGCCCAGAATCATAGATCTAAACACACACCACCACTGCAAATTCATTGGATATGAACATGATCACAAGTGGGTGATATAGAATTACTTTTAAGCTTACTACATTCAGTACTAATTTAATATGCACACACATTGATGAATTTTAATTTCTTGATAAACTTACATGCTTATTCTTTAAAGATCAACATTTACTAGAAACTTTATTAACTCAAAGTATATATATATTTTTAATGTTTCATGCAATTTAGCATAAGTAGGTGCATTATTGAGCTCAAATGAATTGTCAATGGCAAACTCTTTATGTCCTCAGTCAAATTTACTTTTTATGTTCAATTTCAAATAATCTTTTTCTCGCATGGCCGAGTTCTTCTTACACTCGAAACAAATGATGCTCTAATCATTTGATATTTTTCATCGAGTATTCCGATGATATTTTGAGTTTCTACGAAGAATTGATATTTCTTCTTCCTTACTCGAATATACTTCGGTTGAATCATCTTTTTGAATTGTCTTGATATTTATGACCTTTCGAACAAATTCATAATCTTCAAGTCCATGAACCTAAAGAGTCTTCTAATAAATCAGAAGTGGCATTATCAATTCTTTTGTGATGATTTAAGAAGTGACATGTGAATCTTGCTCACTGTTTTGATGTTAGCATGATATTTGATGAATGCTCATGGTTTTCATAATTTTCTAGTTCATGAACCTGAAATGTCATTTCATGGATTATAAGTGACCTTCTCAATTTTTTTCCAGCAATTTGGATAGTGACCTCAGAACCTTGCTTACTAATTTTGAGGTTATTATGAAGTTTGCCAAAATCTTTCAATTGATTGACAATATCATTGAAACAATGGATGGGTACTTCTGACTTCATATGAAAAAATTAGACTAATTTTTTTGCAAAGAAACGTTTAAACTATGAACAAGTAAATTGAAATTAGTCCATTTAACACACTTCGTTCCATCATGAGGAATTACAAGAGTGTAACAAATATCACCATTGGTTTGACCATAATTTAGAAAACATATGATTTTTGTTGGTTACACACTATTGAACATTTTAGGAAACTTTTGAAAACCATTTTCAATGACATATGATAAATAAATAAAAAAAATATATTTTTAATATGTATAGTCCATCCTATTGAATATAAGTGGATCACTTGATTTATTATCAATAAAAGTTTCCCCTTATGTGAAAATTATAGAATTTGTAAATATTACTGAATTAATTATAAATTTCAGTTGTAAATTCAAACCTTCATTTTAATGTGAGATCAAAGAGGTATTTTTGAAGAAAGAAATATAAAAGTGATGTAGAATAGAAACAAAATTAAGTAATTATTACTAGAAAGGATTTTAGTAAACTGACTTGATAAGGGTAGACGAGAAAAAATAACTCGAAAAAATCTTTACGGTACTTAAAGAATAAATTACTTTTTGATGATACTATAGATTTAGAGGAGGTCTTTATTTATACTAATTTTATTTATTAAAAACTAGCTAAATAATAATATGAGATAATTAAAAAAAATAAAATTAAAAATATAAAATAAATAAAAGTGATAAATGAATAACTTACGACTATTTGAAAATAGTCTTTTCTTCTGTTTATTCTATATAAAAAAAGGGCTTTAGTCAAGAAGACACAATTATGACCATATTAGATCTAAATAATAGTGATTTATTATCGACAATGACTCCGTCTAACATGCAACTCCAATTGACGTAAATGTAATCAAAATGATTTGTAAATGGTTTACTATATTAATTGTTGTGTGAAATCATATGTCATTATTAAATCATAAAGGCGTGCATTGAATCATTTTAAGTTGACGCTAAGAACCATAAATTGGCGTGTAAAGCTGAGTGGGCCTCATTCTAACAGTGAGTCAAGTCATTGTAGGACGATCATTTGGTTTATGTGTGAGATTGAGGGGGAGGGCACAACAAAGCCTGACATGACATTTGAAGTTAATATAAGAATCTCAATCTTTTTCATATGGTTTATTGGCATGGTTGTCATGTTTGTACTTTGTGATGACCACATAATTATTTGTGATGCTAAGGAAATTGTGGTGTTAATACTCGACGAACACACAAATGTTGTTGTACTTCACAAGTTTTAGGAAATCAAATTATGACATTCAAAACTTAAAGCTTATACCTCAATTATACATTATGTGCTATTTCTTTCCTACTAAATTCTTGAATCATCACGATAGAAATATCATCACTAATCTGATTCTTGGTATAGAGAATGAATCGATGAAAATAATAAAATATTAGAATAATTATTAAAGAAATTTTATTGAAATAACTTTAGCTTAAATATAATAACATATCCCTTTCTAAATATAGATTAGGAGGAATTTGGCTGCAGCGGCGTTGGTCGTTGGCCGAAGGCAAGGGCGAAGCTTTGCTTTTTTCAGCAGCGTTGGTCGCTGGACGAAGGCAAGAGCGAAGCTTCGCTTTTCTCACTAATCCGATACTATGATGAAAATAATATAAGATAAGAATAATTATTGAAGAAACTTTATTGAAGAAGTTTTATTAAAGTAGCTTTAGCTTAAATACAATAACATGTCCCTCTCCTATTTATACAGATTATGAGGAAGGATTTCCCTCAACAAAATGAAGGATTTTTCTTAATAGAATAGAAAAATTTATGAAGAAATATTATCTTCTATCATGAATGTCATTATTCAATTACGTTACTTGATTAATAACAATGAGGCGAGTAGAAATAAAAGAATAAAATTCAAAACAATTAAATTACCATTGATCCAAATAAAAGATGGATAATTTTTTTTCTTCTAAAAAGAAAATTTCATTATTAAAAACTAAAGAGGGTACAAAACACCCTTAATTCATATTTAGGCTCAATGCCCAAATCAATTGGTCCAAGCCTACCTATGGTCTGGACCCAACATTTACCATGAATACAATTTTCTCTATTTGGCCAAGAGAGTGGCAAACTCCTCAATTTTCTTACTTAATTCAAATATATTTCTCGGTGGATTCACTAAAAAGAACCAAATTCACTTATCAAGTTCTAATTCACACTAAATGTTCCACTAGAATTCATAATTTCATAGGAATTCCAAGAGTTGTAGAAATGTCTTTCCTGTCTAAACTTGATTGGGATTCACAAAAGTATGGAGATTTCCAGCTCCTACTTATCACCTCATCCTATGAAGTTTCCTCGTCGACTCTCAATCGGAGGCACTATATAATAGCATAGTTTATCTATCACCACATCTATGAAAGCATGTATTGGATCCTTTCGATTTGTGATCACTCAATACGGATCTTAAGTTAAGCTTAATCGACTTACTCGTGATAGAAGATTATAGGATTCTTGGATTTGTGGTCACCCAATCAAAAAGAAGTTCAACCGATGGCCCATATTTTGAGATATCAAAACTGAACAAAGAGCTATATAGTACATCGTAATATGTCGATTCTTCTAACACATAATAGACGAGCAGCAACGAGTTGTGCAATAGTTGCACTTCGAGACCCAACAAATATCGACAATTTAAATTCCGATGCCACTTATGGATTAATTCCAAGCACACCAAAGCCAAAACTTTTGTGCAATGCTCGTAAGACTCTGATTGAGATGACTGAGTTGTTCATATACAAAATGATGACAGCTTTCCTCAGCATCAAGCACAGATGATAGGAAACACAACCATGGCCTTATCCGCTAATCCACGCTAAACGGACCGACGAGTGCTATGATATGTGATCTTGGTCATCATATATCGCGACAAGGGAGAGATGTGAAGAATGAGAGACAGCCAAGATTTAGCTCGATAAATATATCGAATAAGCTTTTTTTTTTTGGATTAATCCAAGCTCAGGCTTAAATTATCTTGAAGCTGTTTGTTTTCTACATCCTCTTTAAACCTATTAAAGAAAAAATCTATAAGCATCCAAGTATTTTCTACATTCGAGATCTTAAGATACATGAGGTATTTATTGAACAACTAAAATTTTATTTTTCAAAAAATCTTCATAAAAAAATCTTTTTTTGTTGCAAATAAATTTTTATTGTCCTCGTTTGGAGCCAACTAACTTTATTATGGTTAGAACTTATCTCAAGCTCGTTGTCGGAAAAAAAAAAAGGTTTGGTAGAGAGTTCTACAAAAATTACGTCAGGAACATACTCGACGAAACTCGTAATGATTAAATATCTAGCCATGTTCTTTTAAAAACGAGTCAATTATTATATATATTTTTTCCTTTATATCTCTCTTTTATTTTTTTTCTAAGAGAATTTCTCCTTGTTTTTTCTTCATGCTCAACTCTAACATTGTGAAAGTTCGGAAATATCCGAAATTAGTGTAGCAACTGATAAGATTAATTCATAAAATAATTATTTTTTTTAAAAAAAATCTTATAAATACCTATTTTAGTGCCATAAATAGATATTGTTATATTTATTCAAAACACTACATATTAAAAGTACTTCTCATTTATTCTATCATCTTTTATCCTTGTTTTCCTCAAGTTTTGTAGAAGGCAATCGAACAAGAAACTCGTGCAAGACAAGAAAAATATCTATCGGTCAGCTAAAAATTTATGTTGTAGAAGGCAATTATCCTCCGGTGCCAACTTGTCTAATAATTCATGTCGTTTTGCTCCCATGTTGCGATAAGACTTGAAGTGCTCGAAGCCTTACATGTTAGCTTCGCATTATTGGGGAATCTTCTATCCCATGATCGGACCTACACTTGTCTCATCTTGATTTGAGTTGAATGAACATGTTTTCACCATTCCTTGTGTCTTCCACGGCTGGGAAGGAATACATCGATAAGAACATTCATTCACTTGCGAGAGTGAGTAGTGTATCCACTACAGTGACTCCTCTTTTTTCCTGAGACGTTGGATTTTATGCTCTATCGGTATCTACTTTCCGGGGATTCTTGTGCGAGAGACACTATAAATTGTGGAGGGAGGGAGTGCAGCATCTGTCCTGAAGCTAATTGCCTTTGATATCTCCGGTCATCCTTGTCTACAGCAATGGCCTCCATGAAAGCAGAAAGACCTCAAGGTTCCTCGCAGGCACCCAGGGTTCAGCAACCCAAGTCTGCAGGGGCGAAGCCAGCTACCACGAAGAAGGTGGCGCAGAAACCACAGGAACCGAAGAAGGTATTTGCTTGGGATTCCCTTTCTATATTTTGTTGGAGATTATGATCACCGTGGCATGCGAAGAACGTACGTATGTATTTGTTGCAGGTCACAGGTACTGCTAAGCCAACTCCACCTGCGAAGTGATCCTCTTGCTGTCATCATGGATGTCGCAAACATACTATACCTATGGAATAAGACGGATGTAAGCGTTGTCATGTATGGAATCTAAGATATATAACAGTGATATAGTTTGGAGTCATCTGTGCTTGTGCTCTTTGAAATCCATGCTTTGGGTGAGTAGTGATATATAACAAGAAATGAAAACAAACGGAAGAAGAAAGAGTGATGATAGGGGAGACATTATCAAACTTGAAGTTTGGAGGTACAACTGATGTATTGTTCAGCTAATCACACGTCAACTTCAAGTCCAAATAGTTTCTTAAAAGTTCTTTAAAATCCATCTGAAAGTATATGTTGGATCATTTTTCTTCTAATTTAATCAAGCTAAGCTGAAATAGAATGTCTTTCTTAAAGAATACTTGATGTTCATATTGCCGATTAGACCTATGTCACTTATGTAACATTAGGCACATGCCGCGGTAGCAGTACCTTCATGACGATGTCCGGTTCAAGTAGTTGAGCGTCCATCACCACGAATCTCGATTCCCCTTTCCCTGCGACGTGCACGGTCTTCCTCCTCCTCCTCCTCTCTCCCTTCTTTGAGCACGAAGAATGATAGAGCAGCTTGAGCACTTGCCCTTGTTGGCCATTTGTTAGGGCTAATTATATATTATCTTTTCTCTCGTAGTTACATCTCGATTTATAGATTTAAAAATTTTATTTTGAAATCTCTATAATTATAAAAATAAAATATTAAAACATATTATTTATTCTAATACCGTCAATTTTATCGACGAAAGATATAGTATATTTAACACGTGCATGAATAATATGAAAAAGATAAACAAAAAGATAATTTCAAACGATGATGGTAAGATAATTACATATCATCCTTATAGTTAGACTTTTCTAATATCTCGGTTTCTAGACTTAAAAAAATTATATTAAAATCTTTATAGTTATGAAAGTGAAACATTTAACCTCATTTACTATAATATCGTTAGTCTTACTAATGAAAGATATATCACATGATAGCATATGCATGAATGGTATCGTATCGCTCTGTCTCGCCTCACTTGCCTCCTCTTCCTCCTTCCTCCTCGTCATTGATAATGCAAATACTTCACCTGTCTCATCTTCCTCTTCCAAAAATACTAGACGAGGAAGAGGAGGTAGAGCAGCGCAGCGTCGACACAGATGCCTCACCGCTTTGCCTCCTCTTTATTCTCATTCTCATCGTTCGAATCGATATTAGCAAAGTTGATCATTGCATCGTTATCATCGACCACCGACTTTACTATTTTGCCTCCTCTTTATTATCATTCTGATTGTTCGAATCGATATTAGCAAAGTCGATCATTGCATCGTTGTCATCAACCACCGTAGCACCATAGTTTGCTATCACAACAACCAACCAAATTAAGCGGACATGATAATACATGTCCGATCAAGTGATGTGTAAGATCTCATATGCCAAAAAATGAGTAATTTTTACAAGGATATTTTTTGTGATGTAACACAATGGAATTTCTCAAGCAGTTAATTGATACAATAACTATACAGGTCATAATTCACTTTTTCGAGGAGAGGTACATATTGCAAACATTCTCTTCTCGAGGCCCTACGATCGTGATGAGCGCTCCTCTAAAGGGCTGAAAACAAAATGTGGGGTCTTATCGTGAAGCCTTTCGAATGGTGAGATATCAACGTAACGCACTTGGGTTTCCTAATTTGTTGTTTCGCTCATTCACTGAATGTGATAAATAAATAAATTATTGGAGAATAATTTGATTTTGATTTTAGATCATCTTTTACATTTAACTATTGAGTACTTTTCTAACTACATGGGGATTTGATTTGACGAGAGATGAGCTATATATCAAGGTTTTATTTCATGTTGAATTTGATTATATGCAGTTCTATCCGATAAAAGTAGGTTCATGGGTGTAACACGAAACGAAATAGAAAGGTTCGATTATGTAAAGAGAATTCAAAATAAATTGAGTCAATCTCAATTATTAGACTTCAAAAAATTATATTCAAATTTATATAATTATGAAAGTAAAATATTTATTTTTATTTACTCTAATGTTGTCGGTTTTACCGATAGAAGCATAGAAACGATGGGTAAAAAGATAATTTTAATATTTTAGTTACGTTTTCGATAGTAATGAACGACTGCATCACTTAAGGCCATAGATGACTATTGTCGATGAGGAGGGAGGGCGACGATAAAAGGTGAGATAAAGGGAAAAGAGGAAGAGTACGACATAGATACTGACGCTCTATATCTATGTTGGCACCTAGGGAACTATATCGATGCCGATGCAAATGCAGAGCGACGAAAGAGCTGCTCAGCATCTGCATCGACATCGACAGTGGTGAAAGGGCAATGATCTATAGTGAGCCAAGTGCAACCTTCCTTTGTTAGGCTTGTGACACATCCATTTATGACGTCAACTTTCTTGTGGCTCATCACGTCCACTAGGTCATATGTGCTACTTGTCACTCCCTTGATGTTAGCTATTGTGTCTCCAACGTAGGCCTGTGGCGGGTTTGCCTCTTTTGCACTTCTTACGATCCCAATCTTGCAGTCTCCTCTTATTACTCCATGGCCTTCTTATCTTCTAGCTCTTGCCTCTCCACCTCCAAACCCATGGTGGTGCCTTGAGTGAAGAAGCCTGCGGATCCTTAGTGGACAGCCATAAAGCGATGGTGTAGAGTGATCGAGGAGAGGGTGGAGGCTGTCCCGCTAGGATAGAGTCGAAGGATAAGGTTGCAACGCGACATTGATGTAGTTGCCGAGCAATGAAAGGGCCGCTTTGCATTTGTGTCGATGCAGATGCCGAGCGACTCTTTCATCGCTCTACATCTGCATCTGCATTGGCATTGCGGGGCAACTATATTAATATTGATACAAATGTAGAGCGGTGCTACTCTACGTCATCCTCTTTCTCCTCTCCCTTTATCTCAACTCTTATCTTTGCTTGTCCTTCTCACCCACAACAGCCACTCGACTCCTAAAAGTGTTGTCATCGACCATCATCGAAAATGAAATTGAGACATTGAAATTATCGTTTTGTCCATCATTTTTGTGCTTCCATCAATAAAACCGATGATGTTATGATAAATGGAGTTAAATGTTTCTCTTTCATAACTATAACTATTTAAATATAAAATTTTTAAATCTAAGAATCGGATTAAAATTTTTTATTGAGAAATCATTTTTAAAATTTTTTTTATCCTTATCATCCTTAAGATGCATTCACAATACTTTAATTTGATTTGCTTGTTTGTCCCGAACCAAAAGATTAATTGAATGTATTTTTCGTTTCAATCCATGTTACTTTTTTTTTATTACACAATATTCTTTGAATCAAAGATGATTTATAAAATATTTTTTATTATAACTGCTGACATGACATGACATGTCACATGTCTACGATGACATGAAACCCTTCATGAAAGATACATCAAGACGCTGATTTAATCTCACTTCGAAATGGAGAACATGCATCCCATCATCAAATATCCGCATCACTTCTGTGATGTGATTCGATATACCCCTTTCCAATCGTCCACATATACATATATAACCTTTTATTTTCCCAGACTAAATACAACTGACTAACAATTGAAACAACAGCACATCCTTGTCAAAATTTATATATATAGATTCTATTTTTAAGCACCATAAAACTTTGCACAATAAGACGGGTACAGACCGAGTACCTGCATAAGAACTTGTTCGTAAAATGACCTACTGATATGGCAAGTAGCCAGAACCAACACAACACAGCATGGTTTGGCACAAAACTCTCCATGCCGGCAGAAATCTCAGTCGCCTAATCTTTAATCGAACAAGAGAATTTTCTACGGCCATTCTTGTTTCCACTATCAGTTTATCATGAAGAAATAAATAATCGGATGAGTTGTCAATCACCTATTTGTTTTTTTGTAGTTCTTTTTCAATGTCCTATAGAGAAAGTTGCCATGAACCTAATCTGGGCAGAAAACTAGGAAACCTAGAGTATCCTGGTTGGTAATGGCCTCGCGACCAGCCCGTCAGTGATCCAGCCACTTTGCAGACCATCATATTTGATATGACCATATTCCCTCTGTACATAATCGAAGGATATATGCAGCCTTCCCCCTGGCTTGCACTCATCAGCAGCACTCCCTAACTCCATAGCCACATTTCTCTCCAGCCAGTACAGGTAGTTGACGTGGAAAAGAGATTTCAACATGTCATCTGGCGAACACCCTTCCTTGAGAATTATCTACAGCGGAGAGAAAATTATAAAGCAACTGTAAGGTACAAATATTTTGATAGACTTTAGTCTTACACAATATCTTCCTTGGTTCTCTGTAAGCAGGTAGCCTTCATCTCTATATAGATCAAACAGTACAAAGGCATCCTCTTTACTGTTGATTACTTCACTGAGTTTAGACCCCAGTTGCAGCCTGCAGCAAATCTCAGCTGCTGCATCTTTAGCTTCCACGGATAGTATCTGAGACTGTCCCTAAAAGAAAACCAACAAACAGAAACCACATGATAAAGATGTATAGATCACGCATGTACAAGACTTTCGCCATCTACCACTTAAGAATCACAAAGTTGTGATTCATTCTGCAACAAATATAAAACTATAGATAGTGTAACTAGGGAACTATACAAATATAAAAGAGCAAAAAGAGGAAAAAAAGATACATTCTGCAACAACATAATTCCTCATTTAATTATTTAAGATTAGAGGCAGCAATAGAATAGGAGAACAGATAGAACTGCTGATTAAAGTAACGAATATAATTATGTTGGACCACATCCACCACAATCTAGTGGGCCAAGCTATAATCTGATCCAGATAAACCTTAGATTTAAGAGCTCAAACTCAATGAGAGATTTAACTTCTGCTGGTATATATTTGTTAGGATGTTCAAGTAGATTCTAGGAGAAGAAATTTACTTCAGTTATTGTAAAGATATTGCGGAAACTACAACACAATTATATTGATTCTATCCTTTCCTAATACTCCGCCCAGAATTAAAAATATTTAGTTGACCAATTTCATGAATCCATGCAGCTATTCAACATATTACTAATCAATATTTTTGAATAATAAATTAAGTTCAAATCTTTATGGTTTCTCATATAAGAGTTGTGAGCTCGTAAAATTATCAAAATTGTTCGTCATCAAAAGCGACAATGGGTATATACTATGGTGAGGAATTCACATGACATTAGAATGACACACTAATTCAAGTAATCAAATTTGTGTAGTGAGTTTTTATCCAAAATAAATACCCAAAAATTATGAAATAAACTTCAAGTGATCAGATATTGAAGCAACAGAAATAACTGATTTCCTTGTTTTGTACGAGCAATTGGTTAATGTAGTTGACTTAAAATGAATCAATAGAAAAAAATCAATGAGTGATCTTGGTCTAAAAATTATCAGAAATATTTTTCACAGATAAGAATTTGGATATTAATTAATCAATAACCTTTTATAAGATTCAACAGTGTTCCAATTTAGTTGATTTTTAATGTCACAAGCATTGCTTTTTTTTTTTTTTCATATATATACACAGTCACATTTGTTTAAAGTTTAAACTGCATCAACAAGAATTATTTAAGTTTGTCAATTGTTCTAATGTCTGATGTATATGTTTTATGTAACTTTGCTTAAGAGAGAGTAACGTTCATAACTATCGAGCACACTATTCAACCTCACCATGATGTCATAGCTGACATGCTTCCATTGGACATCATGATATGAAAGCACAGATGACTAGTGGTAAGCACCGCAGGGGGATATAGGTGAAGTGAATCCTAGTTTAGCATGCATCCCATTGAAGTGAAAATCAAATTCAAATAGCAGAAAAAGGCATGAAAACACAGTAAACAGGTAAACATCTAAATAAAGATGCCAGACAAGTCTTGACGTAAGTGACACTGGCTTTTATAAGGACACCATGCAGTCAACTGTAATGAGGATCAGAGAAGAAATTGTTTGCATACATTATGTCCCTAGATGTTTTCATTATTTCAATGGAGGAAAATCCAACCCACTACCTAAAAGATTCTAGTCATGCTGGAGAACCATCAGCTGAAATCCCCTAAACTTTTCAAATACTCCAGAAATTCTGGTGGTCACAATAGATTTTTCTTTTTCATGAGATCACAAATATGACCAACCTCAATTAGGTATTTTTATAGAATTACTTGAATCAGATCCAGACCCTTGCCTGGAGTTGGGAAGCTTAAATGGCAGCCCGTAACCATATCATGGACTGCAGGGAGCATCCATTCATAGCAACAGGTGGGCTTGCCACAATGTGCGATTTGGGAGCGCTTCCTAAGCCTCAGGATGTTTGTGTCCATACAGAAAAGCTCTAAAATATGGAATCCAATCTCAAAAAAGTCCTAATCAGGCGAGAGACAATCAAAAGAGGCGACAACACTTGTTCCACGGAAGGAGTCAAGAGGTCCAATTCCCCAGACCATTGGACTGTACAGACATATTATACAGAGTCCACATGGACTGTAAGGACAAACTTGTGAGATCCTTTAGACTGATCATCCCACGGTCTTTAAAGTTCAGCTCAAAAAGCAGCAGCTATGAAGTTTTTGGAGGCTATATATTAGTTATTCTTAGCATAATATTGATGTATTTCATAGTGTTATAAACCAGTTTTGATTCGAAGTTAGATTCTGGGTTTTGGGCACTAGCAGCCAATAGATAAACATATTTGTAAGCTTCTAAAACATGTTTGGATTGTTACCTTTCTTTACTGTGCAAGAAACATTTTGTGCCACTTACATTTCAGATTTTGTCAATTTCATCAAAGAATACTTAGATATGATTTAAAAGTCATACTTCTTTTGTCTAGCACATTCACTTTAAAGACATTGCATGGTTTTATGAATAAAAATGAATTGCTAGAGATTATCCAAATATGTTATCCATCAATTATAATATCCCACAAGAGAAACCTTCAGGACAAAGATTATCATAAGTTCACAATGTTATTTAGGAAATTGAAGATAGTAAAGTGACTCCACAGTAAATGATAAGAGAAGTAAGCTAGTCTTTTACTGAATGTTTTAAAATGTCACATTAAAAATATGATATTTGTTCTTGATCCATTATATCAGACCATATCATGCCTTGCTTGAGTAATTTAATTATATGTCCATATCATATTTGCCAGATCCATGATGCCTACATAATACAAAAGGACCAAAACATTATAGCTTTCATGCATTAGCAACTTATGTTCAAGATAAATGTATATCTTCACTTACTCTACAAGTTATTTTGTTGACAAATGGTATGCCTGGGAAGAACGGTTCCCCATCATTGACCTCCTTTATAAGAGGAACCTGTCCACTCAATAGATATTCACTGAAGACCAAACCTGTGGAAAGCCCATACAAAGTATATTAAGAAACAAGCCACGGTATAAAGGTATCTTATACAGAAGATTTGTGGTAAATTGGTAATGCATAATTGCATATATGAGTTTACTAAAACATGAATGTTCATATTATAAATTTATCATAAGAGCACAAAACCCTGTATAAGGAATGACTCCCTTCAATAACAAGAACGAAAAAGTCAGAAAGATAAAAAGAAAAAAAGATACTAAGACAAAATGCCAAAAATGGTATTCGTTGAAAGACAATTCTCACAACACCAAGCACAGTTTGTAGAAATAAAACTCATCTGAAATTGTCAATCCTAAGATTGTACATGTACAGGCAAACAGAGCATACTCTTAGACCTGTGATATGCCCATTCGAGACTTAAGTTTCTCATGAGAAATTCTCTTCCTAATACAAATTTTAGTCTTAAAAGAGCAGCTCTCAAGGTGTTAACATGCAGTTAAAAGAGATTACCATTTGTTTGACGGAAGATGGCAAAAATCTCAAGTTACATAAGTTGAGCAAAATTCAAATTTAAATCACCCAATTACATCACTTACCTATTTATAACTATCCATCTACAGTGGGCGGAAAAAGGGATGAAATTGACTAGTCAAGAACTTACATGCTCGATATGGATTTAAAGTCCTTAACTGAATTGACTGATATGACTTGAAATTGCAGTACATGTGGAGTCCTGTCACTGCAACAAAAGAAGCAAGTGCTAATGGAGTTGATGATCCAATGTAGGTACCCATGGCTATTCCAAGCATGATTCCCACAAACTTGCTCACCATTCCTTGAGCTTCACCTTTTGCAATGACCTAAAATTCACTTAATAAAAATCAAATGTATATGGACATCCTTGCATGTTTGCATAAATATTGTGCAAGCATACATATATTTTTCAGTTTATGCATAAGCATATAATACAAGTAAGATGCCTTTATGCAAATGCACAAACACAAAGATTTTATTTTTCTGTGTGTATATCCAACTATGTTATGACTTACATATACGAAATGAGCCAATATTTTTTCATGAAAAGTTAATGATGATAATCAAGAGTAGTATTTCATCTCAAATTCTAGAATATGCATGTACCACAGCCTATGAAGCCTAATAGTTTCTTCAAATTTCAGTTTGCAATAACAATTTGGAAGTTTTTATAATCAAATAATTTAATTGCTGTGGCATAGTCTGTGATACATTGAGTAAGATCATTGGTAATTTGAGCCATTATACAGATATGCAAGTTGATATGGAAAAGAGATTGTAGATGATCTCTGTATTTTCACATTATACACACTATTAGAGCAAAAATTCAGAAAGCACTCACTTACCCTATGCAATCTAAATCCTTCCAGACACATGAAATTGTGAACCTAAACCCACCTCCCAAGCAGCACAGAATTCATTTTGATGGTAGTAGCCAACCCATTAATAAGTCATGGCTTGTCAGCCTTGTATAGTGATAAAATCCATGTACATATGAGTTCTTACCTACAAATTTATGTTATATTGGTAATACATGTATCATGCACCAATTACAACATTTTCAAAAGCTTTTATGCACATGGTCTTGATATATGATTCGTAGCAGGTCTTAAAAACATATACTGATTCATTATTGAGGCAAAAAAAATAACAAAAACAGGATTTTAGAGGTTCAACATTGGTTACATCCAGTCCCAACATATCAGTCCCACAACAATCTGATTGATGACCAATATGAAAATAGAATGAGAATTAAATTAAACCTTGTATATAAGTACGTACAAGCACATGATGTATAGACATGTGAAACATGAATTTAGACACAACCATGTTTCTTTGCGTGTTGTCAGCAAAAGCAATAAACAAACCAAAGTACTAGAGATATATAAAGGAGCTAATAAATGGGCTTGGCCATAGATCATCCTTGATGACTTGACACAACTACTAAGTATAGACAAGGGAAATTTCTTGCCACCATATAATTAAGGTATAAGCGTATGAATACCATTGATTGATGAGAATGGAACAAATGAATTCAATGTACCTCAGCAAAATTTCTTTGCACAGCAAAACCAGCATAGAAACAACTTCTTGTAGCAGCCTGTGAAATATAAACAAAGCTCACAATCCAGCGAGAAACTTAGTTACTGAAAAAGAAGCCATATATGATAGAGGTTCCAATTAGTCATCTACTTAAATAAATGCATTTGAAAACTCAAACATATGATGCAAGATAATGAACTTGCTAAACAGGAAGTATGTTTTTGAAGTAGCACATTCGATTCAGTCTAATAAATTGCAAAAAATGTAAGTCGTTTATCTTCATTATGTCAAAGGAGTTTACCTAAATCAAGCAACATAATTCGCATGTCAAACTTAGCTCAAATGACATGAGATATGTTACCATGTCCATTATAAATAATCAAATTTAAGACATACAATGCAAGACAATGAACTTGCTTACCAACAAGTCTGTGTTTGAACTAGCACATCCAAAACAATCTAATCAAGTGCAAATATGAAAGTGGGTTCCTCATTAAGTCAGAAAGTCACCTAAATCAAGCAACAAAATTCACATTTCATGTCACAATCAAATGCCATGAGAGTTAATATCATGACCATTGTAAGGATGATGACTGCAAAACATGAAAATAGTCAAGTTCAGGACATTTATTAGACATTCGCCGAAATCCAATTGCATTAACTGCATGACTTTTATGATGTTCAAATGTTCCAAGCTTTTTTCTTTATTTTGCAAAGCATTTTAGCCATCACATTGAAAAAATACAAAAACCTTGTGAGAATTTCAATCGTTTGCAAATACGTGGATAACAAGGTCTGCATATTTGCTAATACATGGCAATATTAGTAACTACTGTAACTTTAGTGTTGTACTAAGGCTTTCCCTTCTATTAGAAGATTTAATATACTAAATTATTATATCAGAACGAAAAACTATAAATATATAGTCATTATCTACAATAACTAATATAACTTTAACATAAACTTGTTACATGAAAAAAATAATAATAAAATCTGAGATGTCTTTAATCACAGATATACATGTCAAATTGTCAATCATTATCATATTAAATAATCATCATAATATCGATTTTAATATCCTGATTAAGCATCAAATATGACATAAATAAGCAACTGATTTTGTTATAACAATAATTAAAGCTTGTGTCGTCAAATTTTAGCAAAAGCAAATTTTCAAATGTGCATTGAAATATCATTTTACAAGTGACTTAGTCCAAGCAAAACTAGAGTTTCAAATTTCAATAATTCTCCTTGTAAATGTTTCAAGTTCTTCGTGTTCTTGTAGACACCAATTTTCTTAAAAATAAATTATTTAAGAACCCAGAAAAATCTTGATATATATAAACTGATACAAATAAATACATTAAAAAATGTGCTTAAAAATAAATATCATATAATTAAAACAAAAAATAAAGTTGCTCAATTATTAAAAATATTTAGTAATCTGATTAGAAACAAGCAAAAATATTTCTATATATAAAAATAATATTCTATAAATAAAATATGAAAAAATAGAATTAATGTTAAAATAATTATACATAAAAAATACTAATCATATAATTATATCTCTCAAACGGTTACATATAAAAAATTAAAAATTACTAAGTAACAGCATATTTTAAAAAATCTAAAAATATAGGGGCATCTTACTAGCAAATCTTTGAATATAATGTTAAAATTAAATTTTACATAATGCATCATTATGTTATGAAGAATAGGGTAGAGATGCATGTGAAGATGAGAAGATGTGTGTAAAGATGAGAATAGTCAATATCGACACATATTGCAGGGTAATTTGAACAAAGAAAGGAAAAAAAATCAAGCTTCAAGCAGTACCTGGATCAAAGAAGCTGCTGAACGACTAGCCCCAGCTGTAGCACCAATTAAAACAAAAAATTGAGGAAAAGCAGGTGTAATAATTTCCAACCCATATGCCATGTTTTCCAAAAGATCTGCAAAAAGCCTCCATCCCTTGGGATTAACATCAAAGTGACGACCAAAATTTGACAATAATATTTTGCTGAGATAGCCAATTCCATCCTTAAGCACCCAATTCACAGCAGCTGCTGTTGGAATTGCACCTTTTCCCAATCCAATTGCATAAAGTAAAGCCTAATAAAAGAGAAATATCAAATCATCCATCAAAAACCAATGAGAAATATTTAAGACAAAAAAGTTACACATTTACTTTGATACATTTCTTTCCATAAGAAGAGTCATATAGGAAAGGATATATTAGCTATGCAAAGAATGGAGCAATGATGATTCATATACTGAATTGTGCTTCAAGAAGTAGTAAAGCTTGGATGTGGTGGAGATGACCATATAGCTAAGCATCTTTGTTATCCCTGGATTAAACTGTGACAAGTGTTTGTTGAAACTTGCCAAAATCTAATAAAAAGGCTCTCGTTATATATTAAACAAATGAATAATTGCCTACTCTACTCTCATCTCTCTATGACCAAGGAGTTCTTGGTTCAAATTTCAAACTTTGAGGAGAAGATGGGAAATCCTTTATCATCTTTAACACATCCTAATTTGTGAAAACCAAGTAGGTTGATGGAACCATGAATTTTGACATTAAATTAAAGGATTAAGATTTCCTCACATCCAAGTGGAAATACATATTACAACATCCTACAATGTGACAATCTAACATGACTAATTGTAAGGTTGATTCCTGCACGAACAAGCATGGTTTGTCTGTTACAGATCCCACACATTTCCCATACCAAATGCATTAGAATTGAGCACAGATGCAGCAAAACTTTGTCCAATGTTAAACGATCTTCAATTTGATGGTAAGGTAGAATATGTATCAAGGGGAAAATGAGAGAAATGCACTTTGTTGCAACGTAAAAATTGAGAACATAATGCAACTAGAACAGTCAAACTAAAGCAAGAAATTTGCTTATGAAAGGAAACTAAATCAAACAAACTTAGAGCACTGGACTCAAAATTAATAGTTGGCCAGTTCCATAAAAAGACAACAAAACATTGAACTCAAATTAACAATTAGCAAATTCTACAGAAAAAAAAACATTTATTCCTTTCTATATCATGAAACCTCGTTGCCAAAATCTTCTAACACCAATGGTATCTTTTTTTAACCATTACCATGATATTTTACAGAAAGGGTTTTGGTTTAATAAGTTTGCTATCTGCCATGATAAACAATCTAAAGTAGCACTCAGGATCTATAATCACGGAAGAAGCAATACAAGGAGTAAGAGCAGCGAACCTGCGTGGAAAGGACTCCGCTGATTTGGCTGGCAACTCCCTGAACTCCTCTCCAAAGGGAGTACTCGAGGTAATCGCTGCTGACACTGTGGGGGTAACCTTCAGGCAGCAACAACCTGAAGACGAGATCTTTGCATATGCGCCAAGAGGACCCCAGACTCGGGTAGAATGGGGACCTGCCATCTCCATCTTGGGCATTCGTCCCTCGGTCAACCGCCAAGCAATCGCCTCGTGGATCATGCACGAGCTTCGTCCGCCTGCCCCCAGTCACCTCCCAGACAAAACCAGGGGCATCTTCAGCAGTGGCAGTCAAGCCAAGCGTAAGAAATGGGAAAAGGATTTGCGGGAGCAGGGACAAGAGGACAATGGCAGCAACCCTGATGGAGGAGAAGATAGAATCCCCGTCGTCGGGTCCTCCACCAAGAAGGAGGAGCGGCAGCGGCAGCAGAACCCACCAACCGTCAGGGCCAAAGGAAGGATTTTTCTCATGCCACCACCGATTCCCATTGTTGTTGTTGTTGCCATTGTTATTGTTGTTGCCGCCGTCGAATGCGTTGTTATCAGTCGAAGGATATGCGCAGGGAAGCAGCCGGGAAGAAGCGGATTTGGATCGAGGAGGTGGAGGCAGATAAGGAGGATGGGCAGACCAAAGAGGGTGTTGTTGATGACGACCGCGAAGAGGAGAGGAGAGGCGAAGGTGGAGGCGGCAGGCGTTCTTGTAGAAGACGGAGGGGAAGGTGTAGGGTTTACCTTCGGAAGCGACAGGAAGCACAAGGGAAAGGGAGTTGCAAGACGAGATGGTTGGGAAGAAGAACGGCAGCAGATGGGGTTGCAGCCCCCACACGGCGGACATGGATACGATACCTCATTCCATGGAGCAGCGCTTTTAAGGGGCCGGCGGTCACGACGGACCAATTTATGCTTCGTTTGGGTGAATTAGCAGCGACCGCTATCAGCGACCCTTTGACTTTTTATAGATTAACTTAGCAGAGCTAATTACGTATTATAACTTTTTTAACATCCGAATCCATACGTTAAAAAAAAAATTAGATTCCCTATAATTATGAAAATAAAACATCTAGATCCATTTACCTTGACACTATCTATTTTACCGATAAAAATATAAAAATAATGGGTAAAAAAAAAATTTCAACGTCTTAGTTACGTTTTCGATTGTGATGGACGACGACATAATTAGGAGTCGCGGGTGGCTATTATAAATGAGGAAAAAAAATGATGATAAGAAGTGAAGCAAAGGGTGCAAAGGAAAATTTCAATGCAGATGCAAAATAATGAAAGGGCGATAGTCTACTATAAGTCGGACACAACCTTCCTTTGTTGGTCCTGTGAAATATTCGTCCATGGCGCCAATTTCTTCATGGCTTACCATGTTCGCCAGGTCATCTGTGCTACTTGCCACTCCCTCGACGTTGGTTGTCGTATCTCTAACATAGGTCTGTGGTGGGTCCATCCCCTTTACTCTTCTTGTGATCCCAATCTTGCTGCCTCCCATTTACACTTTGTGGTATCTTCGTCCTCTAGCTCTATCTCTTCACCTCCGAGTCCACGATGGTGCCTCGAGCGAAGAAGCCCGTAAATCCTCGACAGACGACCACAAAGCGATGGTGCAAGGTGATTGAGGAGAGGGTGGAAGTCGTCTTGCTAAGTTGGAGCTCGAGGATGGGGTTGTAAAGTAGCGCCGCTATGTATATATGTCTGTGTCGCTTCATAACCCCATCATCAAGCTCCAACCTAGTAGGACGGCTTTCACCCTCTCATCAACTACCCCACATTGTCTCTTTGTGGTCATTCGCCAAGGATTTACAAGCTTTTTTGCCCAAGACATCATCGTGGACTCAAAGGTGGAGAGACAAGTGCTAAAGGACGAGGAGGCCACAGAGTGCAAAGGGGAGGCAGTAGGATTGGGATCGCAGGAAGCACAAAGGAGGCGAACCCGCCACATACCTGTGCCAGAGATGTGGCAACCAACGTCGAGGGAGTGGAAAGCAACACAGATGACTTAGCAGACATAACGAGCTACGAGAAAGTTGGTGCCATGGATGGACACATCGTAGGCCCAACAAAGGAAGGCTACGTTCGACTCACAGTAGACCATCGCCCTGGATGGACACGTCGTTCTGCATCTACGTCGATGCTGATACAGATGTCAAGCGACCCTTTTTTTGCTCTACATTTGCATTAGCATCACTCGGCAGTTGCGTCGACGATGATATAGATGCAAAGCATCAACATTTGCATTATTCTCTTCTTCCTCTCTCTTTGCTTCACCTCTTACCACTACTCTTTCTACTCATCCACAATAGTCACCCGCTATCCCAAATAGTGTCATCGTCTGTCACCACCAAAAATGTACTAGGACAATAAAATTATATTTTTGCTCATCATTTTCGTGCTTCCGTCGGTAAAACTGATGGTGTTAGGGTAAATGAACTTAGATATTTCATTTTCATAACTATAGAGATTCCAACATAAATTTTGTAAGACTAGAGACCAGGATGTTAAAGAGATCTAATCGTCAAAGATAATATGTAATTAGGCCAACTAAGCACAATAGTTAAATAGAACGGGTGAAGTTTGTAGACAAACTAAGAAGAATTCCTCCTAATATTAGTAGGGGTGTTTAACTTGTTTGAATCTAATCATTAATGACTAAATCAAATCAAGTTTTTGATTTGGTCCACTGATTTATAGTTTCAAATAATTTAAAAAATATAATTTTTAAATATATCAATTTGATGAATCGAATTAGAATCTTAATCTAATTCGATCGATACGATAAAATTTATTATATTAGGCCCATGTGATTTGTGAAATTATTGTATTGGCATCGGTCAAATTCAATTTTGGAGTCGGTTTGATTAATTAGTTTGAATCGATTAAAGGTTTATAGCAATGAACTCGATCGAGCTAATATTCTTAATTTAAAATCTATTTGATTTAATTTAAATCGATTAATTAAATCAAAAAATTCTCAAACTAAAACAGTTTATAGCGTTTAAAATCGAGTTATTAATGAATCGATTCAGATCGAACCAGTTTAATTACGATTCAATTTCGATTATAAACACCCTTACTAATTAGAAGTTATACATGTTTTTAGATCACAAAACAAATCTTTCAATCATTTGATGATACACCCACAATCTTCTTTTCTCCCACT
Source organism: Musa acuminata AAA Group (assembly GCF_036884655.1). Classification (NCBI taxonomy): domain Eukaryota; kingdom Viridiplantae; phylum Streptophyta; class Magnoliopsida; order Zingiberales; family Musaceae; genus Musa; species Musa acuminata. Next base: position 5,337,556 of record NC_088355.1, on the reverse strand, counting down.
ATTTTACATATCATTCCCAGAAATTAAAGAGATAGAAAGATGTTTGAAAAGAAAAAAATTCCTTTCTTGTTCATTTACAATAGAAGTAAATGTATTGTAGAAATCTAGACCTAATAAACTCCTTGCTGATTGCAAGCTGGAACTAATAAGTTCCGACAATAAAAAGAAAAATAATCTTCCTTCCTAGTTATTCAATGTACAACAATTTCAATTTTCGATCCCACAATCAACCTACTTTATCCCACAATCTAATATTTGTACTCTATCTTGTTATCTAATCTCATATTCTAGGCGTGAAGTATACAACGATAAGAGAACTATCCATCCACCAATGCCACCATCTCTAATCGTCACGGTTGTCTTGGTCTCTGACTTTGAACATTACTCTGTCGCCGCTTCAGGAACAGCGTCGATCCTATCCATGTTATTGTACCCACCACTGCTATGATCCCAAATGCAAGCCCTGCCTTCCATCCATTATATGCCCCTCTTTGTCTTTCCTCTTCCTTTCTCTTCGGCTTCTCCACTCGAGTCTCTTCTTTCACCGATTCAAACATGAAAGAAGTAGAGGGTACATTTCTGTCATCGTCTCTTCTTTCTTGATTGCTTGTTTCATCTCCTTCTACTTGTCCTTCCATCGTGCTCTCGATCTCTTCATTTCCAGATACCTTCCTTTTTGATGGTGTTGTCTCTAAGATTGGAGAAGGAATGGGTACCATCTCCATTTTTTTCTTACCATTCATATATTCTCCTTGTCCTCCTCTTGCATTGATACTCTCAGGCTCCTCATCGTTTCCTCCTCCTACGAAGCTTTCATGACTTCTCTTGGGCTCCGTTGCTGTCACGTCTTCATTTGCTATGGTTGGTCTTGTCGTAGGTGACCACTTCTGATCTCCTAACTCGGTCTTTCCATTTACTGACATTGGCATCGACCATGACGAGGACGTCGGACTATCTTTTATTGGATGGCTTCTCTTACTTCTTTGTCCTTGTTCTTCCCTCGTCCCCTTGCTATCCTCCTCAGCGGTCTCCAAAATCTCTGTTTTGGTCGATGTTGTCTCCGTCATCGGATGAGAGGATGTCATCCCCACATTTTTCTCTTCACTCTCATCTTCTCCTTGCTCTTCTCTTGTCTGGATACTTTTAGGCTCCTTGTAGTTTCCTCCTACTGAAACACTTGTCGACAGTAATGATGGTGAAAGAGGGGATGTGATTTCTGTACTCCTTACGCCATACATTGCTTCTCCTTCTCCTCCTTGTCTCTCAGACACCTCTACACCACTCCTTGCTCTCATCTCTTCATTTGCTACGGTTGGCAATGGGGAAGAAGAGATCGTTGTGGTAGGTGACAACTCCTCTGAATAGTTCGTCCCGCCTCCTTTTTCTTGTTCTTCCCTCGTCCTCTCCTCCTCCTCCTCCTTGTCACTCTCCAAAATCTCCCTTTTGGCCAATGTCGTCTCCATCATCTGCTCTCCACTCTCATGTCTTGCTCGCTCATCTCCTGTCCTAATTCTTTCTAACTCATTATTGCTTCCTCCTTGAACACTTGTTGATACTAAAGATGGTGAAGGAGAGGACGTGGTTACTGCACTCCTTCCATCATTCATATCTTCTCCTCCTCCTTGTCCCTCAGACACCTCTACGCCACTCCTTGCTCTCATCTCTTCATTTGCTACGGTTGTCATTGGGGAAGAAGAGATCGTTGTGGTAGATGACAAGTCCTCTGAATAGCTCCTCTCACCTCGTTGTTCTTGCTCTTCCCTCGTCCTCTCCTCTTTCTTGTCACTCTCCAAAATCTCCCTTTTGGTCAATGTCGTCTCCATCATCTGCTCTCCACTCTCATGTCTTGCTCGCTCATCTCCTGTCCTAATTCTTTCTAATTCATTATTGCTTCCTCCTTGAACACTTGTTGATACTAAAGATGGTGAAGGAGAGGACGTGGTTACTGCACTCCTTCCATCATTCATATCTTCTCCTCCTCCTTGTCTCTCAGACACCTCTACGCCACTCCTTGCTCTCATCTCTTCATTTGCTACGGTTGTCATTGGGGAAGAAGAGATCGTTGTGGTAGATGACAAGTCCTCTGAATAGCTCCTCTCACCTCGTTGTTCTTGCTCTTCCCTCGTCCTCTCCTTCTCTTTCTTGTCACTCTCCAAAATATCCCTTTTGGCCAATGTCGTCTCCATCATCTGCTCTCCACTCTCATGTCTTGCTCGCTCATCTCCTGTCCTAATTCTTTCTAACTCATTATTGCTTCCTCCTTGAACACTTGTTGATACTAAAGATGGTGAAGGAGAGGACGTGATTACTGCACTCCTTCCACCATTCATGTCTTCTCCTCCTCCTTGTCTCTCAGACACCTCTACACCACTCCTTGCTCTCATCTCTTCATTTCCTATGGTTGGCAATGGGGAAGAAGAGATCATTGTCGTAGGTGCCAACTCTGAATAGCTCCTCTTGTCTCCTTGTTCTTGTTCTTCCCTCATCCTTTCAATCTCTTCCTTGTCGCTCTCCGAAGGAGGAGAGGACATCATCCCTAGCTTTTTCTCCCCACCCTCATGTCCTCCCTCCTCATCTTTGACCCCGATACTTTTGGACTCCTTGTTGTTGCTTCCTCCTGGACCGCTTGTCGACGATGACAATGGTGAACGAGATGGTCTGGTTGCAGCGTTCTCTCCACCATTCATGTCTACTCCTCCTTCTCCTTGTCTCTGAGACACCTCCGCACCACTTGTCACAGGTGTCGTAGGTGACAACTTTTTTCCCGCCAGAATATCTTCATTTGGAGGGATTGGCTTCTCGGAAGGTAAGGACATTATACTCTCGTCGTCCCCCTTACTCTTTGCACCCTTTTCTTCTTCTCCTTCCCTCGCCATCTCAAGCTCCTTCCTAGCACTCCCCGAAGTTTCAGTTTTGGTGGGTGTCACCTCCGGCGCCGGCGAAGGAGAGTGTACCATCTCCGTCTTCCGCCCACTACTCGTGCGCTTTTCTTGCCCTTCTCCCGCCGCCGCTCTTTCAGGCTTCTCTCCATCACTTCCTCTTGTCGCACCTTTTTTCTTTGAAGGAGATGGCCTTATCTTTGCACTGCTCCGATCATCAACATTACTCACTTCGTCTTCATCTCTTCCTCCTTTGCTCTTCGCTCTCCTCCAACCACTCGTTTCACCTTCTTCTTCTCTCCCTCGTTTCCCTTCCTTCACAGGAGAAGAAGGATCCGGCGAGGACGACGACTTCTCCTTCGACCGAAACCGCTTTGCAAGTTTAGAGAGAGATCGTGGTAAGTGGCTCAGGTCCATGACAGGGGATTCACACAGACCAGAATGATGGTTTAGATTTTGTGGTTTCAGATGAACAAGAGCAGTGAACCTGATAGCTACAACATTGTGTCCGCTCTAACAGAGACAGAGAGAGAGCAGAGAGAAGTATAGTTAGCATTTCCTGTTTGCAGCAAATTAGGTTATTGCATTTATCTTGTTCTACGGAAGGATACGGCGGAGAAGAATATTAAGAGGCGGTGGAGTGTGGGGGGAGAAGAATATTAGAGAGTGAATTGCCGAGTAGGCTTTCTATTTGGTATAAGATGTCAATTTTTTGAACAGGTTTAGGATATGCTATACCTTTCCTATACTCTAAATGCATCTTTATTCTCCCCAATTGTACCGTGTTAGAGAATATTTCGATCTAACTAAAACTGGGTTAGTAAGCCATAGATCATCAAATCATGTCAGCTAAGATGAGTTCCAATTCTTCACAAACAAAAGCATGGATGCTAATGAAAGAGAATCTTCTGTTTCTATCATTCGGTAAAGTATCAATAAGAAGACTGCAGGTTTTATATGCCAAACTTTACGTTTCAGCCTTGTATATTGGATGAGAAAGCTTTTGTTCCTTCATATCTTTGCTACCTCTATATGGGTTTAGCTGGAACATTAGACATTGGGAAATAGAAAATTTGACAGATATAAGATGAATGATCTCAGTCCTCCTAAAATAAAAAGGAATGATCTTATTCCCCAGAATGAAATCATCCAGAACACTAGATGAAGTTTATTGTACCATAATGAACAGACTAGGAAGAAAGGAGTCTCACTAACAAGTTCCTTTGCTTCCATGGAACTAGTTTGAGATTTCACCATTTAAATTATAAGAGAATAGAGGATTAGAGACCGGCAATAATTGAATCAATGGATTGCTGAGAAAAAATCATCCATGCAGGGGTATCGAGGCCAAACCGTTGCGGAAGATTGTGGAAGAGCACTTTAAAGTAGACGATATTGAAGGAGACAACCAAAGGATTCTCGTTGACGCCAAAACATGCTCTCGAGCAGCTAGCACTTTGACCATCCAGAATAAATAAATACGGCACTTTGATGCAAGGTATAATTTTGCTACTCACTCCAATCAGGACTCAGTTTCTTCATTCGGCATTGAAGCATCAGGACTCCCCACCTATATTAATTCCGGCACATATTCTGATTGTCTTGTAGGTCAACTAGGCCATGACTCCAATTTGGTTTACATCAGCTTGACAATGCAGGTCAGGTTCAACATCATGTCCCCTTCAATTCAAACTGCAAGTTGGCTGCATTCACAAAATGACAACACAAAGTATCATGAAACTGTCACAACCGTGCATAAGACTATATGTTATAACCAAAAACCTATCAGCTGCTACCATATAAATCAAAATAAAAGATTCCAGGTCTAAAGAGTTCACACAGCAGCATGTAAGTAATTCACGACAGCACATGGACCACAAACAAGCATCTAGTAAGAAATTATGTAGGGTTCGACTTCTAAAGAGAAAACAAGAAGCTGCACCTTTGTCTTCCCTGAAAGATTAAAGACATGTAAACAAGAAATCAGCGAAGACAACCTACTACAAGTCCCAGAAATCATCTAGCCGTGCTGCTCGTACACGAAAACTGGCACCTGAGCCAGAGAAGGCGACGAATCCATTATGGTTGAGATTTCCCATGCATGATGGGTATTTCTTCAGCCGTCCAAATCCTCCAGAAGTTATTCATGGATTTCACATCTATGCACCCAAATAAAGCCCTGCAAATGTAGTAGATAATTGGTATTATATAGGCAACATGAATCAACATTACTGTTAAGCAGCTTGGACGAATGTCATCTCAATTAGTTGCTGAGTCTCTAAATGAACCAAACTTGCTGCAATAAGCAAGTGCTCTGGATCATACAACCAGTTAAATTGCAATTGGTCACCCACCAAAAGAACATACCTTTATTTTTAAGAAAATGAGATGTGGTCTCCAAAGATTAAAAACATAGTTATGCAAAGAATTGGTTCATGGTCGGTCAAATTCACACATCCCTCTCTGTGAAAACTCATTTTCTAAAGACACCAAAAGAGCCATAGTAACCTACAGTGATTAGCCAGTAAGCAAGAAACATGAATCAGTTTTCCAAACAAATACAGTCAAACAATAATTCAACTTGTGCATTAGATAAGCACAGGCAACATTTAGGGAAATTACAATACAAATTTTGGTAGACTTTACAACCCATATGGGCATCAAGAATAGCACTATCGTGGCTCCAGGATGTGCGGATAGGTACATAACACAGTACAAGTTGCACCAGCTCTATCCTCAGCATGCACCAATGTGCCAACATCTTGGCACAGCAACCATCCCATTGCTTTCCTTATTCATGTTGTAAGCTTATGTGATGCCAAAAATTATAGATCTCATTGACATTTCACACTTTTGTTTAACCAACAAACTATACCCTGCATCATTCTTATATCCCTTGAATATGCAACTACTCATGCCCCAGATATTTGTGTGCACTAATGCTTGCAACAGGAAATCATTCGCAAAAAGATGACTATCTAAAGAAAAAAGAATAATCCCAAAGATAAATTACTATGAAAATAACAAGAATCCACAGAGGAAACGGTTAATTAACTACCTGAGCTTTGATCCTCATTCTTCAACCTTGCTCAAGTAGTACTATAGCAGTGTGCCTCAAGCAGATGCTCAATAAATAAACAGCCTAAGGCAAAAAGATTAAAAGACCATCTATATGATCATATGAAAAGCAATCCAGTAAACACATAAGTTTGACAATAGATCCAGGATTCTTCAACTTAAGATTCTTTTACTTAGGTTAACATTACAACACACTCATCTAGGACCATTGGATTCACATTGTCATCACAAGTTATATATCAGCTTCAATAGGGTCGGCCATGGGAAGGCTCATATCAGAGGTCCAATCAGCTCTAATATATAGGCAGAAGCACAAGTGTTGCTCAATTTGTCTTGGGTGACAAGAAGAGAGGGTCAACTTGGCATAGTAGTGCTCATGAAAAACTTGGATGCCTCCGCAGATGCATATTATAAGTTGTACGGGAGACTTATGACTTTCGTTTGGTCAACATGGTCAAACACAAGGTTCCTTGGTCAACAAACAAGAGCAACCCAACTTGGCTTCCTTTTGTCAAACTAAAGAAGGCTAAGAAGACTACCAAATGATTCAAGCGAAGACAAGTTCCTCGACTGGCATTTGCAATCGAAAACAGGGCCAATCAAGGGACAACCAATTTTAATTGTCACCAATCTAGGGCTAGCCAAACCTGAGTTGGATGCTTCACTAGCTTTAGGTATCAAGGTTTAAAGCACCATAGGGGTGGTTGGCAGGTTATGGCACTAAGCCAACAAAATTTGCAAGTAATATCTTAGTTCAATTTCACGTTTCTTGATTTCTGGCTTGCATAAACAAGTTCAGACTCGAGATAATCCAAAAACACATGGTGTCTAATCTCTCTTCTATCTCTCATTACTCCTCTTCCCTACTCTTCTACTGGAGGTTCTTTCCTCAAAGGTGGTGCTCAATAAAACTTGACACTTCCATCGCTTGAATTCGTTGACAATACCAATTTGACAATAAGTCGGATTCAACAAAATAAGTGAAATCACAGCCTTAATTAAAATATGACATTTTAAAGATCATTATATGACTAAAAGACTTGAATTGGGGGAGATCTTTTTTACTATTTCAATAAAAAGATACTCTTACAAGAAACTCACTATTCAAACAAACTACTTGACAAAATTAGATTTGAGAGATTAAATTGATTTGTGGCAAATTGAACTATAATAACCCAGGCAAACTATAACCGATAAGTACCTCATTGCATAGCACCTTCTGAACTTCAACAAGTGTGACTCCAAGGAATTAGCAGCTTCCAACTATTGGAATCCATAAGTGGTTTGAGGAGATAAGAAGACGATTTTCATGTGACATGTATGCTTTATCACAGACGTAACTCATTCATAGATACCCAGGGCAATAAGACAGCTTTTGACAACCATAGCTTGGAAAGCAGCCAATGACTTATGATCATTTTGTTTGTGAATGGCACTACAAATCACAAGACAAAGCTCCTGGTCAGGAAGTATGCCAATATATAACATCAATTTAAAGAATATTTTTGCTTCGTTTACAAAATGCCTTTTGCATAATCGATTGATTATTGCACTAAAATCTTTGATTGAAACCTCATAACCAGATTCTAACATTTTATCAAAAAGTATAATGGCTCTATCTGGCATTGCCTTTGCACATTGTGCTTTTATAATTGTTGTGTAAGCAAATTTCCTCAGCCTAACACCTCTTTCTAAAAGAGAGAGTAGAAACCTTTCTGCTCTATCAACTTCACCATTCAAACAAAGGGCATTAATGAGAAGATTGTAAGTAATAGGAGTAGGCATGAGAGAATGTTGCAACATTTTATCATGTAGATAGAAAGCCATGTGCACATTTCTCAGTTCATGAAATCCCTGAATAAGCGTATTATAGGTAATCTCATCAGCACCTATACCCATTATCTCCATATTTTTCAGAATGTCAATAGCCTCTCGTACTCTGCCTTGCTTACAAAGAGCCTTTATAATTACACTATAAGTTATTCTGTTCGGCATGATTGATTTCCCAATCATTTCATCGAGGAGTTCTAGAATTGAATCAGTATCCCCAGCTCCACAAAATCCATTAATAAGAATGGTGTAGGTTACCACTGTGGGAACTAATTCATGAAGCTCAATTTTCCTCAAGAAACTCTTTGCTATATTTAATTCTCCAATTTTACAAAAGCCATAAATCAAGGAATTATAAGTCACAACACTAGGTGTTATGTTTGACCTGATTATCTGTTCATATAATGTGACAGCTCCTTCAACATCACCTATTTTAGCATAGCCATCAATCACTATATTGTACAAAATAATGTTCAACGTTTGACCAGTAGCAGCTAGGTTCTCCAAATACCAATTTGCTTCGGGCACCGATCCATTCTTGCACAAACTAGAAAGAATTCCCCCATGAACAAATGAATTAGCCATTATTCTCTTGGAGCACATAGTTTGGCATACTTGAAGTGCCTTCTCAATTTCTCCTAACTTACAATACCCATTTATGAGGATGGAATATGCTACTAGATCCATATCTAGGCCAATTTCCTTCATCTCTCCAAGCAATCCTTCGACTTCATTGATGTGTCCTTTTCTGCAAAGGGCATTGACGAGAACACTGTAAGTGACAATATTCAGCTTGAACCCCCTAGAAAGCATCTCTTTCCTCATCTTCAATCCTTCATCAACATTACCTCCTTCACAAAGCCCGGTTATCAGTATAGTATATGTAACTAAATCTGGTTGCAGCCCATGTTGAATCATCATCCTTATGAGCTTCCAAATCTCGCTCATCAAGCCAAGTAGGCGATACCCATTTATCAGAATATTATAAATAACCACATCAAGCTCTATACCATCCGTCTGCATGTACTCAGAGAGTTCCAAGGCTTCATCCACATAGCCTGCTAGACATAACCCATGAATGAGAGTAGTGTAACTGTGTTTGTTGGGTAGAAACCCATACTTGAAAGAAAGAGAAAGGAGTGACCTTGCAATCTCTACAAACCCTGCATTACATACTCCAGCCATGAGGGAATTGAAGGTAACTATGCAACGGTTAAATTCTTTATTTCCTCTTTCCGTTTGGAAGAAGGAAATCGCATGTTGTAATCTTCCTTGCTTGCAGAGACCATCAATGAGGATCTTAAATGTGTATTCACTATAAGAAACCCCGCTGGATTTGATTTCTTCATAAAGATCCCAAGCGATCTCTGTATGCCTTAAGTTGAACAACAAACGGTCATAAGTAGATATTGAAGCTTGCATGTCAAGGGCAGCCATCTTGCTTAGAACAAAAAGCGCATCATGGATCATTTCCAATCTAGCATACACGTTCGCTAGCATGTCCCAAACATTGCTGTTGGAATCCCAGTCCTTGAAATTAGTACACAGAAGCTCACAGAGTAACGATGATGATGTCCCTAGGAAAACAATATGCATATAATCAAGTTATTCGGTGACAAGCCACGTTCACTAAAGATTAGAACAGCAACTTAAGCTGCAAGACTGTCAGAACAAAGTACCATGCAAAATGTTATGGAAAATAAGAATTGTATCAATGGTGGGATGCCAGACACCATGAACCAGGAAGAAAAACGGTGTAGGATACAAAAAGTTCACGAATCTTAAGCAGTAACAAGTTTATTTTTTTCTTATTTCATTGTATTTAACCATGTTCATTGGTGGGAGGATAAGCTATTTGGATCATAAATGGTGTGCACAATCTAAAATTAGTACTAAAGAATGATCTTCATATTGATATAATGCAATGATAGGGATAATCTTGGCACTTCCCAGCTTCCCTTGCCACATAAGCAACACCTAAGCAAAAGCCTGGGAATCACCTACTCCCTACGACCGCTAGCAAGCCCCGGCTTCCTAAAATGGGCTCGCGAGACCCATACTCACCAATCCCGCAACTGGGAAAGAGAACCTAACTCCGCATTAATGGTCGACGGCATGGCTCGGCTTTACTAGCCTTCCCTTCCGGACGGAGGATGAAGGGACCACACCCTGCTTGACCCAAAGAAGCAAGGAAGACAAACTGGAAGCCTCACCCCGATAGTCCCCAAGCACCATTCCTAGGGGCACACGCCGGCGAGCCGCCCGTATTAAATGCCTCTGCCACGCAAGGTAAGGGGGGCCTCAACGGAGATCCGTCCGCTCCGTCAGCACCCATGTATAAAAGCCAAGCCCCGAGCCAAGCAGGCAAAAGAGACTCTTTACTCTCTCGTTTACACTGTTGATACTGTTGTCTTCCTCCCTCTCCGTTTTCCTGACTTAAGCATCGAAGGGGTCGAGTCGAGACACCCCCAGCGCAAGCTTGTTGTGCAGGGTCGTCGGCACAGCCCGGAGGCACAGTTATGAGGCTACCCAGCATAGGGGACCGCTCAACTCCCAAACCAAACTTCACTGCTCGAAGACTAAGCGGCTCCCGGTGAACCGTCTCTCCCTACAGATTCCTTCGTCCTTCCCGTAATGCTTGCTCTCCACGTCAGCCAAGAGGAGTCATCAGAAGAGACCCGCACTTTTGACAGTGAACCAACCGGCCGACTCACCAATTGACAATCTCTGTGTGTTAACATTTTAGTGTTAGAGGAAGGGTCGAATGTCGCAGAAACATCCTTCTACCACTCCTCCCAATGAGCGCTCCAGCAAGAAAGCGCTACCCATGACCCCTAACCCCTTTGAGGAGAGAGGGCACATGTCTCCTTTCGAATAGAACGATGCCTCTACCTCGGCCCAGACACTAGGGCCCTACTAGCGCCTACTCAACGACCGAGGACTTCCCCCCAGGGCTAGGAACGGGCTCCCTGCTCGCCCCATCAGAAGCGTTCCTAGGCCTCGCTCAGCGGATCCAGACCCTCACCAACATGATACAAGCTATCACCCCACTCCTCCCCCAGTTGACGCAGCTAGCGATTCTGGTGCAACGGCCCGCCCTCCAGCTGTCGACTGCACATCTTGCACCTGAAGTTCAACTGGAGAGTCCACGCCCAACCTTCCAAGAACCTCCTCGGCCAGGGAGGTACGAGTGGCGCTGCACCGCACCCTCCAACGACGGAGTGTAACACTCCGCCAAGCTGTACTAAAACCCTGATAGAGTTTGAGGCCCAATCCGCTGATTCCTGGGAACACTCAATGAAGGCACAACTCCAAGCCATGAACCGGAGGCTAGAGGTTCAGCGATAATTCTGGCACCCTCATGGGGAACCTGATACACCCCATGTTTCCCCCTTCGTTCAAAGCATCCAGGAGGATCCCGTCCCAGCCAACTTCCGCCTCCCCAGTCTGGAAACCATCAATGGCGACTCCGACCCCATAGAACACACCGCCACGTTCCATGCCAAGATGTCTCTGTTCGGCACTTCGGACGCTCTAATGTGCCGAGCATTCCCGACGATGCTGAGGGGGTCCGCCTAGGAATGGTAATTTTCTCTTTTTCGTAGCTCGCCAAAGAGTTCGAGCTCTAATTCCTTGCCAATGTGCGACCAAAGCACTCGGCCACTGTCCTACTTGGACTGAGGCAAAGGGAAGACGAGCCCTTGTCCGGCTTCGTCACCTAGTTCGCCGGCGAGATCCGAGGGACTCAGAATGTCCATCCCTCACTAATAATCTAGGCCTTCATGATGGGCCTAAGGCTTGCCCGCTTTTTTTGGTCGTTGGTCGAGAGACCTCCCACAACCGTCCCAAAGATGCTCCAGAGGGCCAACTAGCACACATCAGTCGAAGCCATGGTCTCAAGACGCCAAGAAGAGGCCAACAGGCGGACGCGCCATGAACCTCGGATCCCGGCCTCGGAGTCGCCCCAAAGAAGATGTTCTCGAACAGACGATCAGCGGGAGAGAACAGGGTTATTCCTCACGACATAACAAGGACGGAGATTTTTCTCCAAATAAAGGAGAAGGGCCTCCTGAAGGAGCCCAAACCCATGAGAGGGTCTACGAAGCATAAGGACATATCCAAGTACTGTCGTTTCCACTGGGACTACGGACATGACACAGAAGAGTGCAGGGATCTGAGATACCAAATCGAGGAACTCATCAGGAAGGATCACATGGGAAGGCACCTGAGCCAGCCCTTGAAGCGTTCGTCCTGCCCCCGAGGACCCGTGGGAAAGCAGAATGACGTCATCTTCGGGAGGAACGCTTCCGGGGGCTAAAGCTCCTCAAGACGAAAAGCCTACGCACGGGCCTCCTCAAAAAAACCTTCGAGGATCAAAGAAGGGCCTAAGATCATCTTTGGAGAAGCCACGGGCCACTTGGACCCCATCAACGATAATGCTCTAGTAATCTCTGTCCAGATGGCAAACACCGTTGTCAAAAGGGTGATGATTAACACCGGCAGCTCCGCTGACGTGCTTTACCTTAGTGCCTTCCGGAAGTTGGAGTTAGCCACAAGAGACCTCTCTGCGATGACGTCCTCGCTATCTGGGCCCACCGACTGCTCTTGAGGCGATCTAAAAACATGATCCAGGGGCAAGATCAAGAAGAGGCCTCGAAGAAGATGCAACAACGAGGCCCAGGGGAGATCCGCCTGACCTTCCCGCAGAGGGTCTCGATGAAAATTTTAAGGCGACCTCATAGAAGATTATGGGGTAGTAGTAGGCCCCAAAGCAGACCCGGGTCCCCCAGATAGCACTCTTGGAGATTCAAAGAGGGCCCCCGGGCGCCTCTTCCGGTGGCTCAATGGCGTTGGGTCAGACCCGCTAGAGGAGCCTAACGAAGTCGAAATCCTCACCAGGATCTCCTGCTCCCTCATCAGGGCGTCTAGGATCGCCCTCAAGGTCCCCGAAAGCTTGGATAGAAGACCCATAGGACGGGCCCAGTGGTAGTGGAAGCCACTTGCCGGGCCCAGGGAGGGTAGCAGAAAAATGACGCTTCATCAACCCTCAGAGATCCATGCCTGCTAAAATGAGAACACACCGGATAAGAGCCAGAAACAAACGATGACCAAGCAGAGAAAGTCAATCGTACCTCACGACATGAGGCTGTGAGTGGCGTCCACCAAACAAGCCTCCTCCACCCACCTCATGGCGCTAAAGGAGAGGAGCCTTCTTATCTGCAGGACAGTCTCAGCCTCCCTCGCTGGCAGGGAGGAGAGTGTGTTATCAATGCCTTGCAACATCCATGCCACAGGAAAGCCCCAGCCGGCCGCTACAAACGACGAAGAACCTCGCCCTCCACCCCTTGTTGTCAGAGCCAACCCCGCTTGTCTTGAAGCCCTGACGAGGGGACAAGTAATGGTTGCTCGACCCCCGGCTCAGGCAGAAGCACAAGCGAAAGAGGTCACAAGACGGTGCCACCCCCGCACCATTACATGCGTCAATGAAGATCACCATGTAGCCCCATGAGTTGGGCGCCATCTGAGAGCGCAAAATCCGCTACTGTTCCAGATAGGAGACAATCACAAGATGGAAGGGGAGGTGCAGCCCTGCCTTAAGCGCATCGACCGTAAGGCAAAAACCCTAGGGGTTGGATGGAACGAGCGATCCCCGACCTCGGGGACTGATAGAGTAATCTCTGTCGGGATAACGAAATGGCGACGTAGCTGCTCTAGCTGAGGGGTGGTCATGACGGATACGTAATCATAGACATCCTCTATCGAACCCAACTCCCGCGAAACCCTTGAGGTCACAGGAGGCACACACCCGTAGAAGATGAGGAATCAACTTGTACCACCCTTTGGGAGGAAGCCGAGGCCTCGGTACCCCTACGACACGAGGGGCGAGAGCGAGAAGGAGAAGCAGAAAAAAAAAAGACATCTTAGCACACGCTAAGGGAACTTGGCAGTCGACAGCGGCCTCAAGCAAAAAGTATGCTCAGTCGATGAGAAGGAAGAAAGATAAGGGCGCTATATAAAGGTCCCAACCAGACCAAAGGGAGCCGAAGACGGATTGCCTTCCGTAGTTGACATTTGCACGCACCCATTTGGGACAACGTGAGATCCTACACCATCGCTCAAGAATGCTTGCAATGGAAATCACGCCCCCCCTCAGCGCGATAGAAAGACCTATTGAAGCCAAAAAGGGCCGCTTAAATCCTTAAACGGATCAAACATCAGGCTAACAAAGGATCCCCACGATAATTAAAGATAGCAAACGGCAAAAATCCCAAAATGGCGCTTCACCATCCGGCACCTCGCTAATGGCAAAATGATACGACATGAATGATGCAGCCCACCACAGCATTTACCTAAGGCGGATCCACTCTCTCGCCCACGGCGGTCGAATCAAGACCCACTAAGGCGGATCCACTCTCCCGCCCACGACGGTCGAATCAAGACCCGCTACGATGGAAGTCGCTAAGGCAAATTCACTATCCCGCCCCCGTCGGTCGAATCAAGACCCGCTACAATGAAAGCCGATGGTGGATCCTCTCTCCCGCCCACAGCGGTTGAATCAAGACCCGTTATAACAAAAGCCATTGGTGGATCTTCTCTCCCGCCCACAGCGGTTGAATCAAGACCCACTACAGCGGAAGCCGCTATGGCGGATCCACTCTCCCGCTCACGTCAGTCGAATCAAGACCCGCTACGGCAAAAGCCGCTAAGGCGTATCCACTCTCTCGAATCAAAACCCGCTAAGGCGAATCCTCTCTCCTGCCCACGACAGTGGAATCAAGACCTGCTACGATAGAAGCCGTTAAGACGGATCTACTCTCCTGCCGTCGACGATCGAATCAAGACCCACTATAACAAAAGCCGCTAAGGCGGATTCACTCTCTTGCCCCCGGCGGTCGAATCAAGACCCGCTACAACGAAAGCCGCTAAAGCATATCCACTCTCCCGCTCCCGACGGTCAAATCAAGATCCGTTATAGCAGAAGCCACTAAGGCGGATCCACTCTCCCGCCCCTGGCGGTCAAATCAAGACTTGCTACAGCGGACTAATACCGATACTCTCACTACGACGATCAAATCAAGACCCGCTACGGCGAACTAATACCGATAATCTCACCACGACGGTCGAATCAAGACCCGCTACGACGGACTAATACCAACACTCCTGTTACGATGATTGAATCAAGGCCCGCTACAACAGAAGCCGCTACGGCAAACTGATATCGATCCTCCCGCTCACGTGGTCGAGCCAACACCCGCTACTGGGTCCTACACTCCCGTCCAAGCGGTGGAGTACCTACCCCCATAAGCAGAAGAAGGGGCAAGCCCAAAAGAATACCCAACCTCTTGTGCAGAAGGAGTAGGCAAAAATGTAGAAGGAAACCTCCAGAAGTAGAAGGGGGAGGTCAAAAAATGAGAGAAAATGAACTCCCTTGCGGAACGGGGAGAACGAATATAGAGAGGGAAGAAAAAAGAGAGAGGTCGCTTAGGTCAACACCCATCTAAAACAAATATCACCCTAGCAAGAAAGCATAGCTCGCCCCAAACAAGCCTCGCACCAACCAACGCGGTGCCGACAATAAACCCAAAGCTAAACAACGATCACACCACCATGCAAGAATGCATGAAAAGCAATGTCCTTCGAGACCATTCGACGCTTCGAAGAACGCCTTTCCAGGGGGACGAATGATAGGGATAATCCTAGCACTCCCTAGCTCCCCCCGCCACGTAAGCAACACCTAAGCAAAAGTTAAGGGATCACCAACTCCCTTCGGCCGCCAGCAAGAGGCCACGTCGCCTACCCCGACTAGGTCACATCCATGAGGGAAGGATTTAAAAGTTGCTAAAGGATGGATACCTAGATCCATTCGACTTTGAGTCATATGCAACTTGCAAGCCTTGCCTTCGTGGAAAACTGACCAACTCTCCATTTAATGGAATTGGAGAGAGAGCTACTCAGTTGCTGGAACTCTTACATAGTGATGTATGTGGTCCCATATCAACTCATGTCATAGGTGGTTACTCCTACTTCATTACTTTCACTGACGATTTCTTTAAGTACGGACATGTGTACTTGATGAAGTACAATTCCAAAGCCTTCGAGAAATTCCGAGAGTATAAGAATGAAGTGGAGAACCAGACTGGAAAGAGTATCAAGACTTTTCGATCAGATCAAGGAGGTGAGTGCTTCAGTATAGAGTTCACCTAGTTCCTCAAGGACCATGAGATTTTATCTCAATGGGCACCTCCTTATACACCTCAGCTCAATGGTGTATCTGAAATGAGGAATCACAGGCTATTCGATATGGTGTGATCCATGATGAGTTTCGTTGAGCTACCCGTCTCATTTTGGGGATACGCCCTAGAGTCCGCAACTTACCTTCTGAACATAATTCCAACTAAGTCGATAGTGTCTATACCATATGAGATATGGAAAGGGAATAAGCCCGATCTTAAAGTTGTTAAGATTTGGGGCTGCCCTGCCCACGTTAAGAGAGACAACCCCGACAAGTTGGAATCCAAGATGGAGCAGTGCAAGTTCGTGAGATACCCCAAGGAAACTTGTGGGTATTATTTATTTCACCGAGAGGACTAAAAGATCTTTGTAGTTAAGAGAGCAGTGTTCCTTGAAAAGGAACACATTCTTGGCAGAGACAGTGGGAGCATTATAGAGTTGAGCAAGGGTAGAGAATCTAGCTCAAGCACCATTCCACAGCCCGGGTCTGTTCAGGTACCTAGCACACAGGTTTCAACTTTACGTAGGTCCGACAGAGTATCCTATCCTCTTGAGAGATATATGAGACATATTAGAGATGAGGATATTGATCCTCAGACTTACGAGGAGGCTATTATGAGAATAGACTCCGGGAAGTGGCAAGAGGTCATGAATTTTGAGATGGATTCAATGTACTCCAACAATGTTTAGAACCTTATTGATGCATCCGAAGGTATTGTACCCATTGGTTGCAAATGGATCTTCAAGAAGAAGACCGGAGTAGATAAAAAGGTAGAGACCTATAAAGAAAGGCTATTGGTCAAGGGGTATCGTCAAAGGCAAGGTGTTGACTATGACGAAACCTTCTCACCTGTAGACATGCAAAATCCATCCGAATTCTATTGGCTATTGCAACACACTATGATTATAAGATCTGATAGATGGATGTGAAAACCGCATTCCTCAACGACATCCTCGAGGAGGTATATATGATACAGCCTAAAGGATTCGTGTCCAAAGAAAGTCCAGATAAGGTGTGAAGGTTACTTAGGTCTATCTATGGACTAAAGCAAACTTCCCAATGTTGGAACATAAGATTTGATAAGACGACCAGATCTTATGACTTCGTTAAGAACGAAGATGAGCCTTGTGTGTACAAGAAATTAAGTGAGAGCGCTATCACCTTCTTGGTGTTATATGTGGATGACATCCTAATAATTGGGAATGATATAGGAATGCTCTCCATGATAAAAGCTTGACTATCTAGACACTTCTCTATGAAGGACTTAGGAGAAGCATCATACATATTGGGGATTCGGATCTATAGAAATAAATCCAAGAAGATGCTTGGCTTGTCCCAGTCCAGATACATAAACACCATTGTCAAAAGGTTTGGCATAAAAAATTCAAAGAAAGGTCTCATACCGATGAGACAGAGGATATTGCTTTCTAGGAGTATGTCTCCAGAAACTCCTGAAGAAAGGGTAGACATAAATAGAATACCCTATGCCTCGGCAATAGGGTCTATCATGTATGTTATGCTATGTACCAGGCCTGGTATAACGCATGCTCTGAGTGTCATGAGTAGGTATTAGGCGAATCTAAGCTTGGAGCACTGAAAAACAGTAAAGTGTATCCTTAAGTACTTAAGAAGGACTAAAGATCTTTTACTGGTATATGGAGGAAGTAGCCTCAGGGTTGAGGGCTACACAGACTCGAGCTTCTAGTCTGATGTCGATGATAGCAAGTCTAATTCAAGGTATGTGTTCACCCTGAATGGAGGAACAATATGCTGGAAGAGTTCTAAGCAAGATACTACTGCTGACTCGACCATAGAGGCAGAATACATTACTGCGACAGAGGCAGTAAAGGAGGGAGTTTGGATTAAGAAGTTCATCACAGATTTGTGAGTCATGCCAAGCAACGAGGAGTTGATTCCCTTGTAATGCGACAATTACGGGGTGATTACTCAAATAAAAGAACCTGAGTCTCATCAGAAGTATTATAAGGAGGTTCCAGCTTATTAGAGAGATCGTGGCCCAACGAGATGTAGTAGTGGAAAGAGTTTCATCCGAAGATAACATCACAGATCCACTGACAAAGTCATTGTCTCAAATTGTCTTTGAGCGTCACAGGTGTCTGATGGGGATCAGACACATAAGTGATTAACTTTAGGTCAAGTGAGAGATTGCTAGTCATAGGTGCCCTACAAGCCAATCACGTAAGTGATGACACGTGTGACATGACACAGTTTTTTTGCTTATTATTATTATGATATTTTCTCACTTTATATATATGTATGTATATATATATATATATTGTGATGTTAATGGATCCGTGCAATGAGAATCAGATCGTGATGAGATCACAATAATGAGACTGATTCACCTCTAAACACAACTTAAATAATTCTGGTCATAGGGTACTCGAGATGAACATCGAGATAACTAGATAGACTAATGTGTTATATACCTATCCATATGATGGAGACAGCTAGTCTCATAGCTGCTCTTGTGGGGACACTAGGGCTACACTGCATGTGCTCATTGAAAAATGAGTTAACTGATTGATTCGCTCATAGAATACTGAATGGTTGATGATAACTCATTGTCAGATAACGATTCCATCGTCCCAATAGTGTACCTGGTCCTTAGACTTGAGACACCAAGGATATCCTGTATGAGTACTCCACTCTTTGATACCGAACTTATGTTTGGAAGTTCCAGATCTAGCACAGTCGATCATCGAGAGCGGCAACTAACCTTACGAGGGCTATTGAGTGTTGATAGAGGATCATCCGATCTCGATATCATGAGAGAAATATCTCATGCGTTTTTGCTCAAACAAATCCTTGGCTAAGGTCATTCGAATTGAGAGATAAAGAGTTCTCCGAGAGAATCCGATTAGAACAAGATTCGAGAAGAAATCGTATGGGCTTGACAATACTATGCCCGTTATACGACCTCTAGGATATTAGATGGATGAGGGACTATAAGTACATGGTAACTGAGGACAGATAGGTCTAAAGGATTGGATTCTCCTATATCGTTTGGGAACTGCAGCATAGTAGTCTAGTACATCCGCAGTCGATGTGTCAAGTGAATTATTATGGAGATAATAATTCGTTGACCTAGAAGAAGTTCTGACAGGTACGACTCAAGGTCAGCAAGATATTGAGCCTAGAGGGTCACACACATATGGTAGGTGTTGCGACGAGTATAGGTTCGGATATAAGATATCCGCCGAAGCCCCTATCTTATTGGATATCCATTAAGCCCCTGAATTATTGAATCATATAGATGAGATTCATTAAGAACTAATAAGAGATTATTAGGTAGAGACTCACTAATCTAAGAGGCTTTGGTAATTGGATAGAGATCTAATATCCACATGGCAGGATCCATTAGGGTTAAGTTGATAGGGGACCTCTATAAATAGGAGGGAACCAAAGGGTCATAAGCTAAGATTTTTTATTGTCACGTCCTATTCTCCTCTCCTCTTCTTCTTCTCAATCAACAGATATGGAGATTTTGGTAGCGATTCGAGGAACGTCTTCATAGCCCTTGCCGTGTGGATCACCATTAGAAAGGAGAACACTTGATCTCCTTCGTCCTCTCACATAGATCTACAGAAATTTAAGGATATATGATTTCCATATGTAACATAACTATCTCACACGTGATTTTCAGTTTTGCGGGTTTTTGTACATCAATATTCGTACGACGACGAACACCTTTTTGAGAAATATGATATTTTTATTTTTTATTCCTTCGTCCTTTCAGCAACGTCTACTCTCCACATCAACCGGGTCAACTCATCGGTCGACGATCTTTGTGTGTTCACAATACCGGTAAGAATGCGATCAACCAAGCAAACATTAGAGAAAAATTATATACATAAAGGTTAGATATCAAAGTAACCAATTGCAAATCAAACTCAATGAGCCCTTGAAGAAATATATAAATTTTTAGCAGAGAAAAATTTCTATTTTTGACTAAGAAAAGGAAACAAAAAACAAACCAGAAGAGGAAAACAGGGAAAACCTTCATCACCCAGCATCTGCCGCAGTATCTTCCTCATCTGCCTCAACCTCCCCTCTTTGGCCAAAGCATGGCAAACCTCCAATCTCGCCAGCCTCGGGTCCTGCTCAGACCACCGAGGGCACGAGACCATTTCCTTCTGCTTCAAAACTCCTTTTTCAGCCACAACGTTGCTATTAGAGCGACAAGAAAGATAGAGCCCGAGCTCTAGATTCGACAGGGCTAGGATATCTCTCGAGCAACTCTTAGGGTCCCAATCCCCAGAATCCGAGACGAGCTCCTCCGCCGCGTCCGCAGCCGCCACAGACGAGAGCGGGTGTTTACCAGCGAAACACGGACAAGGAATTCGGCGGAGAGATCGAATCTTCCGTCGGAAAAGCATCGAAAGGCTAGTGTTTCATAATGGCGAGTGAGGGAAAACCAGGCACACAAAAGGAAAAGGAAGAAGAGGAAACCCTCGAGCGGTCTTTGTTCTTCACCGTCGTCTCCATTCGAGCAACCAAAAAAAGCGTTCGAACCCACGGTTCGGTCGGCGAGAAGGATCAGCCTCATGTCGGCCGTGCGATCGAAATCAACGGATCACATGTCACCTAGAAATCCATAACGCTCACTACTTGTATTATATTTATAATTCTCACGAAAGTTTTATAATTCCAAAAAATATTTTTTAAAAAAAGCGGGTGACGGATGATTATATTTATTTTTAAATCTATTACTTCGATGAATGTCTAAAAATTGTGAGTGTATAAAATATTTATGAGTATTTTATACGGGACTCGAGTAATAAATGATATTGAAGCAGGTAGTTAATTCACGGCATGATTATGTAATTTTTTTTATCATCATTTAATCATGAATGTATGAAATTCTTAAGAAAGATAAGAAAAAATAATTTTATTTATGAATAATCAAGTATTAGTTTGATAGAAGATAAGACGAGAGAAAATAGTTTGATATGATACGAGAGCCTCTAAAAGGTAAAATTATTAATATTAGTGATACAATGAGGGGATAATTATAAATTATCTCTTGTAATTAGTTATCTTTAATATCTAGTCTATATATTTTAAAAAAATATATTAAAAATATTTATATTTACAAAGTGAAATATTTAATCTCGTTACTTTAATAAAATCTCTATCATATCTTAATATTTCACTTTCGTAAGTATAGAAATCTCAATGTAATTTATGAAAGTATAAGAATCGAAATACTAAATATAGTTAATTATATAGGATAATCAATAATTAGCCCTACGATGAGAGATAGAGAAAGACTTTACAAGACCTTAATAAAAATAAAAAATAAATATTTTAGTATTATGAACTTGACTAAACATATAGATTTTTACAAATATTAACGATGTCAAAAAATCAACTTATGACATCATCATCGTCAAATCTCAATGATTCCAAATACTTGAAACTCATCAGCGTCATCTCCAAAATGATCAACTAATCCTTTTAGGTAAACAATGAAATAATATTTAATAGAAAAGAAAGAAAGAAACAAAGAAAGCCTCATCAACCATTAATTATAAGTTTTGGATTTAGATATCATCGATAAACAACTACAAAACCCACAGGTACCTCACAACACAATAAATTATCATAGAGAATGGTGTTTGTATATAAGTAGCAAACATCAAATGATATATTTCTTCTACGGGTACAATAAAAAGTACCAATATATTTATTACACAGAAATTACCTGAACAATGACACTCATATAACATCTTCCACGACAAATCGATTACGTAAAATAACCATAAAAATCGGTGAAGTATTCCTTCTTCAGCATCAAAGCACGACAAATGTAGTTTAGGCTGGCAGAGTGTTTGCTATGTCAATAACAAAACGATATTTGACGTCTCCCTTAGCGAGCCGCTCCATGGCCACATTGATATATTTCATTGGAATAACCTCTACATCTGCGGTGATGTTGTGCTCGGAGGCGAAGTAGAGCATTTCTTGCGTCTCCTCTATCCCTCCTGTGGCACTGCCCGCCACAAGCTTTCGACCTGTCAAATTCGTCTCTCATCAATCTAACAGATCATAGAGATAGTTCATCATCTAGACAAGTTTTCGGTGTTCGAAAGAGATGGATCAAATGTAGAAGATGCTACTTCGCTTACCTACAAGCAGAGGGAAAATCGGAAGGTCAAGTGGCTCTGGAGGTGCTCCCACCATAATTAGCTTGCCATGATACTTCAAGAGATCCAACAAAGGCAAGAGAGAGTGTCGAGCAGAGACCGTATCAATTATGCCATCCATGGTCGCCATGGCGGCCTACATAGAGTATTAGGCGATGATCCAAATAAGAAAATGGAAGTTTGGAGTTTCATAGCGCAAAAACTTGATCGCACTGATTTGATCGATAACTTAGTTTCGTATGTATGAACTATGCGAAGCAAAATGGAAGAGGCAATAAGTTTATGTGTACCTTCATTTGCTCCTCATCGCGGCTTACAATGAAAGCATCAGCACCGAGCTCCTCCACTGCTTCTTTCCGCTTGCCGGGCGAAGTGCTGATGACCGTGACCTTCACGCCGAAGGCCTTGGCGAACTTGACGGCCAGATGGCCGAGGCCTCCGAGGCCGACGACGCCCAGGTGCGTCCCCGGCTGGGATAGCCCGAAGTACTTCATGGGACTGTACACGGTGATTCCCGCGCACAAGAGCGGTGCCCCGGCCGCCATGGGCAGGCCGTCGGGAAAGCCGAGAACGTAATGCTCCTCCACCACGGTCTCGTCGGAGTACCCTCCGTACGTACGAGTGCCGTCGTGATAGAGGTCGTTGTAGGTGAGAATGGATTTCCGGCAGTAGCTCTCCCTCTTGTTGATGCAGTCGTCGCACTCGTCGCACCCGCCGACCATGCAGCCGACCGCGACGGTGTCTCCTACGCGGAACTTTCGCACGCTGCTGCCCACCTGTGTGACGACTCCCACGATCTCGTGCCTGCGATGTCAACAGACGTGAGCTGCTTCCAATTGCCAACTCGATCCAAGGAGTTGAGAAGGAGGTTTTGATTACCCAGGAACGAGAGGATACACAGAAAAGCCCCATTCATTCTTCAGGAAATGAAGGTCCGAATGGCACACTCCGCAGTACAGGATCTTTATACCGACATCCTTTGGTCCGGTGCTTCTGAAGAGAAACAGGAAGAACAAAGAACCAAATTATAAGCATCGATTAGATCTCTTTTCCGAGAACACCTCAGCAGTGATGAAGAAGGATCATAAAGGAGAAGACGAACCAACAACGTACCTTCTGGAGAAGTTAAAAGGGGAGAGCACACCGGTAGTGTCGCGAGCAGCCCAACCGAAGGCCTTCTGAGGGTGTTCTTCCGCAGGAGACATCGCCATGCGTCCACCGGTTATAATTAGTCGCAGAGAGCAGCGATTGCCTTCTCTTTCGATGCTTGCCTTATG
The DNA here is from genome assembly GCF_036884655.1 of Musa acuminata AAA Group. NCBI lineage: Eukaryota > Viridiplantae > Streptophyta > Magnoliopsida > Zingiberales > Musaceae > Musa > Musa acuminata. Next base: position 5,314,089 of record NC_088355.1, on the reverse strand, counting down.
CTCGCTGCCCGGTTATATATATATATATATATATATATATATAGGATATGCGAGTGGATGGATCATGTAATCACTGACGAAGGAGCTTTGGACATTTCTATGGCCGCCGCGAACTATTGAGTCGTTACTGTGATGGATACTAATAACCTATAGCATATGATGCAAGTGCTTGCGCACAAAATTTTATCTTATACCTAAAATAATGATGCAATAGTAATAGTAGAGGTTCCGTAATCGTTGATAGTGAATATATATTTGAAAAAATAAATGAGTTCCTTAGAAGGGCCTTTTAGTATGAACGAGAATTAGCAGTTTTCACATCAAACAAAGTCGGAGGGGGAAGAATCAATATGACACGTACCATCTTAGAGAGAGAAAGAAGCACTAAAAGTAAAATACTTCCAAAAAGGTCACACTCCACTCACTCTTCTGCTTGACTTCTACACTCAAGATATATGTAGATATGAAATGGACTCTATTAATATTGTAATATTTATATTTTAAAAAAATTATATTAGAATATTTATAGTTCTGAAGATGAAATAAATAATCTCATTTCTTAAAAAAAAAGGTCACACTCCACTCACTCTTCTACTTGACTTCTACCGGCAAGATATTTGTAGATACAGTCATGTGAAATAGATTCTATTAGTATTGTAATCCTTATATTTAATGTGAAATGAACTCGCTCTTCTACTTGACTGGCAAGGTATCTGTAGATACAGTCATGTGAAATAGACTCTATTAGTATTGTAATCCTTATATTTAATGTGAAATGAACTCTATTAGTATTGTAATCCTTATATTTAAAACACTTACATTAGAATTTTTATAATTCTAAATAAATAAATAATCTCATTTGTTCTAGATCTGTTGTATCGATGAAAAGCACAACATATGATATCACATGTTTTAATAATTTTATAAGTAAAAAATATATAATTTTAATATGCTGACAATGTTTCGATAAATAAAATTATTTATTTTATTTTAAAAAATATAAAAATCCATATATATATATATATATATATATATATATATATATATATATATATATATTCTAGGTATAAGAGCTATGATGTTGGGCTTTTTCCTTTGGTCCATGTCTCTACCTACGTCGCATAGCAACCCATATTTATTGATAATACATGTCCAGTTCATGTATAATTTATTTCTGTATGCAACCCAAATCTGATTTGTATCCACCTCCACCCTCACATATCTGATATAAAATTCTAACAAAATCAGACGAACAAACTAAGCATCCATCATATTCTCAAAGTGAAAATTATTAAGAATATGGTTTCTATTTTAACAGTCTGTCAATATTCAACAAGTTGTAGCCAGACAATATTGGCAAATGGCTAACAAGGTGATGCAATCTACCATTGGCCAGTCGATCCCCAGCTCTCTGTCACAGGTGTAATCGTCATCATCTTACACAATAATAATCTGAACATAACGCCAAACATTATTGTGTTACTGTGAATTGAGATCAACAAGGTGCATCAGACACGAGTTTACTTGGGACGCCTGCGATCATACAGTATATCTTCAAAATTATTCTTTATAGAGTAACCCACTCTGACGAGGTTTTTAACTACACCTGAGGCCACAAGCCCCGCGCTCCTGGAAAACCTGCATCAAAATAAGAATCGATGCTTATGGTCATTTCATGTGACAAGCTGGTAATATTAGATAACATGATTAGGGTAAGAACACACTTGCTAAAGAAGTTATTCTGGGGCGAATGTACCGTTTTAGCTTCTTCCCTATGTGAATGAATAGGAACTGCAAAATTGCAAAGGCAACTAGTAAAAAAGATTATATTTCTGGAATAAAATTAAAGAATGGCATGAACTTTTTAACCTCAATTTACAAGACAGCAAGATTAGGGAAGATTAGGGAAAGCACTTGTTGAGAATAAACAAGGGTGTCTTGAAGGTTTGTTAATAGTGACTGCAGAAAAAGCTGAACAGGTAAATTTGACAACAGATATTTACCAGGCATGCTGAAAAAAAAAAAGCAGGATATGCTTCAATGTAGATCTTTGAATGTATGATGATTTTCAATGTGTGATGATCTATGAATGAAGTTTAGCAAATTTCATCTTTAGACACTGGTCAACTAATGTACCAAAAAGAACGGTCTTTTAGTCTGCATCAAGTTATATCCACACAATGGAAAAGACCACATAAATGCAAAAGTAAAGAAGCTAGGAACATTTGAACACTGACACAAGAACGGACTCCAAACCATATTATCTGGAAAAAAAAAGCTCTGTGTCGGTAAAAAACACCCCAGTTCCTCCAAGAAAAGTGTTGATTAGAAGGAAATAAAGCCATAGAGTTGTCTTCCATTAGTATACCTGTAAATTTTTGGACCCCTGTTGATCGTGGTTCAGAGATGAAATATTTTACCACACAAAAAAGTTGCACAACCAACCATAATAGATATATTTGATCGAACAGCATCAGGGCAGAAAGTCTCATCTAGAGAAACAATGGTCAAAGTGAAAAAGACCCTGGCAAAGCTCTAACTAGCCATTCTCCATTACATTCTACTTGTAATCGTCAGCAGATCAAGGCCTGCAACAGTTCATGTAATTTGTTATTATTTATAACCATAGAATTCATAAGGAATGAAGGAAAATTCTGATCATCAATCATGTCATTTGTCGAAAATATCCTCTTGCATATATTCCCCTCAGCAGTATTCTTCAACTTATTGAATGTCTAATTTCTATAAGGCTTTACATAATTACAAAATCTACCCTGACATAACAAACCCCAAATTGGTCTCAAATGTACAGATTGGTGAATTGATGGTCAAATGCCCAACCAAGCTGATCCGGAAAATACAACATTCACCACCAAAATGCTCAACTCGGAAAAAAAATATAATGAAAAATCCAATCTTTCCCTTATGATTTAATGCTTACAAAATCTGCTTTGCTTAGTGAATGCAAATTGATGTGTATTACAGTATAATGATCTCCCACATACTTAACAAGGCTCATCACCAACATAAGAAGATGATTTTGGGGAAGTATGAATACTATGTCATCAATTCTTGTATATGCCCAGATGCTTCTAGGAATTGCAGAACATCCAACATTCTATTACTTGTATAGTTTACAGTAAAAGCATTCAGCTATCAGAAACAATTAACATCTCCCTTATCCAAAGGACTTGACAAAGAAACGAAGCTCGATATTCTCATTATTAGCGCATCATAAAGCAATAACAGATAGCCTCCATGAATTTACGACAGTTGCATATATGTGAATGCTAAACTGTGAATAATGACAATTCAAAAAAAGATTAGTCATATGAAACAACTTGGGGCATTATATTACCTTCCTTATTGTGCACATGAGTGGGCACATGCTCAGCTGTTGATGTTTTCCTATCCACTAACAGCTGCAAAAAAATTTAATGTATCATTAGAACATCAACAACCAGGCATTTCATTCAAAGAGTAATTTGCAGGTGGAAGTCACCTGCAATGGAGAAGGATACAAATACTGCAACATGCAGATCTACCAAATATGGAAAATCCAGAAAAGATGATAGATAACACATGTTTCCATCAATGCAGAACATATTTGAACATTTAGTCAAATTTCAAGGGTATGGAGGTCATAGTCACCAATAAGTGCCAACTAGAATAACATTAGAGCTACGACTCTTATCCCAGCTGTAGCCACTCAGCATCTTGGAGGTACGAAGAATGTTCAAGATCAAGTGAGGACTGGCTAAAGAGGGTGACTAGTTTGTGTACATAGAGCACAGGAGAGGGAGGTACCACTTTGTCACAGAATGTTAACAAGGGCTGCCCTCTATCATGTTGCCCTTGCCTAAAATTATACTTAACACACAAACAGAAACAACTGCTCGTATACGTAGGCACATCCAACGAGTGCAGATTATGTGGATCTAAGCTCTTGTTTCTGCTTTTGAAAAACTTCAAATATTTTCTGTCAGAAAGTGTAATCCAAAATGTTCAAATAGGTAGAATCTAAAAGAGAAATGTATAAGGGTCTTCTTATGTATATAATTTTTCACATATGCACAATATTGGTCAAGGATTTACAGAGCAAAAGTTTTCACATCTTTCTATTTTTTTATTCTCCTCCAATACTAAAATTCATTTGCAACAAGTAAAGTCTGATTTGCATGTTTAGAATGGAACATCTGTTTGACAAAGTTTGCAATTAAAAGATTTTCAGATATTTTTCTGTTCTCTAATTCTCTATTTAAGCATTTATTCTTCAAATTATTCATCAAACATAAACAGCCTTAACAAATTTGTTTACCATTTTTCTTCAGATAATAAATTAACTGCAGCCATATATCATTCACATTTGTCAAAAATGAGTAACCCAAGTCAGAATATGGAAAGTAAGTGAGAAGAAGATCAATTCCAAAGAAAGATTATTTTAGGGAGGAGGGAAAGCAGAAATTGAAATTCGTAACAGTACAGTTAGTTTAGTTTTATCAAGGTAAAAGATAGTCATTTTTAGGAAAACAGTCCATGCATCAATCAGCCTAAACTGAGACAGCCTGTAAACCTTTTAGTTCATCCATATACATTGCCTTTAATGAATGCAGCGAGATGGTATCAAATTCACTAGGCCGCAACTGACTGACCCATTTAATATAGAAACCTAAATCTTGTAAACAAATTAAAATGTGATGATTAGTTTAATGAGATTTAATATTCATTAACCCGATAACATTCACCAACCCATTACCATAAAAGATGTTTTGACTTCTTTTCTTGCACTTAATTATTTTGGCACTTAAACTATGCCCTAAGAGTTCCACCTACCATCAATGTCTCCCTGTGGATGGCTAATGGTGCTCCAATGACGGAAACTGAATGAATAAATGGAGATGGTGATATTCTTAGCTGACAGCACTTTTAATTCTTTTCCACTTTTTAGTAAAGTTATATTATCTACATACATTTTTTCCTCAATCTTCCATGTAATCAGCTATTGTTTCGCTAGAGGAGTTGGTAAATAAGATGAATACAGTCATGGTGCCCCTCTGCCGGTTTGGCAACAGTTGCAGAGGCAGGTGCTGTTTACATGGCAGCAGTAATTGGACAACCTTAATCATTAGGCAACCACCAGACAACCACCTAGCGTCTAGACATTAACCATCTAGCACAAATGTTTTCCATAAAATCGAGCAAGATAAAATAATTTACTAGATTACCACTTATATTGGTTCCTCAGTTCACTTCCCCTTTAGTCATGTGCACAAATACAACAGCTTATGTAATTAATTTTAACCTAACCAGCAAAGTATTATATGCAGCATACTGGGATCCAATTCACTGAAATGATTGTAATAGTGATTCCAATAGTTGTATAGGTGTTACTCAAAACATGCAGCAAGCAGTAAAAAGCAAGAACACATAAGCAAATGACAGTCAACACAAACAAATTCCAGGCTTTCCCTATCACTCCTTTATTGCATAAAAGAACTTGAAATGGATGATTTTCTGCAATGATCTTATTGAATGCATAGAAGTACTTGAATCAACATCTAAGGTGCATCAGAAACAGAAAACTAAATTGAGTTTCATAAAGCTTTAACAAGAACAAACACGATGATATAAGTTCGAAAAGACCTCAAGGCCCACACAAAAAGGCAACTTTGCTTGATTCTCTTGATTTTCAGTGGTATTTTCTTTGTCATTTAAGAACACTGAATAACCAACGCAAACGTATCTGAAGTCCGAGAGGCTTCGACCTTCTTTATCAGCTTCCATCTCAGATTCCCCCACAATGGAGCTAGGAACTACTGAACAACTTCAAGTGTGAGAAATAGTGAAATTCAACAAAATGTACTCAAATTTTTAAGTTAATTACCTAAATTAGATTTCCCAGAAAAAAATAATTAGTTGCTGAAGTTATACCTACAACTCTCATAGCAGAAACATCTATGGCAAATAATCTAATTTTAAAGTGAATTGTTGGAAGTTTTACTTTAAATTTCCCAAATGTACCATTTTTACTTTAAATTTCACATTGAAATTGCATGTAGGGCCCGAAGAAACAGTCATGTCTCAAGCAAGCATGTTTTTAATTTGGCTCAGATGCACACATAAAATGCACAAATTAACTACGACAATAACAAGTGTGAAGAATAAAAGGATCACGTCCCTAGAATGCTCTTAGTAGATTGCAATGGTGTGAAACAATCGATGCATCCAACACCAGATATTTGAAAACTTTTTTTTTGTTGCTTTTGTTCTTATGGCTGTGAGAAAAGTAGGAAAACATAATATAAAGATAATACCCCATGCACTCTAGCAAGGCATAAGGAAACCAACTTAAAGTTGAAAAAGAAGGAGAATTCTTAGGCAGGTACAACTTATCCTGTAAGGAATAAACATGAGAAAACAAGAAAATAAGGCATTGGTGAATCTTTGCCTCCAATCCTGGTAACCAGGGAGACACATTGAGTCATGAAGGTGATGCTTTTGGAAAATTAGTTACTTAGAAAAGTCAGCAATAAAAGAACTGGTTGTGTAGATTAAAAGAATATTCATAAACAACACGAATACTCATTTTCTATAAGAAACTTTTAGATTCCTCACTAATACCATAGAATCCATCAGCTCACCCATATTTTCTATGCAAAAAGTTACAAGTTCCCATAATCAGATAATAAAAAGTAATTTTGTTCAATCACATTATGACAAAAAGACGCAATTACTTTGCTCTTGTGAATAAAAAGTTCACAAGAACAAAAGAATGAGAGGAAAAAAAAACATTTTCGAGCCTATAGAGAAGAAGTTATGACAAATATACTTATGATGAAGTAATTCTTTCAAAGAAGGTTTATTCAGCTCCTACCCGGATGCAGGTTAATCTAAAGCGGTTCCACGTTCACCAAAGAGGGTTAAAACAGACAGGCTCTTACAAAAGGCAGTATGTCATCATTTACAAGGTGAGAAGCACAAATTATGTTTTCATCATTTCACTCAAAATGAAAAATGGGGTGGAATTCTGTCTCTCCTGACATTTTGTTGATGTGTGCATCAAAGGAAGTGCTAGCATGTAATACCAGCAAAAAAGCATCTGAATTAACAAAATCAAACATATAACTTTAGTCCTATAAAAATTGTATAATTTTCATAATGTTTTCTTATCAATTTTATTTTTAAGATCTTCCCAGAAAGTACATGTCATAACCTCCGCCTGCCTCTGATGATTTCAGCATCCAAAGCATTCTTGGTCACTTAACATCGTGTTGCAAATTTCTATTAAAAATTATATCAAATATAGCAGTCGTTTGTCTAAACTAATTATATAAACAACAAGATACCGACAACCCATCTATATTAAAAACAAAAAAAGCAAACAGATACACTGTGATCAATTGTTTGGGTCTATATATGGTCAATAGCTCATCAGATTGCCCCATTTTCAAGAGAAAAATCTTAAGATCAGATACTAAAAATTAAGGAATCACGTAGAAACACTCATTCTGATCCCCGTTTCCTTATAAAACATCTACGAAACTGTACCTAATTTTCTTGTTCAATCGATGAAATCAATCCCTTATCGTCGTCAATCTAAATGATTACGCAAGGGAACGGACAAACCTACCAACAGTATCCAACGGGGTGAAGCATCACAAAACGGATCAAAATCATTCCCAAAACATCCAAACAAGGTAAGAAAAGAGGGGAGGAAGAAGGGATCGAACCATGTTTGAGCGGCCTCGTGAGGCCAAGGCATAAAGGGTTTCTGGAGTCCGATTTGAGGAGCGAGGAGTAATACAGGCAGCCCTTGCATGATTTGCCCTGGCTGGCATTACGCAGCGAATCTCCGGCATCGCCTCCGCCTCGATCGGCGCCGCCGGCCGACGAGCTCTCCTCCATCGCCCCCGCGGTAGACGCTCCAGATCCGATACTGCAGCTCGGTTTGCAGGTACGCTCCTCCGCCGCTCCGCGTGCTTCCGCTCTTGGGAGAGAAAAAGACGTCCTCAGGATAAAGGAATGACGTGGTTATTGCCCAAAAGAAGTATTTTATCTTTGATAACTTTCTGGAGAAACTCTTTAACTTTTAAATGGTCATTTTTGACAGCAAAATAAATCAAACTAAAATAATAATAAAATATAAAAATAATATAAAGCAAATTTAAATTACCCTAAAAATTATAAAAATATCTTAGAGAGTAAAAAAAACCGTATAATTCATGTCTTTATTTTATAATAATATCCAACTATTCTATGAATATTTTAAATAAAATTAATTTAAAATTATTTAGAATTATTAAAATAGAAACTCTTTTAAAGGCGTAAAAAAATTAAAAAATTAATATTTTTAGTTTTGTGGATAATGTTTGGTCTAAAAAAAAAAGTTAAGATGTATTCTTGAGTTTTTATTTATCAAAATACTATAATGAAGACCAAACCTATAGAATTTGAAGGAACTTATGATCGGTTATAAGAATTTTTGAAAATAATGTGAGTATATCAATTTTAAGAATTTATTATTCATCCAGTTTGACGTTCAATTTTTTTTATATGATAATCATTCATTATAATGTTTGATTCTTTGGGTCGACCCTATAGCTACCTAAATCCATAATCAAAATAAAGCTATGTGTTTTACCTTTAAAGGGTTAACGTTGGACTCGATATAAAACTAGTCTAATGATTGCCTCAATAAAAGACTTTTGATTTGATGATTATCCAATTTAGCCTATTTTGATGGTTAATCAAGACTAGTCCTCGTCCATAACTCATCTTACATATTATCGAAGCTTTCAATGCTTCATAAAATTTTTTGATCATGTTATCGAATCTTTCAGCACATTATCCTATGCTCTAGGATGCTCAATTTTGTATACATCAATCAATTTTCTGGCTTGATGATCTTTTAGCTTGATGATCGATACTTTGACTCAGCATTTGACTCATTTGATAATATTTTAGTACAATGAATAATTCCCTTAGTTGAAATATTTTGTGTCGCTTATCTCAAAAATATAATAACTCATCAAATTTTGGATTATCTTACTAGGATAATATGATTGAATTCTACCATAAAACATCACACGAACACCCATTCCAACTATGAAACGTCATACATCGTATTATAACAACACAACACGATAGAATCCAATTATAAAATATTATATTATAATAAAATAATTAAATTTGATCATAAAATTATTCTCATACATAATGTGATCGAATTTACTCACGAAACTGATAGAAATAATAGAAGATAAGAACAATAGAATATAAGAAGCTTTATTGAAGTAGAGAAATTTTAGCTTGAATCTATTAACATGTTCCCTCTCCTATTTATACAAATTAGGAGGAAGGATTTTCCTAACAGAATAGAGGATTTTCCTCAACAGAATAGAGAAATTTCTTCATATAGTTAAGAAAATCTTATCTTCTATCAGAAACATCCAACAATATGACTAAATCTATCATGAAACACTATACCAAAAATCCTATTAATCAAGACAAAGGAGTATGGTTACAAAACATTGTTAAAAAATGACATATTTATCGTCCATCTCAAAGTAACCACCGAACAATCTACGGTTACAAAATAATATATATATTTATATAGTAAGTGATATAATCAATAGCCTATCGAATAAGATATCATATCTGAAATTTTTCTATGTATCAAATCACGATAAGAGGCATATGATATAAGGCTTTGACATATAGACATTCTAATGATAAGTCACATAGATATAATTATGGAGATAATGATTCCAAGCCATGATTCTAACAAAGATAATGACTCAATTTTGATAGAGTAATTTAGTTAACTAAAAAGACAAGGTAACATCGATCTTCATTCCATAACTCGATGATTTGACATAAGATATCATGACTAAATGATTATATTTAATAATTCTTAATATTAACACCTACCTCAATTTAATAATTCCTTCAAAATAATATTAAAAAAAATTCTCATGTGTCTCGTTAAGACTCCATAAAAATCATATCTCTTAATATCTTTCGAGCCACTCGAAGAAAAATTATAGGTTACTAACCAAAATAGTTAAGCTAAAATTGATAGTAATATATTCTTATAAACTAATTTTAATCTTACCGCACACCTATCATATAAAAATGAATCCGATTGGATCTAAATCTTCTTCCCTTGAGAGGCAATCGAAAATCTAACTCATCAATATATAACATAGTTATCATTCTTATACGATCTAATCCTTTTCATTGTTTCGGATAAAAGCCATCCAAGATAAAATAATAATAATAATTATAGACTGTTTTTACAGGCAACTTCTATTTTGTTTTATTTTTTTGATTATCTGGCGAGTGCCTAAGACCCACATGCCCCAGCAGTGGTACCCACCACCCCGGTCGCTGGCCGAATCACCGTTGAAAACACATCAGGGTTTGATGGAAGCCACAAATACGAGTCCGACGCCATCCATGTCAAGTTTCAAGTGTGACTCGGCCCCGAAGAAAATAGGAATCCAAGTGCTGCGGGCCCGTAAAAGCATCATAGATTCTTCCCACTTATTCTCTGTAGAAGAAAAAGGTTTCTATAAACCCTCGAGCGTTTACAAGCCATTCATCCTGTCGTACATGTATTGTTCCTCCAGTGAGCTCATTTTCCGTGTACTTTGGAGCCGGATCATCCTCAACCCTAGCCTTTCTCTCTGATCCGTCTCCTCTCTCTTTTCCCTCCCCGTTTCCCTCCGCTTCTCCTTCGACACCCGACCTAATCTGTTCTTCTCCCTCGTCGCAGCCGCCGCCGCGGCCACTGCCGCCGTTCACCTTTCCCCGTCCGCCTCGGGTGGCCCGGAGTCGAGCGACGAAGTACCCGGCTCCTCGTCCCACTTCGTGCGAACCCGTGTTTTCTTTTCGTGGTGATCCGAAAGAGGGTTGGCTCGTGCTCGCGGATCAAAATCAATCAGGTCCGTTTCTGCAACATCTAATTCGGTAGATGTTTCTTGGTTCTTGTTTCTTGATCCCTCCAAGAAACCTTTTCGTCTTTACATTCTTTTTCCCCCCTTTTATGTGCGCGCGTGCGTGTAAGGGGCCATACACAAGAGACGGAAAGAAACATTCTTCTAGGCTGTCGATATTACAATCTTTTCACGCTTACTAGGTTTCAGTCTGATAACGTGTCCAATGTACGGATCTTAATGGGAAGCCTTGGTTGTAGTATTACTTTCGTCAGTCACTGAATGGAAAAAGTCGTTGGTATGTTTTAGCCTTTGTTTGATCTGATTCACATCTTTTGTGGTGGAATTAATTGATTGTGCTGTTTTCTAATTTTGTTTGTATGAGTTTTATGTGAAACAATAACTTACTCGGTTAACATTGTTAGCTTATGAGATCTATGCAAATCCACTTAATTTTCTCGTCCAAGTTACACATATAAGTTGTTTGTACACAGAACGCCACTTAGCATATGCGAATAGGTTGGCCTGGCTGAAGCATTTATCACTATAGAGGTTGGTACCAGGGAATTCAATTTTGGATATTGGACCCAGACCGGCCCATGTACAGTGTTGCTATTTTTCTGGTTTTTCTGGTGAAGGAAGGAGGAAAAAAGAGGAGGAGAATAAGATGTATTGGTACGGTGATGAATATGAAAAATATAATTTAGACAAGGCATATCATAACATTTTGTATAGGTTTCTTGGTGTACTTCTAAAGGAGGACTCTTGAGTACTCATTGATGGATGTCAAAGATTAGCCATGAGAAATAGTAGAAGCATGAAAGCTTATCTATTACTGAATATGGTGAGTTCTTTCTCATTTCATTGATGTGATTTAGTAACTGACAGCAAAAACTGAGTAGATCACTATTTACTCAGGGAAATATATAGATAATATAGGAACAATGTAACCCTGATGGTTTTTTGGTTTTGGGCCCAATGTTCAGTATTTAAGTAAGCCATGATAAACTGTATTGGATAGTCTCTAACAGTTAAAACGTAGGAAGCTGAAATAGAGAGAGACTAGGGTATTCTCGTAAGGAATGGCAATCTGAAATGTCATTCATGTGTCTGGTCATGGGAGTTTATCATGTGAATGTCTCTTATAAGGCTTTATGCAAACCTATATTGTTTACAGATGAATGTCTGAATGATTTGATTGCTTCATGTGGCTGATCACGGGAGTGTATCATGTGAATGTCTCTTATAAGGCTTTATGCAGACTTATATTGTATAGAACATGTCTGAATGATTTAATTGCTTACTGTATACATATGCATCCATGTATAGCCAGCTTATTGAATGCTTTTGTCTACTCATGCATATGCCACCTTTTCTTATTCAAATTGTCTTTATATTGTTGCTGGTCTTGTTTCTGTGATTATTGTTAATCATTATCTTGACGATGATCATAATTTTGTAATAGGCCTTTTTAGTTATCGATGTTGATCAAATCAAGTATTGGGTTATTGGTTCATTGGTTGCAGTCACTTACTCATGTGCCAAAGCTGTTACTTCTTTCTAAAGCTGGAGAACCAAGGCATCATGCAATTAGACCAGTAACTAATTAGGAAGCATCCAAAATATATTCAAAAAAGAAAATAATTATATTATGTTAAATAATGGGCCATAATAAAATTATTTAATTCTTAATCATCAAAGTTTCTAATCATCCAAATAAATAACAAACATTACTCACTGACACTTTTATACAAATTATAAAAAATAAACCTGTGACCTCCTCAATTAATCCTTTGTTCCTTAACTAAAATATTGCTACTTATTTCCTAATGGCTAAATCATCTATCCTTATTAGGAATTTTGATTAATTAGTGCTTCCTATTTTCGTAGCCTCAAATAAAGCATTTTATAATTATTTTTAATTAAAATGAAAACAAAAATAAACATAAAAATCTCTCACCTTTTTCAAAGGCCTCCTCATTCCCTTATTTATATCGGCGAACTCCTTCCCTTTTTCATTCATCTCGGTTGGGGAAGAATTCAATCTCGAGGAAGGATTGCGTTCTCTTAGGCTCTAAGTAGGTTATCCTACATTTTCTTTAATTTAATTAAAAATTATTTGATTGATATTATTTTTAATTATCCATGAATTTCTAATGTTAATTACTTTGATATTTTCAACGTATAAACAAGAGGGGTATGATGGATGTTTTAGATTTAGTTAATTGTTTAAAATTTAAAAAAAGTAAGTAAACCCTGTTTGAAGATTTTGATAAACTTCCTGTTTTTCTGTCAATTTAGATTGTTTGCTAACATTAGTTTAATTGTTTGGACTTTGGAGCATGACGTAAAAGTTTGAATCTTTTTTTATGGATTTTCATGTCTTCATGTTCTGAATTTGATTATTGTGGATATTGCTTTAAAATCTTGTAAATCTTTTTTATAAATGATCATATTTAATATTGTTTAATCCTGTTTATAAATGTTCAGATTTAATATTGTTTAGTCCTGTTTAAAGATTCCCGTATTCAATATTGTTTATATTTTTGTGTTATAAATTAATTGAGAAATATTTCTGTTGTTTTTACCTGAAATAAAAGAAAATAATTTGAATCGGCTCGGGTCAAGCCTAGGCAAGCCCAACATGAATCAAATGGGCTGGGCCAGGTTCCAATTGGGTTTGTCAAGTGGATTGAGCGGCTGGGGCCATTCGGTGTAGAGAGAGGATTTATAAAAGTGAAACTTTAGTACTTAAGTGTGGAAGTTATTTATGTGGACAGATGCTGATTCTATCATGAGTAACAATGTTGAAAGTGGTGGGTGGAAATTTCTCCTTGAAACTTGTTCTTTGGTTCTTAATTTACAAAATTTACTTAAGCAAAGAACTTCATTTAAATAATATATTTGCACTTTTCTAATATTTCTAAAGTTTCTTATATATGAGTTGTGTAGGTTATTCTTTGATTGTGACCTTGATATTTTCATCTTTTTTCTGTTATGAACATACATCTAGAGATTTTACATGTCCTAGATTTGCTTTAGAAAATGATTCTTAGACTGTGACCTCATATATTTATCCTTGTTCTGTTAAGCATATAGTTCCAAGGACTTGTTTTACAACACTGTATTTGTTAATTGATGGAACTACATTGAAAGATTGAGTTCAATCACATGTTCTTTTTATTGCAGATGTTGAGTTATGGATATGCTAAGCGATGATAGGATGTATTCCAAGGGAAAGTTTGGAAGAGGTAAATTTCTCAAAGGAAACTCTTTGAAAATTTGAGTGGTTCAGACATGCAATTTTAAAGTTCATCAAATATAGTGGCATGGAAATTTTTATTATCTGATTTTTTTAAACTTATTTTTACAAACATTAGGAAGAATACAAAAAAATCCCATAAATTAAGGCATTTCAAGCATTACAACTTTCCTTCTCTTATTTCAAAAGAAAACTTTCCTTCTCTTATGAATATATATTTTGATATTTGATTTAAGGAATAATCTTCCTTTTCTATCCAGTGTTTGATTGATGGTCTTCCAGAAAGTTTAAACTTCCTTGTAGAGAATATTTCCAATCAAGATTTGTGTTCTTAATCACAATCCAGTTGGTTTCTTCTATTTTTTCTCATTTGCTTTTTTTTCACTTTGAATAATCTAGAAAACCAAATTAGAAATGTTTGAGACGTAGCCATAAGGCAACTTATGGAATTTGCAAAAACACCATAAACTAATAAAATTTTATTTAAATAAGCAATAACTAAAATGTTCTTGCATCAGTTTGCAGTCCCATAAAGCTATATCAAAGCTTTAAAAGTTCCTCCTTGTTGCAATCATTTTAAATATTTTTTGAAATCAAGATTAGCACAAGCGTATATTATGATTTTCTTGATACTCCTGAATTGAGGGGAATTCAAGCAGGTATATATTATTATTCAAATTTGTTAAACTTGGATTACAAACATGTTCAGTACAAAGTATTAGTGACTTAATGCTATTATCATCACTGCAGAAGAAAATTACCAGACATCATGGCCTGTTGTTATGAGACAATGAATATTTTTTTAAAATAAAAATTGCTTCAGAATTTGTTCCTGCAAATGATTTAAATGCTTTCGGGTCACATCCAATTATCAAACCCACGTCACTGGCCATCACCGTGTAGCACAATCTTATTTTTGTGATTCTGAGATACACCACGTAATTGGTTTGGTCTGTACATTTGGTTCTGTTTTGGATGATTGTAAGCTGTACAGTTGCATATGATGAGGAATTTGAGACATGGCTTAGCTCAACTTGTGTACTTTATGGTACTTATTTATGGAAGCTTGTGCCTGTAATGACTGATTTTGAATACCATTGAACTGCGGACCATACCTCACTTACCGGTTGATGCCAATATTTTAAATCATAGACCAAAAGCACACCACTATTGATAACAGTATCTACAACCTTGATCAGACTCATGTGTAGGTAGTGATTGTCATTCCCTTAAGGATTGCAGAAAATTGACTTTGCAATCACTATAATACGATGTCATTAGTAATTGTTTGAATCTCTTGTTTATTTGACTTTTTGTGCATTTATCTTTGAAAAATTCAAATTCAACTATTTGTTTGAACATACAGGGCCTAGGGAGCTTACGGGTGCTGTTGATTTGATAAAGCACTACAAGTTGTCAGCACTCCATGATTTTTTTTGCAAAAGAACTCTTCCTTCGTCGATTTCAGACACACATTATCTCCACAATGTTGTAGGAGAGACAGAAATTCGAAAGGGGGAAGGCATGGAGCTGGGTCAGCTCTTTCAGAGTGCTCCATACCTGAGAGAGACAACATCTCAGATTCAACAATTTGACTTGGAGATACTAGGGCAAGCATTTCAGCTGCGAGACACAGCCCCTATCGACTTGCCTTCAGTAAGAATCCTGTCATCTCAATGGGAATTTATATTTTTATTGTTATTTCCTACAAGAACGGTCCTGTTATATTCTGCAGTCAGAAAAAGGAATACCCACCATTTCTGGGAAATCTATTGGAGATTCTAAAGGCAAGGAGAGGAAGCACAGAAAACACAAGGACAAAGATAGAGAGAAGGACAAGGAGCATAAGAAGCACAAACATCGCCATAAAGATCGCACTAAAGATAAAGATAAAGAGAAAAAGAAGGATAAAAGTGGACGCCATGATTCAGGTGGCGATCATTCAACGAAGCATCATGAGAAGGTCCTTTTTTGTTCATTCATGTTTTTGCAAATTGTATATGTATATGCATTTATTTTCATTCAGTCTAGTTCTTCATGTTTTTGCTTACTGAAATAAATGTTTCAGAAGAGGAAACATGATGGTAATGAAGATTCTGTAGATAATCACAAGCACAAGAAGACTAAGGTAGTGGGAGTTCTGGTTTTCTCAGCTTCATTACTTCTTTATGATTATATTTGCTGGTTTCATCTCACCAAAGCAATCTTAACTTCTGAAATATTTCAGCATAAGAGTTTAAAGATTGAAGAAGTTGGAGGCTCAAAAGTTGCAAGCTGATGAAAGTTGATCTCTTCTTTCAGTGTCTTACTGTCAAACATGCTGGTGGAGAAGAATAGTTCGAAGGATTTCTTTTCATGCACCAGAATTCTTTGAGGTATACCTGCTTCTTATCACCTTGATAACATTACCAAAGTGTCCCTTTTGATCAACCAATTCGTATATTTACTCTGATATGATTTGTTACAACAAACTCATCTGGTTTCTGTGTCATGATTGGACTTTGTCTACTATCAGGATTCATACATGGCAAAAAAAAGGCGTATCACCTTCATTAGAATTATCATATCGATGACTTATCCTAAGGGTGCTGTGGCATGTTACTCTAACAATGGGTCATGATACAAGTGTTCTATGGCATCTGTGGATATGTTTGTATCTCTTGCCATGTATATTATCATTCTCTCTTTATGGTCTAAGAAATTATCAGTCTCTCTCTATGTTCTAAGAAGTCGAAACAAAATTATTTAATTGGAAATCCACAATCATAATCAAATAGTGGATTGCCATTTGTGGTGTGTAAACATGGACTTTTTGGCATGGCAAGAAACCGTGCTTGAAAAGCACATGCCAAAAGTTAGCATCGGCATGTCTGTGCAATGTTAGCACCTTGGCGTGGGTCAGCATAGCGCATGCCCTTCTGATGTATCAGTCAGCACAGAAACCGTTGCCACCACTCATGCTTTCAAGTTTATAAGGGTGAATACATTAAAATAAGTGTGCATTTCAGTTGGTGAGTGGAGGCACAAGTTTTTGTTTCAGTATCTTTTACTATAGGTCTATTTGTTAACCTAATGCGCTGCTTGACATGTTCTCTGCAGTTTGCAATTATTCACTTATTTACTCTGATGGTTCCACTCTCATATAACTTCAGTTGAGGCCAAGTCCCAGTTTACAACTGAAATATATTCTGAGCGGAGGATCAATGCTACATGAAGTGCAGTCAGGATCTAAATCTTGAATGAAAGGCTGAAGTAATTAGCTTTGACCATAGGAGAAAAAGAACTTGCACTACATGTGCTGTTTACCAGTCAATGCATGAGAAAAAACAATGTTTGCTATGAACAGCAGCTCAAGGGAGCAAAGGAGATTCTGTCTCTTGAATCCATTGAAGATGATGACAGATGATATATCCACATATCTTTTCGTGTTGAGTGGATAGGCACTCCTTTTCTGTCTCTGGTTGCTAGTTCTTCAATTTCTTCCAGGGATTTTTTTTCTCTTTCTTTTCAGTGTACAGTTTTGTTATTCTCAATTCTTTTGTGATTTCAAGTAGCTCAATTTTGGAGATACTATGGATTTATGATTGCCAATCCATCCTCTCTGACTAGAGGTGAATTTTTTTTTATTTTGTCTGATTAGATTCATGATTGTAAAGCAAATTTATTACGGTACAAATTCGGATTTATGATTTTGTTGGATAAGGATGTGGTATTTCATTGACAATTCAGCCTTGTATCAGCATCCTCTCTGGCACAAACCGTCTTTTGTTCATGTAGATGACCATATTATCACAAAGTAGGTGCAGAATTATAAGAAAGCATGATGATCAATATTCAGGGACTAGTTAGTGATTACGGTAATAATTATTGGGTTTTCTTTAACCATTTATTTCGTAACAGTGTGTTCATCAATGCGTGACTCCAGCATTTGTAGTTTGACTTTTGCTACTCTTCCTATCTATACAGAACGAAGTTAATCTTCCTGTATCATACACGTTCAGCTGTATCCATGTAGTAATATGGATATATAATTAATATCCAGCATATCCCCGTGTTTGCATTAGACAATTACTGCAGTGCATAATGTGGTCTAGAAACAATGTATCTAGGGAGCGATGCCCCTTTGCTCGCATCAGCTGAATAAATTAGCAGAAACTATCGATATACCACCCATCTGATCTTTTCTAAATCTTCTCGCCTCCTAAGCCCAATTCTTTTATGCTTCTGGTGTGTGTCGACGGTCAACAGCACTAGATTTATGGAGCAGCTTCTTTGCTGACGGGATGGTTGAAATTTTAGATGTTCTTTCAATGATATGATCTGCTTCAAGACACTAGTTGACGATAAACACATACCTATATACCCTGTTTCATGACTCCAGCTTGGACTTTTTCGACGGTCTCAGATATTGGACATTCTAGTGGATTCCTTGCTACTTTTGTCTGGTTCCAGTTCCGCTTACGCGTCGTCTGTACTTGAAAGCATTAGAATGAGATGGCCTTTAAATTTTACTCAAACCTCCAAACCATTATTTGTATTTGTATGATCTATGCACATCAATCCTCTACAGCAGAATGGAGCATGCCTCAGGCGTAACATTATCCTCAGATATATATATATATATATCGAAAGGGTGTGCCGCATGTGTGAAACGGCTGCGCGCATGCATGCCGTGTGGAAACACATTCCTCTGAAGCCTTGCCGACGCGTGTTGTTAGTGAAGCGCGAGCGCCGTCCTCACCCGATGCCCTCTACCGCCATCAATCGCTCAAGTCTCCACTCACGCTTCCCTGTCCTTCTCTCTTATCAGCGGATCGACACGAAAGATGGGTATGCTGGCGAAGGAGAGACTCGTCGGCATGGCTGCCCGCCACGGTGCAGCGAGGCTAATGGGAACCGTCGGCAAAGCAGCGAACCGCTCTCCCGACCGCCCGCCGCCCAATCTGTGGACGTAAGCATGCACGTAATTGTGATTTCTTCTTTCTTTATCTATATATAATATCCACAACAGTACATGAAAACCATACAACAATTAAGATTTGTGAAGAATAGAGCGTCTCATCTCTTTTTTGCTCATCAGTTCATCAACGTGACAAATCTAAATACCCGCATATATGTGATAAAAGTAAAACCTGTTATTATTTACGAAGAGTTTGATTTAGTCGGGCATGTAATTCTAACACATACTTCACTGCATTGCTCAACAGATACAAGAGGTGGAGGAGGGGATAAACAAAGGAAGCAGCAGGAAATCGAGAAGGAAGTTGACTCTGAGACCAAGAATCCCCGACGTCAACGATCAAGTAAGTATATATATTGTCCTCGTGCTTGTGGTGTTTGAGATCTCAAAATGAGGTGGACAGTGGAGTGGTGATGTGTATTATATTAGGATGTAAGGAAAACAAGCGTTGCCTTTAATTTTTCTCATGCAAGGAGAAAACGAAGACTATATGATCTCACATGTAGAGATGGAAGGCAATAAAGACAAAAGTAGTAGTATATGATCCCACTTGCTGTCCCTCGTAGGACTAGGCTGTACCACACTTTAATCTGCTTTCTTTGCCAAGTAATAATGCATGCCATGTGGGTTGTGGAATATTAAGGTACATCATCGTGTGGCATCTTATAAAAGACAAAAACTTCTAATCCTCTACTGTATATAGTTGTACTATTTTGTGTTGATATGGGGATAGTTTCCTTCACTCAGGAAATATATGTAATTTTCAGAAGCTCTTGTGTTATCCTGATTGCCGAAGTGGTCTTCTTGTCTTTGGAATTAGCAATCCAACTCCATTGGACTCGATAATGCATCATTCTATAGATCATTGGTGTTGGTTCTAATTAAGGTCGTGTTTGTAATCTGGATGACAGTTGGTCGGGCAGATAGTTCAGATGCCAATGTTTGGAATCTCCATGACAGTCCAAAAAACTACAAGAGCAAAAGGTAAAAAGCTATAGTAGGCGTGTCTGGGATGGGGGCAGTGCAGGCTTTAGTGTGGGAAGAGAAAGGGGCGATCACTGGGAACACAGCAAGAAAAGCTTCCTCGATCACGAGGGAGGAAAGAGAAGGGAAGTTGTGGTTTTGGAGAAGCCAGGGACCAGAAATTTTGGACGGTTGCAGAGGAATGAGAAACAGATCGCTTTGCCTAAACTAGAGCAGCTCAAAGGAAGAGAAAGGTGGGATCTCAGAGAGGAAGGACAAGGCTGTAAGGCATTGAGAGAGAGAGAGAGAGAGAGATCCGATCTGGCTTCTTCTGCGGCTGCTGCTCATTTGTGTCTGATGACGAGTCTGTAACGTCAAATCATAGCAAGTAAAAAAAGCTTCTCTCTCTCTTTCAAATCATAGCTAGTTATCACCCTGAGGAGGCGGAGGAGGAAGCGGAGGCGCAGCCCACCCCACAGCGCAACTACTGTTCCACTCTGCTGGTACTGCAGCTACATCTGAGCTGTATTGTCCCGGAGACAGAAGGAGGGATCCGAGAAACATCACAGCGTGCTCTCTCCCTCTCTCTCTCTCTCTCTCTCCCTCTCTTTCTCGCTCATTACCGCGAAAACAAGTGCTGGGTGAGAAAAAGCTAACAAGGCCATGGATACGTCGCTTTCTCGCTCCGCACCCCCAACTCTGCCCCGCCCCTGCTGCGCCTCTTTTCCTCGCTGGGAACTTCTGAGGGACTCATCATCCCATTGGGAATGATGACTGCTTCCTTCGTCTCACTTCGCTCCTCTCTCTCTCTCTCCCGCGCTGCACGTGATCCATGCAATCACCATTGGAGCCTTGCGACCTCGACATGTTACAAGGAAGCATGACCGGATCCCCTTTGTAGCCATCGAATACGAGTGTGGACACCATCATATCTATATCAGAGACAGATCGGATTGATTGCAGGAAGCAATTCAGATGCCATCTGATGCTTGGATGGACTACTTGTGTCATTCTCAATTCCTTTGCGTTTATCGAAGGAAAAAATTGCTTTAGAGAGGGAAGCTTCCAAATTCCACCATTATGGATCAATCTATATCTGAAAATGACATGTTGCATTACTGTCTCCCGCAGAAAAATATCATTTGCTCTCTTGAAATGGGCATTGGTCATTCAATATATCTTGGTTTGATTCTTTTTGTGAACTTATTTGAGTTACTATTCCTTGTTGCACATACTCTCATATTATATATAGTTCACTAAGAATATTTGTGGGCAGCAGTGCTATCTGTCTGATATTGCAGGCGGGTGGGGTTTCCCATTTAGCCTATATCTTCCCATCTCTCAGCTTAAGCCTCTGCACCATCCCACCTTCACTTCTCAGCTCTCTCCCTCCCTTTCTTCTTTTTGTCATTCCATTCATTCATCCTGTTAGTGCCTCTTTGTCCCTTTACTCTCAGCCTCTTTCTCTCTTTCTCTCTCCACCTGTTCTTGAATTCAGAAACGATAGATCCTATGTCATATTTGTAGGATCGGCAGTCAATCAAACATCAAATCGCATCATCAGATCAGGTATAAAAGGGAAGATATTCCCTTCTGGGAGAGCCGGCCGTTCAATCATCATCAGCAACCTCAGCAGCGAGCATGTCATCCTCCTCAGCCGCCTTTTCTTTTGACCACTTCTCGTCATCCCCTTCCGAGCAGCTCTGCTACGCTTACTGCAACTTCTGCGACACCATTCTCGCGGTATGTACCGAAATCTTACTCTATAGTTTTTGCTGCTGCTTCATCTGTTATTCTCTTCATGGGTTTCGGCAGGTGAGCGTTCCCCGTAGTAGTCTTTTCATGACGGTGACGGTGAAGTGCGGCAAGTGCACCAACCTTCTCTCTGTCAATGCGAGGGGACTTCTCTTCCCCGAGGTCAACCAGTTCCGACTTGGCCATTCCTTTCTGACTCTCCCCCATCACAAGCTCTCGGTACAGAATCCACTTGGAGTTCTTATACCATATTAGCTACTTGCTGCTTTCTTTTCGATCTTGATGTTTCATGAGCGGTCTGATGGTGTAGGATGAGATACCATGCTCACCTACAAGCTTACTAATGGATCCAACCACAATGAACACCACCACCACCACCACCACCAATACTCTAGTGGCTTCAGTCAACAGAGGAACTGATGATAAACTTCGACGGACGCCGGTCCTTAACAAACGTAAGTCTCTCTCTCTCTCTCTCTCGCATGCTTACATCTTAGCAACGGAGGCTGTCTTGTAGTCTCACATCTTCTACTAGTAGAAGGTCATTCCACCAATTAACTGCATCTCATCCGAATCATCTCTTCCCTCCTCCCTTCTCCTCGACTGCATAACCTAATCCTGCTTGTTGATAACCTTTCATCATAACAAAATCTTGTTGCAGCTTTGGAGAAAAGGCAGAGAATTCCATCCGCATACAATCGATTTATCAAGTAAGGGAGACAACACCATTATGTCATGACAGTACAGTAACACTTGACAGTGCCTATAAAATCTCACTTTCTTCACTAGCTTTTTCTGAAATCTAAAGGAGGGGAATGAGGGGACTCTTATTTGCAGGGATGAAATCCAACGCATAAAAGCTGTGAATCCCGACATTACTCACAGAGAGGCCTTCAGTGCAGCTGCAAAAAACGTAACATACTTCCCCCTTCTCCCTCATCGTATTATCTTAACCCGTCTTTTTCTAGGGTTTTGCTAACTACTTCTACTCTCAATTTACATTTTCTGCTCTAAGTGGGCTCACTTTCCGCACATCCATTTCGGTCTGATGCCGGATCAGCTCATGAAGAAGGCCAGCTTTCGGCTGCAGGTAAGTGAAATGAAAGATGCTATAATATTTATCTCTCCACCTCAGAAAACCTAATCTTTCTCTTAGCTTATTTTGGTCATTCTTTGTTTTTAGGAGGGAGAGGATGTTCTTCTCAAAGACAGCTTCTGAGTTTTCCCTTTGGTTTTCTCCTCTTCCTCTCCTCTTGGGGTTCGTTCTTGGTCTTCTAATGGAGGATATAGGGGCAGTGGGGGATGTAAATGCCTGTGCAAAAGGTTGGGTGGTGGCAGATCTCATGGACAAAAAGTTTGAAGTGCTTAGATATGTCTGCAACACTCTTATCTGCTAACCCTACTGCAAACTTAGCCTTTTCAAGCATTTATGAATTGATCTTTGGTTGCAGTAGACAATGTGCTTCCTCAATTGTCTACGTTTATAGCTGAGCATAACATAAAGGATTCAGACACTCCATTATATGTTCTTCCTCATCCATTCGCTCATTGCTGCTCTCAGCCATTGTTTACTCTCTAAACAGCAACTTAGCTCACCAACAAGAAATCCACTAGTATTTGTGATTCATTCTCAATCAACATGTTAAAATAAGGCATTCCGAGCCATCGTAAGATCCAAACCAAGAAAACTTGGAAAGGGTTTGGTGTTAAAACGAAGTAGAACGACTGTGTTGTGTTCATGCAAGCTGAAGGAAATGTATATAACAAGGAACAAACTGAGCAATCAAATACAAGCTTTGGCGATCCAAATGGAGATATCAGATAGCAGTGTAATGTGGCAATTCCATTTTTGAGGATTTATGAGCTTGACTGAGGTACCACATCTATCTTAGTGAATGAGACATCAAGTGTTGATTGTGCATGAATCCAGTGAAAGATAAGATTGACTTCATATATATATATATATATATATATATATATATATATATATATATGGGTCTGATAGAAATGTGAAATGTATACATGACACTCTCCTTAGACATTATATACATAGATATATAACTTCTATCATCCTTCCCTCGTATAAATTTGATTACAGAAGGTTTGGAACATGGATTCAATAGCAAGATAAATGTGTGACTAAAGATTCATGAGCATAAAGATCCTATTGTGTGTGAGACAAAGTGAAGCTACGTCTCAGAACTTAGAATTCATATGACAAAATTATTAGTCAGGTGACAAACTCAACACAGAAGTTGGAGTTTCTTTCCATCGTACTTGAGAAGTATCTTAGAGAGGGGATTCAATGTTCACAGTATATGATACTTATTTGGCCAGTATGATTAATTGCATAGCCGATAAGCACCCGATACACTAAATCCTCCATTGGTGATGTTTAATGCAAATGGGCCTTCTTCTCCTTTCTCCTTAAACCCTGAGAAACAACATGTGGGTATGCTTTGAGGTGCCAACATTGGTTTACGCAGTTGATCTTTCGACTATTTAGGAATGAGTTGTCACTAACATTTCTTGTCTTCCTGACAAGGATTAAGATGCCAAACGCCATTTTAGTGGCCTTACAATACAAACCAATTAAGAAGAAGAAGAAGAAGAAGAAGAAGAAAGAGGTCAATGGTTTCAGCAAATCCATGTGCACGAGAATAAAAGTTGCGTTGACTAGTAAGATTGACTTCATACCCTTCCAACGTTCAAAATCCTACAATGTGAGGGTTGGCAAATCTGTGTGCTCCATGAGGATTAAAGCACAAAATTCTATCTCACATAGCTCATTTAGGAATGGCAATAGTAATGCAGATGAGAGATGAGGAGGTGGGAGCAAAGTTGGTGGGAGAAGATGGAGTGTCTCTTAAAGGATGAGATGTGGTTGCAGGATTGGATTTGACACTGTTCCGGCTGATGAATGACGTGAGCGAGGATCTTGAGGCTGTACCTTGCAATATCAAAATGAGTGTTGGAGACCAAAGAGATCTCGCTTTCTATTTCTTATAGGTGCCTACCTTCTATCTTCTTTCTCCACCTTTTGGGTTGGTGGATTGCACCATCTTTCTCCGATTCCTTTTCAAGTTGGGTGACAACAAAATCATGTACATGAAAGAAAAGATATATATATATATATATATATATATATATATATATATATATATATATATATATATATATATCTATAAAGATAAAAAATATTATCTTTCATTAATGGTTAAATGTAGTTCCCATAAATAATACAACAAGATAGAGAATTATTTAAGAAGATACTAATATGTATTCAAGAAAAACTTTGCTAAAAATTATAATAAAAATTAAAAAGCTCCTAATCTGATTAAGGATATTGTTTTGCATAGAGCTTAATAACGAAAAAAGTATCCATGCAGTAGATCTAAACAATTGAGATATTACGACTTATCATTATTGTCATATTGTGACAAATCTATAATCGTCATGCCACAACCGATGAGTGATAGTAATCTAATTAGTGAACACCTTTTTGGTTTAAGATGATAGTTGATGTAGAAATAATAGCGATAGGGACAATGATAGTTGTAGGTGTTGATGATGACATTTACTAAATAGTGATAATAATAATAATGATAATTATTGATTATGATGGTGATACTAATTAATAGTAGTGATAGTGTGACAATATTGCTCAATTATAATTGTGTAAATGATTTTGATGGATTATATTATTAGTGGTAATAAAAATTAATATTAAAAGTATTAATATTTTATGTTATAATATTTTTTTATTTACCCTTTGTAAAAAAAATATTATTGATGTCCACAACAACTGCAAAAGTCCTTCCATTAGAAATTAGAAAAATGTTTTGGTTTACATTGGGATTTCTTCAGGTAAAATTCTTAAAGAAATTATTATCAAACATAAAAAAAAAATCACCTTTTTATTTTAGTTTGCTTCATAAGTATATAAATCATTTTAAAAGGTTGAGACAATGATTTGAATTTAGGTAAGATGGTTTGGATGATGTTCTAATCAAAAAGAAAAAAAATCAACTCATTAGCTCAAAGCACATCCAAATAAGTTTCTTTCATTGTGATGAAGGAAAGAACCTACAGAAAGGTGAAATATATAGTAAGTCTGCACCACTGTGCACCCCTGCAGGAAAGGAAAGCAACCCTTTCACCGGTGGCCAGCCATCACTGTAAAGATGAAACAGTCATCCATCATCTGCTATCTACTCAAAGGAGCAACATGAGGAGATATATGGACAGAGATGATGTATATAGTATATCCATGGAATGATATATAGCTGCCCCTTGAGCCTTCAGCCTCTCTCTCTCTTCTCTCTCTCTCTCTGCTTGGTTCTCTTTGTCATGCTATAGAGAAGATAGAGAGAGAGAGAGAGAGAGAGTTGCTTCTTCAAGTGGAGGTGATGGCGGTTTGCGAGGAAAAGAAGCAGGACACGCGCATTCAACGCATAGCTTCGTCCATTCGCGTGGTTCCCGACTTCCCCAAGAAAGGTCGCACCTTTCCCTGCAAATGAAAATTGCGTTTCAATGCTTTTTCTATTGCTTTCTCGCTGCCTTTCCATGCAAGTTTGCATTTTTATGCCGCTGTCAGCTCATACAGAGCCCTGTTCTTTCTCTTGCTTTCTTGGTTCCGATCTTTTTCTTGTCACCGCATGGCTTTTGTTCCTTCTTTTCCAATTAAAAATCTGATTTTTATGTCTCTGCTTTCTGGAGAGCATTATCCCGCACCTTCTCTAATTCGTCTGATATCTTTGACTGCGTACTTGTGCTCTCTTTCTCGTCGTTTGTAATCTTTATTTTGTCAAAAGGTTGGATTTTGATGCCAAGTTTTCTTGTTTTCTCGTACAAATTTGATTCTTTTTGCGGTTTCCATGCTTGCCTGAATCAGCCACGCCGACGTCTTTTCTCTAGTTCTCCAGCTAATGGATATAGGATTACAGGGATCATGTTCCAAGACATCACGACGCTGCTGCTCGAGCCGAAAGCGTTCAAGGACACAGTGGATTTGTTCGTGGAGCAGTACACGGGGAGAGGCATCTCTGTCGTCGCCGGTAAATCCCCTGAACTTCCCTATCTTCAGTGGCTCCGCGATGTCAAGTCCTCTTCTCCACTGTGTTCTCCCTCCGTTTCATTGGCGCGCTGGTCATTGTTTGTTTCCTTTCCTCCCATTAATGCTACTTGCCCATCAATGTCGTGAGAGATGTCGGTTGTGGGTCCTTCTTCCTTTAGACTTTTCCTATATTGGAGGATAAAAGTGGATTGACAGGCGGAGGCTCGCCTTCCCTGTCATCATTTCCATTACAGAATGCTTCTGAATCGTTTCTGGACTCTCGAGAGCCTTTTCGGCAGTGGCAGGGGCGCCTGGTTTGACTGCCTTGCCCCATGTTATCGTGGCCCAGCTGTGAGAGCTGCGGGCACCCTCTGCCTTCTTCATGGATTCGGTTCTCCGAATCTGTTCTAGCCTGTGGAGGTGGCGTTGGGCCCTATCGACACTGACATCGCTTCCTGGTCCACACCGTGATGTTCGATGGTGAAAGCTTTGGCACTGTTCTATGGGCCTCGATATTCTATTTCTCTGTTGTCCGTGCCTTTCCGAGGCTGTTCAGATTTCGGTAGATGCGATCGCGATGGGAGAGTTGAACGACATTAAGGGACTAGTGCTTCATTTAGTTGCTGTGCTTCAAATTGCAGCCTTTGGAGGTGGGAATAGTGAGATTTCCTCCCCTCAAATGGTCAAGCATTGATGATCTGTACCATAGTAATGGTCCTTTACTTTGAGCTTTGATCCTTCCAGACTTTGCTCGAAATGAACAGAAACAAGTTGGGATCTTTAGACACTGTTTAGGAAAGGTTGAAGAAAAAGAAAGAAAAGAAGGAGAACTGCTATTATGACCATGTTAATCTCACAATTTTCTTGAACACAGACACTTGATCATAGAAAGGAGGGTCACATTTTATTAGGAGAACTGCAGTAGCCATTCCATGCTTCTTCCCAACAGCAGGGAGTCATCTTATGAGTTGAACCAAAATTGTCATCATTAAATTTTGCAGAAGAGAAATAAAGAAAGAAATGATACCATCACCATTGATTTATTCAGATTTCATGGTTTTCTTTGGCACCTTATGGCTCCAACCTTCATTAATATTTGTCTGAAATTTTGTCACACCTTATGTTGTTTGTGGCACCCTATGGCTCCAATTTTTAGTACTTGTCACTCCAATCAATTTCAGAATGACTGTCACCTTTACTTAAATTTGTTCAGTATTATATTATGTTTTCCATAATTAACAGTTAATTCAGTGCTCTGAAGTAGTTGTTATGTCATAATGGTTATTCAATTCTTATCTAAGCATTTCCTTTGCTCGCGTTTCTAAATTTGCGGCTGCTTAGAGTTTCTGCGAATGGAATTTTGCAAATTTTTTTATTGGGCTTAAATTTTCTAATACTTTTTCAGACGAGTTCTGCGTACGTATATCGGTTGATTTCTTCTTTTCGAGAAATGATTTAGATCACATACCTTAATGTTTTATGCTTTGTGGTATAATGATTATAACATGGAAAATTCCATTGTTTTTTAATGCTCTCATTTTTTAGCAAAATTAAGGTGATTTTTTTTCCTATTATGATAGGAGTTGAGGCTAGAGGCTTCATATTTGGTCCTCCAATTGCATTGGCAATCGGTGCAAAGTTTGTCCCACTAAGAAAGCCAAGAAAGTTGCCAGGTACATCCAAACTTAGTACCTAGCAACCTGCTCTTAGCATTTGCTGCTTCCAGTTGGAATAATATGAACTCAGGAGCTCTGCAAAGCAATTACATGCTTGGCCATTAGTTTTCATGTTTTCCTTTATGCATCAGTAATCCATGTTCTTCTAGTTGACTTCAAGTGGTGATTGCAGTATAGATTGGAGAATGAATTCTAGAATTTATATACTTGTGTGTTGTAATTACTGGGGTTACGCCTAAATTTTTATATATAATTTATGAAATTAACTTCTTTTATTGAATTCTTGGATCCTTGTGCAATGCATAGGTGAAGTGATTTCAGAGAACTACATACTGGAATATGGATCTGATTGTCTTGAAATGCATGTTGGGGCAGTCCAACCTGGTGAACGAGCTCTAGTAGTCGATGATTTGATCGCGACTGGTGGAACTCTTTGTGCCGCCATAAGTTTACTCGGTATGTTCTTATGGCTTAGATATGTAGCCCAAAACTCTGAACTAACTAAACAAAGCCTGTGAATAAATTCTAAGAAACTAATTGAGCTTGTCGTCGACAGGTAAATTTTCTTGATGAAGATTACATTTTTAGTGTGTTTTACTTGTTCTTTTAATGCAGCCAACATAAGTCAAAGTTCTTGCTCATTGTTGATACCTGCACTTTTACTGCCAAAGTATGCTTTAGAGTGAAGCTCAGCTGGTTAATAAGTGGGCAAACTGAAGGTTAAGGAAAATAATGGCTGATTATTAATGTCAAGACATTATCAATGTCAAGAATTGAGGACTTGTTTGAGTATTGGGAAAATAATGGCTACTCTCTTGGTTTTGGCAGAAGATAAACAACATGCATTTCATACACTAAATATACTTTAGCACTCACTTGCATGCCACATTAGCTTTATCTAGACATGGAAAAACTGATTTTTTTGTCTAAACAGAACTTTTCTTGTCGAGGCCAGCTTATCAAATACTACTACTGAGATCCTGTTTTGTATAGCTTCATTGTAAGTTATTGAATCTTGTGCTTAATCAAACACAAATTTCAACCCTGTGAACTTGCTCTGACCTGTCTGAAAGATCCATTTGTCATGGT
The DNA here is from genome assembly GCF_036884655.1 of Musa acuminata AAA Group. Lineage (NCBI taxonomy): Eukaryota > Viridiplantae > Streptophyta > Magnoliopsida > Zingiberales > Musaceae > Musa > Musa acuminata. Next base: position 5,284,391 of record NC_088355.1, on the reverse strand, counting down.
AGGTGGATGCTACTCAGATTTATCTGGTAGAACAAACCCAGAAAGTCTCATATTTTACACAATGCTGAAGTAGATGATATTAACTCTCTTTGTCTTGCATCAACCATCAATTTTTTGCTTCTTGTTGCCTGCTGTCTTTCACTCAAATTTCCTATCTGCTCATGATTAATCTCCCCATGTTCTTCTTCCTCACAGAGCGGGCTGGGGCTGAGGTGCTTGAATGCGCATGTGTAATTGAACTTCCAGAACTCAAGGTGTGTTCTACATGCTATTCCTGTTACTATATTCTTTCACGCGTGTATATACTTTCACTTCATCTGTTTCTTTATCGAAGTATTTCAAGTTTTACTGCCGCGATTTCAGTGTGCTGTTCTCTTGTTGTAGTTACATTAGTGTTACAAGCATTCTCCAACAATACATCACATAAATGAACTATTTTGTGTGAACATTTATCGAAAAGCTCCAAATTGTTCGATCGATCTGCATTTAAAGCACAATGAGAAAATCATATTACCTGAAGCTTTTGTACTTTTCCGTTAAGCTCAACATAAGCAAGCAACTTCATTGGCATAGAACTTCACATCCAAATCAATGGTTTTATCTTTAAACTTCACCATCATTCATTTTATGTTGTCTTGTTAAAAAGTGAGAGGTACTTATGAACATCATCTTTGTTTTTAAGTTTTGAAATATTGTGCATTATAGTCAGTGTTGTGTTTTATGATTTTTCGACATAAAGCATTATTACTCTTTTTTTTTTCCTTCTTTAATCTGCCCACATCCAAGTGTGTAGAATATCAGATGCATAAACCAAGGGTGGATTTAATCACTTGAGATCCACAAGAAGGAACTAAAAATGTCGATTACTCTAAATCATAAGTAAACCTTTAAAAGTATATTATCCATAGTATACAAAGTGCAATTCAAAATGCCACACTTTGAGAAGCTCCATGATGATCACTCGATGCTCCATAATGACTGATGTAAATTTTGTAAATGTTCATCTATCGTTCTTAGATGGATAGGAAAACGGTGTCAATTGTCGTAAGTTTTTATCAGAATACTTTACGAGACACTGATCATCTTCAACGTTTTCGACCAGGCTGTTCGAACCTCACATGTGTGGACACTGAATTCTAGCTAGGATCATTCGTATTGAGTATTTACGTATCGGTAAAACCTTAGTTTGCCGAAGACCGATTTCAGTTGCTACAATCTGCGCAGATCATCCATGCCCAAAAATGAACTGTACCGCCATCGTAATTTTCCATTGGGCTCCTCTATTTTGCTTTAGTGTAATATCTGTCAATGTTTCATCATGTATCTTAGAAACAAACCTACACAATTGCTTCTAAGTGGCAACTCAACCAGCAAACATAACAGTGGCATCTAACTTAATCTGCAGGGCCGAGGGAGGTTAAACGGCAAACCGTTATACGTACTGGTGGAGTCCCATTGATGATGGTATTATTCTCTCATCTTGCTGAAGCGAGTTCATGATACTGTATATTGGAGGATTTCATTCCGACTCTCATAGATGAAGCTGCCTATCTTCTTTCCTGTGGCAATAAGATTTGATTGGTTTACTGGGATGTGTTACTGTCTTTTTCCTCACTAAGACACCAGAATTCTGGAGTAATGCAATTGAGATATTTGAGATCAAAGAGGATTCCAATGCAAAGGAATTGTTTTTGGTTGTATCAGCACCAGCTGATACTTGTACTAGTTCTGCAAACTGTTGTTGAGTTGAAGAATGAGAAATAAGAACTGGTTTTTTTGACTGATGCAATTGATTTTGATAGACTGTGATGCCAAATTGAAGATCTCCAGGAATGCAATTCGAGAAAGATAATCCATGATCATCCACATGATCTGTAAGAATTCAACATATAGAAGTTTTGGAGTTACTGCAGCATTTTGTAATCTCAAGTCCCTCCTGGGATCATACTTCATCAGTCTTCTCCCACAAGCACAAGAATCATTCACTAGTTTTCTTGTATCAGTACTATGCTTAGAGTTTCCTATTTACATAGGTGATGGTGTCCAAAGAAAATTGAGGATTAATGTGCAAGGCAAAATTCGTGCTTATCTATTTAATTATTAGTTGAACATATAAATCCCTTCGATTGTAACTCTTAGCCGACATTATAATGGACATTAATATTATTTAAAAAGATTCTACGTTAAAGCTTAATCTCCTTCCGAATTCAAAAGAAGATTACATCCCCAAGTCAACAATGACCTAACTTGCTTATATCATCAAAATGATTGTGTCCTTACGAAGGTCACGCCCTCAAGCCGATCATATCTCCAAGTTAACATTTTCCTCAAGATAGTCATGCCCTCAAATTAACTTATCTTGAAGTTGATCACACATATGTATCGTACTCAATTCACTTTCATCTTTAAGTTGTCAATGGCTAAATCATCTTTTAGTAAGCTATATCTTAGAAATAACCACATCCTTGAAGATGATGATATCCTTGATTTCATTATAATCTTATATTGATTGCATTATTCAAAAGTCATATCTTTAAAACAATCACATCTTTCAACATAGTTGTATTTCTCAAGTTTGTTATATCTTCAAAATGATTGTATTCTTCAAAATAATTATATCCTCATGTCGATCGTATCGTTAAAATAATCATATCTTTCAAGACAGTTATATTCACAAGTCGATTATGTTTTCAAAATGATTGCATTCCTTAAGATAGTTATATCCTTTAAGTCAGTTATATCCACTATATGATTTAAGAAGGTTGTATCCTTGAGTTGATCATACTCTTAAAATAATAATTACTTAGGATCAACTATACCCTCAAAATGATTATATTCTTCAAGATGACTAAAGCTATTCATATCTTTAAGAAAGTCTCATCCTTACGTCGGTCTTACCGTCAATTAGTTTTCAAATCTACTACATCTTGGGGTAGTTTATCTTTTAGAATAAAAGAATCTGACATAACCATATCGCGTAGAAACATTCAACTAAAAGATCTTCAAATATCTCAAAGATCTTCTCATGCTTTATTTGGAAGTCGTGTAGAAAGATCCTCTTAAAGATCTTCCTTAGGTACCTCTCTTAATTTAAAAAGCAAATAAAACGATCTTTCGAAGATTTTTTCGTTATAGTAGATCTTCTCATGTAAAAGATCCATTCATTGATAGACATAAACATGTGAAAGAAAAGAAATCTCACTCAATCGAGCAGAGATGCTTACGTTAACAAGCAAAGAAGAAAAAATGGATTTATAAAATCGCTAATTGAACACACCTCTCATGCAGAGAACTCCTTACTATTGAATTACACATCCATTTGAGTTAAAATTAATAAATAGTACTTGCGCCTAAAACGCTTGTTGTAGCCAAGATGTCATCTTCGATCAAGTGTGTCATATCTCAATGATCGATATGATCAAAGTGTCTTCTTATGTTTGATACATTCACATACGATAAAATATAAAGTGTCTATTCATATACGATTTATAACCTCATAATATAATCAGTGATAATTAAAAGGGAACTTCTCTATGTATTAATTTTGAACTCATCAAATTTAATTTGAATACTCAAATTTCTTATGAATCTTTTTCACTTAAAAAAATTAAAATTAACTTAATAGTCAACCCCCTAAATACATAAAGAACGCCAAAACTTACCCCTTAATAAAGAATCAAATAATAGTTAATACATAAAGGGCAATTAGGCACAAGTTTATCTCTCGGACCATAGTTAATTGTGATGCAGTTAGTAATCATATTGGTTGGCATTCAACAAACATAATATTGAATATTATCTCCTAAAACACGAGTAAATGTAATTGATATTGTTACAAACATCAAACATAATTATGATGCAGTGAACAAAAGTAAAGTTCAAGAGGACTTTCTCCTCCCCATTTCAAACAGACTAAATACTTAAACATAATTATGTTTAAGACATAATAATCCTAATTTTGTATGGTTGATTGGACCATCCAAACAACTTATCTATCACAGAGAAAACACTGCTAGCATTTTTACATGGATCTTTATGTATCACTAGTTATTAGAAGAGACTCATTAATGTCTTTTTACCTCATCTTTATTCTGGTCCTCCACAAGTACAATCTTGGCAGTGCAGTGACAATTGAAGGTATGCAGATGACTGCTTTCTCGATTTGGACCACAATCTTGCAGAAATGGAGCACTGAACTCAACTCATGAATTAATAGAACAAAAGGTTGCTGTCACTTGTAATCTCACAAGCAAAGAATACGTTGGCTTTTAGGTCAGTGGTCTTTATCTGATATATATCAAGCAATAAAAGTATGATGGAAACCCTCAACTTCCATCTTTACGAATTAATGGTCCAAATAAAATGAAGATCTCCAATACATCATCGTTAATTCTACATATATGTGATAATGTCCAATTCTAAATATATCACTGATTTTGGAGGAAGGAAAATAAATGAATTATAAAGAAAACAAATCATTCCCACATGAGTTCAAATGTTTTTTAATGAAACTAAACAAACCAAAGTAAAAAAAAATAAAAAAATTTTAATTTCTTGCAACGGAGAATTTTACATGCAATCAAATAGAACTATTTTAAGAACATAAAAAATATTATAGATGTTAATTGAAATTGTAATATTAGATTAGGCAAAGGCAAGTTTAAAGCTTATAGATAATTAGAAAGCACGGCAGCACGGCGCGGGGATCGAACACCAGAAGCTCACCTTCGCCCAAACTCACCGAGTCGGCCGCGGACTCGGGGTCCGACTCGGCCCGGACACGGCCCGCGATGACCCGGCAAACCAGCATCGCCCGTCGCCCGGCCCCGCCGCCGCCCCCGCTCTCGTGGGCCCCGCCGCTCCCCGCGAATGTACGTATCCCCTCCGCCGGCGACCACGCCACTCCGCCGTCGAACACCTCGCCGGCCGAGGCGGGAGGGCGGGACTGGAACCGCATCATCTCGTTCCCGTCGGCTGCGCACCGCGCGTCGTCGGACCGGGCGGCGCGGGAACGAACGGCTGCGCGGTATTCCTCGAACCGGGCGACGCTCCGGGCCGGGTTGCGGACCCGGAAGAGCATCTCGATCGTTCCGGAGAAGGCGTCGGCCCCGGAGGCGCGCCCTTCGCCGGAACACCATCGCGACCCGAAGATGATCTCCACCACCCGGCGCGAGGGGTGGCCAGGCGGCAGCTCCACCAAAGACGGGAACGGGCCAGCGGGCGCCACCGCCGTGGCCGGGGAGGGAGGCGGGGCGGAGACTTGCGGGCGGGATCTCGGCTCGGGTTTCGGCGTTCGGGAGGAAGCGGCGGAGGGACGTTTCGGGAGGACGTCGTTAGGAGCGTGAGAAGAGGAGTCGGCGCAGGAGAGCAATAAGGAGGGAAGGAGCAGCCACTTCTTGGCAGACGAAGACGACGGCGCGAGGGGGCAGACGACGTCGTCGACGTCGTTAGATCTGCAGCGAAACGACTTCATCCAGCCGGAGGACATTTGACGGCGATGGCAACGGCAACGGCAACGTAAACGGAGGTGGGCAGCGGCAAGCAAATGAGATGGACGAAGAGAGGTGAAGGGTTGTATGCGGTGGTGGGACTCTAACGGTGGTGGTAAATTTACAGTATTGACATTCTCTTACATTTCCCCTACAAATAAGACAGATCGAAATATATATTTTACTGTATTCATTCCATCAGTATAAATCAGATTTAATTACCTTCTAATCAGGTTCGAAATATATTCAAATTCAAAAGGTCGAGTTCGAATGCCAATATTGGATTTGGATTCCCATAAGATAAAATTCGTCCTCGAAGTAAATAGTTATGTTCTTTCCTTAATTTCTCGACCATGTTGTTCTTATGGGGGGAAGAGATTAAAACGTGACTTCTATTTCAATGATATAATTACTATAAACATGGCTAGTATTTGTTATATTATCATTTTGTATTAAGTTAGGGCCTTTTTAATATATCTTTTTAAAAATGTCCTTCTATTTATATTATATATATATATATATATATATATATATGAATAGAAGTAGTAGTATATTCATAAAAGCACATAATTGAAGTCCCGAATTGGATGCAATCTTCAAGCAAAGTCAGATGCTTCTTCTCATTTATTTAAGTTACATAAAATCCGAGACAGATTTAAACTAAAAATATGTATCTTCTAATCACTCGATGACACATCACGTCATTACTCCTTATGTCTAAGTAATACTCGACGATTCTACCAAACCAATCCTACGGATTACTAAAACTCTTTATGATTACCAAATTTTCTTTGTGATTACCAATTCACATCCTGCATCATTTTTCTTTGTGATTACCAATTTGATCATTGAATGGGCCTTTATTCAAATATACTCGTCTTACAATGTTGAATTTGTAATAGACTGCAACTCAAACCAAAGTTGGCTTACGATGGTATGTTTTGGTAAATGAGTTGATGAGCAAGGCAGAGAAGGTGATCATACAAATTAAAGTAGAGAGGAAAATAATGAATTGTAAAGAAAACAATGTACAAGATGGCATAAAATATTTCTCTCTCCTTTGTTTTTTTTTTTGCTTTTTGCGACCCAAATAATTCATCTATTTTGGACTAACATTATTTAACCCCCATTATTCAAACCAAGCCTAAGACTCGCTCCTATCTCTCATTTAACTTGGATGAAGCTTTGCTTACCTGATAACGATCCCCAATCGCCCTCTCATATGATGTGGCGCTTTCTCACAAGCTTGATCTGTGGGGGCCACCGGTGATGATGATGCACACCCCAGTTCGTGGGACAGGCAATTTAGGATTCGTGAGACGTGATTTGGGTGGTGTCATCGGGACAGGCATCAGGACTCAACCACCTCACAGACGGGCACGCAACACTACCCGACGCTGATTCCAGCTTGGAACGTTGGGTTTCATTTACATCGACTGCTTCCGTTTCTTCATGTTACCCATCGAGCTACCTGCCTTGTCGTCGTTGGGTAACAAGGTGGACCAGCGAATGATACCCGCGTCATGATGAGTCGGTCGATGAGTTGGCAAGCCCAAAATGTTTCTGGAAAAATAAAATCTCCCATCTCCTCCCGACGCGAAGATTTTTTGGGTTGTGGTCATTCCAACAATTTCTATACTTCACCTCGTGAGGATCCTCTCCAATCCCTCCACCCGAATCCAAAGCATTCGTTGAATCATTATAACTTGGAAACGTGGGACCCGCCAAGGGTGAGCGGTTTTGATATGTACTAGGAACAATTGCAAATATAGGCGAAACTGGAGAAGATCCCATCACCTTCCTCACTCCGCCTGGGATCACCAGCCGTTCGATTCGATCTCCCTCAGCCGTCGAAACAAAATAAACCAACAAGAAAACCAAGCCATTATTTGTTGCAGAAAGGAGTCGTACCGCTCTGTCGCATTTCTTCTGCATTTCATCCGTCTGTTCCATTCCTCTCTTCTTCGAGATCGAGGTGGGAAGAAGAGCAACAGGCAGTCTCTTGTCCGCAGCGATCCAAATCTGTCATCATGATCAGTGGAGGGCTTCTCAAGATCCACCCCTCCGAGCTCAAATTGCCTTGTAAATGTTCTCGTCTTTCCGTATATGATCTAAATCGGTTTCTTTCAATTTTCTCTTCGCTCCCGTTGATCATAAATTGGACTTTTGTCTACGTTGAAGGGTTTCGGTCTTGATCGGTTTTTAGGTTGTAGTTTTCGTGTATTATTCTATTGATCTTGATGAGCACCGGACTGGTGGTTTTTTTGGCTTTTGGTCGTGCAAACGTTGCCTGGCTGGCATCGAATTCTTGATCCTGATGATGTCTGATTGTGTACGACTGCCGACACGATTATCTCGCGAAGTCGAAGTGAAAAGGCAGAGCTCTTGTTGCATGCAGCTGACCAACAAAACAGATAACTATGTAGCTTTCAAGGTTATCTCAGCTCTTTCTTTCCTTGATTTCTACCTTATCTTTGTTGTTCAGATATATGCGTTTGTGTTTATGTTGCTAGGGTTATAGGACTAATTGTTTATGTGTGGGTGATTTCTATATAATTATAATTATTATTAGGTTAAAACAACAAGCCCCAAGAAATATAGCGTGCGCCCAAACATGGGAATTGTTCAGCCCAGGTCCGCAATTACCATAACAGGTGAAATCGTGTGTTAAATTCTTGAATCTAACTGTTAAGTCTCACTCCTTATCAACCATTGAAGCTTAGTTTTGCAATTATTTTCTGCATTCTCAGTGACAATGCAAGCTCAGAAGGAAGCTCCACCTGATTATCAAAGCAAAGACAAGTTTCTTATCCAGAGTGTTATTGCAAATGATGGAGCAACAACCAAGGACATTACTGCTGAAATGGTAGCATATTATGATAATTCTTGATTTCCTTCTTAATCTTGTTTTCTGAACCCTAAGGATGTCATGGGTATTGATGATCATATTAAATTTTTAGTTCAACAAAGCACCCGACAAAGTTGTTGAGGAGTTTAAGCTACGGGTTGTTTATATACCTGCTAATCCTCCCTCACCAGTTCCTGAGGAATCAGAGGAAGGAATTTCCCCACGGCCATCCATGCTAGAGAATAAAACTCAGAGTTCAACCTTGTTTGATGCTGTAAGCCCATCCTCATCTCTAACTAGTCATTTTTGGAGATTGCAATTAGTCTTCTTGGTTAGTTGTTTTCTGAGCTTGAGTGTTACTAACACAAAAGTGGAAATCATTTCAGGTATCAAGATCCTTAGAAGAAGCTCCTAGAGATGAATCTGAGGAGGTGATTTTATATATGTTGTATTCTGTCTGTGCTTAATACAAGTTCCTTGGGTATAAGTAGAAAACTCACATCTTTCACATGATAGAGAAAATAGAAATATTGACTCTATTGTTTTAAGTAGGAAATAAAAGTAGAAAACTCACTGCTTTGTTCAACGATTGCTATGCTCAAGTTCAAAAAACCATCACAAACCCTTTAAAGTTAACTTGGGTGGGGACCTTGGCCAAAACAAATATACACACTCCTTGAAAATTGCACATTTGTAGTCCATTTTTATAAATACATAATAAACTAAAGTTTTTTTAGTAATTCTGGGTCTCTAACTATTTGGTAATCAAATGTATGACTTGTTAGCATAATTGGACATTAAATTATAAATTTTATATCTTATTGTATTACGAATCCAGAATAATTGATTTCTAACCCAATAAACAGGCCAAGTCTTTTAGCTTCTTTGTTTCTGAGCAAACTGTAGTTGCTTGTGTTTCTCATTCATTCTAATGGAAAATTGCATACTATAAGATGATCATAATTCATGATTCTACATATTAAACATGTATTGTCTAATGCCTTTGATATATATTTGTGATGTAGCTATAGTGTACTAGCGGAATTGTTGTATTGGCGCATTAATTTTTTGTTGTTTTTGTCCCTTTTCATGTAAATTTTCATAACTTAGGATTAGAATTTGGATTTAGGGAATATAAAGGAAATTAAAGAGGAGCTTTAGAGGACAATAGCTAGCACTGTTGAATTGGGAGGAACTGTAGGGAGGATCTACCTAGGAGAGAGGTTAAGGGTACAAGAGGAAACTAGTAGTTCGAATGAGAGTAACTAGGATGTGGTCATGACGGTCAAAGGCTTCAAGAAAGGCAGATGAAGTAGTAGACAATGAGGTAGAGAATTTTTCATAGAGTGAAATGAGTTGGATGAGGATTCCTGGTAGAGAATGGATGGTTTTAATCATTGATTTTCAATTATTATATCTCAGAACATTCAGTGGCTTTTCCTACATTCATTGGTTCTGCTTTCTGCAGAACAACGATCAGTCAAGCCCTTTTTTAATATCACAACTTTCATTTATATTGCTCTAACAACCTCTGTGGTCCCTGAGTCTCTATGAAAGAAATAAGTAACCTATAGTGGCCTATGCCAAAAGTTTTCAGAAATTGAGATGAACACTATATTAATCGGATACAATAACAACACCCTTCACACTCAATTGGAGTTTGATATAAATTAATGCTTCATATTGAGTTTGCGATTGTATATTGTAATCAAGTTTTGTTTACTGCCTATTTGGTGCAATCAACTTACACCCTTACTGAGTGTTCATGCTTAAGTTGAATCTTTCATTTCCATACCCTATCATGGTTTAGTAAAGATTTACAAAAGGACCTTTTTATTATATCATCAATATGCTGCCATTTTAGCCTAGTTCAAAGGGTGTTAACAGAATCCATGTATCTACTATCATTTAGCTTACTCTAAGGAGTTCCCCATTAAATTGTAGGTATTTTCTATTTAAAAGGGTTATCATATTTAAATCTAGACCAGATGCATCATATTTGGCATGAATTATTTATTATTATATCAAGTGAGAGGTCAACAACAATAATAACAACAATAAAGCTATAAACTCTAACTACTTGAGGCCAGCTACATGGATCTTTTATCATCATTGAGATATGTAAAAAATCATATTTGGTTAAGTTAAGAATATCTAAATCTTTATGTATAGTTTCTAGTGAAGTGTTTTTAGCCTCTCCTTGTATTAGTCCTTGTATGACTAATAGTGAACTCATACATCTTCTAACTATAGTATTTGAAGATCACTTTAGCAGATGGTTCATACCATCTTAAACGATTATCCCTCTTTTTATCCTCTCTTGAATTACACATAATTCTTCACAAATGAAATTATTTATTTTCATAACTTCCCTAGTAACTTTATACATCCACTCAACTAACTAATCTCAAAAATATAAACCTTTTTTTATATTTTGTCTCTCAATTGCACAACAATCAAATTCATAAATCATTCCTGGTCTAACAATTGTCTTATAATTTTTTTAATCTTAAAGGTATTAATTGATCTCCTCACTGTTTTAACCATCCAATTTTTATTTGATATCTATAAGTAACATATATAGTTTCCTAAACTGATTTTTTTTGCAAATTATTATGAGATAAGTAATAAGTCCTTATTCCATCACTTAATATCCTACCTAAAGGCACCTAAACAAAACAATCAAGATAGACTCTGTTTGGCATCGTTGAACATGGATATGCTAAAATTCTCTCATCATAGTTCATTTCATACAAAAGTACTTCAAATGCATATGAGAGCCTAATAAGATTATTCACATACATAGTAAGTCAAATATCTAAAATATGTAAATTTAGCCAATATTCAACATCTCATAAGCCTTGTTGCAGATAATATAGATGTCTTTCACGCCATATGATAACATTATCAAACATAGATTATGACAAGTCTGCTAATTTGTTGAACATGTCTACAGAAACATCCAACATGCATCTGTCTCAAACTTCACTGAAATAACTCTATATAAAAATGGATAAATCTAAAAATGTTCCACTTTACCTCAGTAACAACTAAATCACAAATTTTGGAAAGAGTATAGAGTTCGGTAATATTTAATGAACATAGGAATGATCCATTGATCCCCCATTTTTTTGTTAAAGAAAAGAGAACTATCTTGTTATGAAAATAATTTTGAATTTGGTCTTCTCTTTTTCTTTTCTTGATAAGGAGTTTCTTTCTTTTTTTCGTAATTTTCTTTCTTATTATCAGCTTATGCTTGTCTCACAATCAATGATAGAACATTTATTTAAGAATATATTCTGATGGCTGCCCATTTAAATGTTGGGAAAAATCATGTGACATGATGCTAGACTAATATTCTTCTGTGCAAAAGTTAGACTATTCTGTTTATCTTGTCTTTTAGTGGCTCAACCAGATTTTCTGGTTCCCTAGGAGGAGACTATGATTTCAAAGTTGACTGAGGAGAAGAAGTATGCAATGCAACAAAATAAGAAGTTGCAAAAAGAGCTGGTATACTTTTCTTGTTTATTCTATTCTATATTTGTTTCTTTATTTTTTAGAACATCTCTTCTTTTTAACATCTGAGACTCCAAAACTTCTGCTCAAATGATGTATTTTTTCCCACCCAAAAAATTTTGATATTATTGTGTCAATTTTTCAGTTCACCTTTGCATTTTTTGACTCTTTAATCTGCTAGATTTAAATCCAAGCAGTAATAACCCTGTATCTTTCATATTGGAGGTGAATACAGTGGCTAAATTTTATTAACTTCTATATTGAAGATATGATGAAAAGTGAATTGTGACAAGCCCTAGGTTCCAGGAATTCCTTTCTAATAAATCTTTTACCTGTATGGTGCCACTATGGACCATCATATATAGGTGTTTGTCAAGTGAATTAAGACATGGTACAGTAACAGCTTATTCTTCCATCTTTTTGGGGTTGTTATAGTGATCATGTTCCAACATATGACTCAGCTAATAGCCTGATACTAATGACACTACATAATCAAAGAGGTATCTTATGTACTCTTAGTTGTTCAACTCTTCTTTGTTTCTTTTTTTCACATCCCTGGCACCATTAATTTGTATTGATTCACCCTCATTGATGCATTTGAAATCTTTTTCACATATCCAAATTAACCTTAACTGTTCTCATTTTCTTAAAATAACACCATCTTACTTTCTGCCAATGCAATTGTTTCTAATTTTTTTCTTGTTGAATTACAGGCATCAATCTTTTTCAATGTTGTCTTGCATTTACTCAGCCATCATAGTACTAAAGATTGTATGTCTATGTATGTCGATGCTTAGGGATAGGGCATTCCCTACCATTTTTTTCTCCCTCATGTTTGGGGTTTTGTGCGAGAGACTGGTGCTCTTGTTAAAGTTTTGTATCGCGAGATCCACACAATTGTGTCACCAACATTTTTTTTAATATGATGTTCACTGTCCTATTTTCTTTTCATTCTGTGTACTGTAGTGGTGGAAAACATAATACATCTCTCCATTTTAACCAAAAAGTATGACCCATTGCATGAGGCTGTTGCTAGTGGTTACTTAGGAAGGTCAATGGACACAGCATTTCATCTTGCTTTTATCCTGTAAGCAAGATCTTAGCATCCATTTCTTTGTTTAACTGTAGAATCCTAGATACCAAAATTTTTATTTTCTATAGTGTCTTGAACACCAATTTAACAATAGTTGTTATTTTTTCTCTGTGTATGTCAATATATTTTTCATGGGTTCAAATCTAGTCTTTATCCTGGTTACAATTGTCCTTTCATCTTCTAAAGTTTTTCGCTAGCTCTTTTCACTTAATGCAGGTACTACGACTTGTAAGTTGTAAGAACAAATGACCCAAGTAATTTTCAGAATGTGATAATCCATAAAAAGACATGTTAGAGTGGGATAATGATATAAGCATTATAGAAAGGTGAATTTTTTGCGAGAATATGTTTTCCCTTATTAGCTTGTTGGATATAATTGGTCTTCATTATGTTTTTTATACATTACATTTATCATGCTATTTGGATCCATCCTACTGGCTTGCTTATTCCTTTATCTAGCAAGATTCAAATGGATTTTTCATCATGACATCAAAGTAGGTCTTTGGTAGGGGTGTTCAAATCAAACTAGAAAATCGAACCCGAACCAGTTCATCAATAATTCGATTTTGAAAACTATAAATGGTACCAGTTTGTGAGAGTACACTTCTTCGATTTGATTAACCTGTTCTGACCGAACCGAACCGATTTTAATTTTAATAAAATACCAACTCAACCCAAAGACCCCAAAAACTCGATGAGTTCACTGCTCTTCCTTCGTCTCTGCGGCTCTTCCTCATCGCTCCCTTCTTGGCCTTGCTCTCTCGTCTCAGGTATGAACCCTATATTTTTTTATCATCTTTCTTCGTTAATAATCCCCTTGTTGATTTGTATATATTATTGCATATCCTCATCAAGAAAAAAAGATTGCATGTAAAGTCGATATTCCTCTAGGGCATCTTTCAATAAAAAAATAAAAACCCACTCGTGTATAGGCTCAATTGTATAGAATGTTTAGAATGATATTTGTGATTTAAACTTTTTGAGAATATAGGTCCAATTGGATCAAAATTCTGGTTTGGTTCAGTTAAACTAGATCGATTCACCGAACTGAACTGGTTTTTTTGAAATATTTATATATTTTAAATTACTTAAAATTGAAAACTGGTTAACTGAACCAGATTAACGGGTTTTAAATTGGTTCGGTTAGGTTGGTTTGAACTGGTTCCAGTTCGGAGTACCGTTTTTTCAGTTTGGTTCAGTTCAACCTTTAATGGCTTGGTTCGAACCTCTTTGAACACCCCTAGTCTTTGTTTCAATTCTCTACAATTCTCTAAGCATGGTTTCTTCCTTATTTAAGCTCCATGCAGCAGACTTAACCATTCTGTCAACCCACATGTGATAAGCAATTAAGCATTAAATATATATGAATGGACCATGGTCCATTTATCGCCTTAAGCATTTATATGAATTAGTAGATATTAACATTCCTGACACAGTGAGCTGTTAGTTAGAGGTTCTACTCGAACCAAAATTTTATTTTCTACTCTGTTGTGCAAGGCAACTGAGATATAATTCGACTCTCTGGTATTTTTGATGGGAATATACATTAGTTGGCTTTCCACTCTACTTGAGCTTGATTTGTCTTCCATGGGTCTGACTAAGGTCCATGGATTGGTGGAAGTTTGAGCTCCTCCATCTCTGAAAATCTATTGTTAAAGCCTTAAAGGTATAACATGAAAATGCATGTGACACAATGATATATGTTGAAACTTTTTTGAATTGAAGCTTTGAAATGATTTGAGCTATAGCCTTCTTTGATAGATATAATTATGTGGGATAGTTTTACTGTGATCAAAAGCATTAGATCTGTATGGTCTGATATTACTGTATGGATCTAGTGTTTTTATTCATGATTAGTATCTGAACCTTTCCTGTGGCCTCTTCCAGAATTTAATTGCATGATTCAATTCCTGTTGTGATGCTTCTGAGATTGTTTATCAATTAATGAACCATGAGATTCATAAAGTCCATGGCATACTGCATTGCGTTGCTGCCTTTATCCTCAAGTTCTTGGTACTGAAAAGTGATGAACCCACCTTAATTGTGACCGTGGTTTCTTTCTTTTAATGTCCAGGAACTGCTAAGACAAGAAAGGCGCAAAAACCGTAGCGGTTTCTCTGTCACGTTTGTTACGATTGTGGCTCTTTTGGGGATCATCATAGGCTTTCTCATCAAGAAAACATAGAAACACAGACCGATTACGTGGAAGTTCCTGCTTCAAGCATATGTTGTCTTCATGCGCCTAACAGAATGGCTTCCCCATGAGTATTGATCTATATATGAGTTGATTCATTTTGTCAAAGACAATGATCATTTGTGCATTCGAGTTCATCATTTTGCTCTTTTCTTAAATATCGGCAAATTTCAATCTCTGATGTTTACATTTGTAGCACTCCGTTGAAAGATTTGCTTCGGCTGTTCCAAATCTTCATGACCCTTAAATACGAGTTATGGATCTTATGGAGAGAGAGAGAGAGAGAGAGAGAGAGAGAGAGAGCAATGGAATAGAATAACTAGTTCTGGATCTATTATCATCAAGGTTTATCATTCTGATTTATTTTGCTGGTAAAGAAATTCCTTGCTTGCTAGTGTCTGTAAACTAACAATTTCAGTAGGAGAAAGTGAACTAATTCATCATAATCATTGTTTTTTTTTTGTCAGAACACAACATGCAAATGTTGCTCGCATGAACGCATACCATTTTACAGGTGCAGAGTTCAAGTCGGAATCGCCTTCAGGTGGGCACCAGGAAACTCTCCTCCTCCATTCCGAAGAAACACGCTGCCACCCCAATTGCTGCGGCCGCTGCAGTCACGACAATGATGAACCGGCAGCAGCAACCTGCGAGCCGACGTGCCATCTCCCCATCTTTGCCTCTTACACTACTCCTTTTGTTCCGCTCCGCTGCTACTGAACCCTCTACATTCTCGTTCGTAAGCGGAGCAAAATCCTCTGGCTTTGGTACATTATTCTCCTCCTCCTCCTCAGCCTTCTTCTCCTCCTCCCTCTCTGCTTCCTCCTCCTCGAAGCATTTGTCTGTGCAGGAGCACATGGACACATTACAAAGGCCATCTTCGAGCAACCCGCTGGGGTCGTCCCTTTCGTGCAGCGCTTGGTCGAGGGCCTTCAGCCGTTCGTCGATGTGCAGTAAGTGCTGTGGCAGCGTGTGGTTGGCATGAGACTCCATCTCGGCAGCGAGCAGGGCCTTGAGGAAGTCCACCTTCCCCGCCAAATCGTTGCAGATGGTGTGGTTCTCGAAGGACAATGACGCGATGGAGAGTTGACGGAGCCGCGATTCAAGCTCCGCGAGATTCTTGTGCAGCACTGCGTAGGGTCTCTCCATGGCCGCCGGCCGCCTCCTCATGCTGTGCTCCTCTAGTGGCGGGATGGCTTGGTTGAGAAGCCAACGGTTGCGGCGTTCAAAAAGTGGTTGGTGCATGCCGTTACCCGGCGAATGGTCGCGGCTTTTGAACCCCAAAAGCCGCGCAGAAGCCACGACCGCTCACGCTCATGTCGTGCTCGACCATTTGAATTATGGCAAAAGACACGACCCGATCCTATTGAGGTCACCGAAGCCGGATTATGATGTCATTACGATTTGGACCAACATTACGAGGCACGATTCCTAGCCGTTTCCATGACACGAATCACAACTGAGCAGTAGGGACTACACAATTTACCCTCGATACATTAAAATATTTATATTAATTTTTTTATAATTATCAAAGTAAAATATTTATGTCCATTTATCCTCGATTTTATCAATGAAAATATAAAAATAATAGATAAAAAAATAATTTTAATCGTTCCTATTGGTGGTGGTGGATAACATCAATGGTGAAGGACGACGATATTATTGGGAGCTGCGGGTGGCTATTATGGATGAAGAGAGTGGTAACAAGATGTGAGGGTCATTTATCGGCGTTGACATAGTTGTCAAGCGATGAAAAGGCTGCTCGGCATCTGTATTGACGTTGATGCAGATATAGGTCGCTCGGCAACTACGTCGACACCGATATAGTTATCGAGTGGTTCTTTTGTCGCTCTACATTTGCGTCAACATCAACGTAATTGCTAAGTGGTGAAAGGCCCGTCGATGCAGATGTCAAGTGGTCCTTTCACCACTCGACAACTATGTCAATACTGATGCAGATATAAAGCAACGAAAGAGTAGCTCACTACGTTAGTGTCAATGCAATTGTCGAGCGACAAAAGGGTCGCTCACTACGTTAGTATCAATGCAGTTATTAAGCAACGATAGGGTCGCTCACTACATCGGCATCGACACAGTTACTGGGCAATGAAAGTGCAGCCTGACATCTACATTCGCAATGACACAGATGCAAAATGGCATCGCTTGGCAACTAAGTTGATGTTGACGCAGTGAGCAGCCCTTTCATTGCTCAGTAATTGTATTGACATCGACATAGTGAGCGATTGTTTCGTTGCTTGAGAACTGCATTGATGTCAATGTAGTGAGCGGCCCTTTTGTTGCTCTAAATTTGCGTTGACATCAACGCAATTGTTGAGCAACGGAAAGGCCACTCACTACATCGGCGTCGATACAGTTGCCGAGTGACGGAAGAGTCGCTCACTACGTTGGCATCGACATAGTTGTCAAGCGACGAAAGGGCTGCTCGACATTTGCATTAATGCCGACATAAATGCTGAGTAGCGTCGCTCGGCAAATGCGTCAGTGCCACGCAAATGCGTCGACGCACTTGCAACCCTTTCATTATGCATACAATTATTTACATGACCACTATTTTATAGTAAATTAAATTTATACTTATCAAATTGAACTAAAAAATAAAGATATCAATGAAAAACTATATTTCTTAATGAGCAAGTGTGGTAGGGAGTGATGCACCTATCAAATTGGGAGTATAGGGTCATAAGATACCTTAATTAAAAATCATACATCTTTAATTATTGATTTATAATAATTCATAGGAAAAATTTATAAAATCCCTTATAAAATAGACTATACTTAACCTAAAAATTCATCTAAATTTCATCACCAATTTTCTAACAATTCATTATATAAATAAATGATTCTGTGAAAAAAATTTACAAACAGTTGACCAAACAATATTAAATTATTATAAAATTTTGTAAAAAATTAGGAGACATAAACTAAATACACATCAAATTTTAGTTTAAAATAATATCATTTGGAGGCTAAACTACCCTTCTAATTTAACTATGAACACCTATTTTATTCTACGAAACTGGGTTGGGACTATTTGAACTTATAAATCTCATATCTTGGTACACAGAAATGGTATACACTCAATTCTAAATCTTACAAAAACTCTAAGGAAACCTTTTAAAATATATCAAAAGAATATAACCTATGAAAATATATCATATATCCGTAAGAGGGTTGATTTAGCTCAAATATAACCCCTTCTCAAAAAACAGATTATGAGTAC
Source organism: Musa acuminata AAA Group (assembly GCF_036884655.1). Lineage (NCBI taxonomy): Eukaryota > Viridiplantae > Streptophyta > Magnoliopsida > Zingiberales > Musaceae > Musa > Musa acuminata. The sequence goes on along the minus strand of NC_088355.1, from coordinate 5,266,010 downwards.
CTCAAATTGAGACAATCAAAACTCTATACACTGATCTCATATTAAGATTATACCAGAGGCATTAGAACCATAAGAGAATCATCCAAAATATATCCAAAAATTAATAATAAATTTAAAATTTAGGTGACTCAAAAGTAGCCAAAATGTGAATATATAATTTGTAAAATTAAAATCCTAAACATAACAGAAAAGAATTAGGTTTGTTTTACCTCAATCTTCTTTAGAATATGGGTTTCTAAGCCTCTACCAGAAAAGTTAAGAGAATGATTGACGAAAAAGAGAAAGGGTCGTGGGTTATCAAGTTGGTAAAGAGGCCGAGGCTAAAATAAGGTAGAGGTGTTTAAGAGAATTGCCTTGAGAACTAGGGTTTAATCTCATTAGGCCTCATTTTAAAAAAAAGGTTCTTTTATTTTTTTACTAATATAATTCTAATATTACACTAAGTTCCATTGAGTTTAATTTTATTTAACATAAATTATTTTTTTTATAACATTTTATATAATTTTATGCAACATTTTATATAACACTCCTATTTGATTTGTATCTCTATTTAATTTTTAATTGCTCAATCCATGCTTAAGTATCTTAAACTTGTTGTGTGATGATTAATATAAATATTATGTATGCTCAACCAATATTCCCATAGAATATTGAGAATAATATTTTTAAAAAACAGATACTTGAACCTTAAAAGTCAAAAACTTGAATATATCATTTATCACATTTATTAAATATAAACATCACAAATCATATCACTGAGTGACAATAATATATATATATATGTATATATATATTATATTTTTATTAGCATACTAGTTATAGACTCTAGTATTACATTGGTTGGGTAAGGTTTAATTCTTCAAATTTACAAAACTCTTTATAAGTTTGTAATATTTTTTTTACAAAAGGTATAATACTTCACCAACGAAAAGAAATTGTAATACGCTGCACTACCCTCATGGATAGTGTGAGGACATAAAAATACCATGGTTCTTAAAAAAATAACAACACTAGGAGAGCCAAAAGCTCAAGACTAGTAAAAGTATACCAAAAAAAGTTATAGATAATTTTCTACAAAAAAAGTAAATGACGCAGATAAAATTTTAAATTATTATTCATTTTTTCAACTAAACTGGTAATTTAATGCACCACTAGCGACTCTTTACTATTTGCATCGGCTTCAATAAGATGAGACAACTTAAGTGTCCAGAAAAAGAAAAAAAAAAAAACTTTTGCAGTGACGTGCTGAGGTGAGTCAAAAAATCAGCAACCTTGTTTTTGACTCTTCTAATAGAACAGATGAAAATTAAAGATTCTAAAGAATACCACAAATAGGATGCTATGCACGTTGCTCAAAGAATGCTGCAATGTGAATGGGGCCAAAGACATCTTACACTAGAAGGAAGAAACAAAAATTCCAGCAAGCTTATTCTCCTCGACGAAAATTTCTTTTTCCTTATGGATACTGGGCGTATCTTACAAGTAGAGACATTGAAACGTGAAGTACAATCGAGATTCTTGCAGAGTGTGTAGACCACTTGTTGCATTTGACTATATATGGCACTGTGATATACAAAACTTGGACAGACCTTGATACATGCTATGACATATATTTACTGGGATGCCACTAGGGCTATTGCATAAGATTATTGACAGTAATGTCGATGTTGTTGGTTCTCAGGAGATTCTGCAAAAAAGGATGCCAAAAGAAGACATCAATGATATCCAGTCTCATTGGAAATCAGGAATGAAACACAACAATGAAAATACCTGTACAATAAGTTCATCTGGAATATGTGGCAAAACCTCGCGTACTATATCTACCATAGCGAGTAACTCGGACATATTGTTTACAGAGGGTGAAGTATTCCTAATATGTAGACCAGTTGCATTTCTGTTCATCCTGAGGGAAGAAGATGAAGGAAGAGAAGGCATTGAGGTATGCTGAGAAGGCCATGGAGTCCAAGCATCATTATCTAGAGAACCATGGGCAAAGTTTTCACTAACAGATGCTAGCTGCCTCATCATCATCTGAACCCCACCATATCCTACTGGTCTGACGGAACTTGATGTACCAGCACCAGCCATTCCTTGATTCGCCAATGGAGGTGCCCAACTGGAATCAGATGCAGCTACCCTGCACCACTAAGGAAGAGCATGGTTCAATATAGGGTGGCACAAAGAAGGATGAGACTCCCAAAGATAGGCTAACTCCTTTCCTTCACCACCTAGTAAGACAATTTTTGTTTCCAAATTCTACGGACTTCTAATATGGCCAGTGAAATAATGGTACAGCAACTTTAGCTAAATATCGTCCCAGGATAATGATAGAGAAGTTTCACTGGGGTTGATGGTCAGGGGTTGACAACTTTAGCAAAATGCCATCTCAGGATAATGTTGACATGGCCAGTTGGAAGCAGGTCAACATGGTGCCCCCAACATGATGTCATACAATTAAGAAGTTGGCAGGCAGAGTTCATGCTAGCCCATGCCATGTGCCATTTGGAAACATACAATGCCAGCATATCTTCGGCAGCAGGGTGTAAAAGTTGCAACCAAGTAGGGTATTATGATCACAAATATTGCTTTCCGTGAGAAGTAACATACAATGAGCATAAAGATGCAACGAAACAAACCTCCAGATTGTATCTGAAGCATTCTGTTGGTGGTTTGGAGATGCTCCCAGAGGTGACGCATGATCAGGAACTGTCTGTAGGTTCATTCCTAAATTTAAATATTCAGGAAGTTGCAGGTCATCTGTTCCATTCCCAGAAATGGACCTTGTGTGGCCTCGAGGACTAGAAACAAAAAGAGGCCTCCAACATATAGGGCAAGAATACATCTCAGTCAAACCCTGGTCCAACCTGGAATGTTATCCAATGTAAAGGGAGTATGATCAAAGGCAAAAACTAATAACCTATCATTAATGAACAGCACTAACATTACAAATGTTGAAGAGGGACTACTATCATACATAAGGAGCTAAGTAGTGCAACTTCAGAACTAAATTGTGAAACTATATCCTCCCAAAACAAAATGAACAAGATAATGCAACAATATAACAAGCATCAGCAATCAACACTATTGTAGCATGACAACATATTTAGGATCAGAAAATCACTAAACCTAGCTGATACAAGGAAATAAGTAATGTGTGGTCACATGCAATGAGTAAAAATGCAGGTAAAGTAGAATGAGAATAGAGTAATTAGTAATAAAATTTATTTGTATATTACACCTTAGGGATCAGGAGAGTTGGGCCAGTCACGTTTAGGACTAAATGACCTAATTTAAATCATTCTTAACTCAAGCTAATCCATTCACTTTTGGATGGTTGTTAACACCGCAAACTTCCAGGGTTATGTGAGTGGAAGAAGAAATCTATCCTTTGTCATTCCACAACATTAGACCAATAACAATGAATTTCCCCTTTTCTTTATCATCAACAAATATAGTTGTTATAATTGTGTAGGACATAGTGTGCCTAAGTTGTGACATTCATCGTTATACTATTACCATGTGTTGTAAGATGCATCTGACTCTGAAAATAATGACCAACTATTATCATATAATCGACTGGCTATAAAATTTACAAAAATAGGAAGGCTAAAAATATGAGGAATTGTTGCTTGATTCGGCATCATGTAGACTTCATCTCATATCCAGGTATGAATCAAAAGCGACAACAGTATATTTTCCTTTTTTCTTTATAGCAATAAACAAACATGTGGATCATCATGCTCCATGGTCCGCATTGTAGGTGAGATGACTAAGAAACTGCTCTTCGATCCACACACCATAAGTATGTATCTAAGTCATGGGGACATAAGTTTAATCGTCCTGACAATGATTATCGATCAAAGCACTACTATTCGCATTGCCACTACATCCAGGAACCTCATGTAGACTTCATCTCAAATCCTTGTATGAATCAAAAGTGATAACAAACTTTCCCTTTCTTCATAGCCATAAACAAGGCAAGTGGAACATAAGATTGGTCGTCCTAACCATGATCATCAGTCAAAGCAAAGCACTGCTATTTGCATGGCTACTATATACACAGACCTTATGAACAACAGACTATAAGGGAGAAGATGTCTCATCACCAGATTGAAATTGTGCCTAGTCAATTTCGTCAAGTGGATCAATCAATTGTGATGTCTCTTTTTCCTTAGCATGATAGCCAAATACACGAGCGTGTTGCATGTTATTATGACCTAAAAGAGGGATAAAAGCTCAAAAGAATCTTTCATTTCTGACACAACTCAAAAGACCTTTGGAGAGGGACAAGAGGTGGATAGGACAAGACAAGCCTGCCCCACTTGCAAACTGCCTGGTTTTGAGTGATCCACACCTCAATTCGCTGCAGACCAATATGCACCACTCAGTATGCACTGGTCCAGGCGATATGTGGAATCTTGATGCATGTGCATGTGTTCAAGCACACATGGATACAGAATACACGTGTATACACTAACATATTTCACTTGGCCATAATTCATTTATTCAAATGATGGTATTGTTGTTTCATGGCATAGGGGAATATTATTGCCTTTAAAAGAAAATGTGTTTTAAGTACCATTCAAAATACTCCAAAGCTAGCCTGAATAGGAAAGAAAATTGACCTGGCTACATTGGCATATCAAAACAGCTCTATAGATTGTGATGATTCAAGTATTGAACAGCACAAAATAAAATCATCGAGATGCTGAACCATAGACAGCATGTAAGAAAAAGACTTCATTATTGAGCAAGGCACATAGATCATACCAAGATCTCAAACACACAAGATGGAATAGATGATTGCACCACAGTTTTTTAGCCCTGGCCATTGGTCCCTGCATCTCTTATAATTAATCATCCTGCTAGAAATTAATAACTAAACAAGTCAAAGGAACATTTAAACAACTTACTCTGCATATTGCACAGTCATCATCATAGGCACAAAGTTCCTCGTATGAAGCATCAGGTAATGCTCCATCAAGGGAACTAAGAGATTTCCACAAGTTGATATATGTTTTGATTCGCTTCATTATTGCACTTAAAAGAGCCTGTGAACGTCAATTTAAAAAAAGAACTTCTCAGCCAGTATACAATTTCCATGGAAAAGATATTAATACCATAGAAAGGGGAACCGTATGAAATTAACACTCACACGCGAGTTCAGGAAAAGAACAACATCCACTAGATGAAATGCCATGCCATGAAGCCACCAGGTCATTAAGTAATGACCTAGCACCATTGCTAAAGTAAACATATCTAGAATGAAACCACAATGTCTTATAAGAATCCCCTTCCATTCAGACAGAGAACCTGCAGTAACAGTTGGGTTAGATAATGTGATATTTTGAATAACTTGATTGTACACTAGTGTCACACCACAATCAACTAATAAAAATTCTATCAGAACTAACTCAGAAAAGCTGTATATTCTCCATTAACAAATAATTTTGGAAAAGCTAAAAAATATCATGGAATTGAAACCATAATGTCATGTAGAATCAAAATACAATTGAAAATAACATTATGAGTGCAAGACAGGTGAGGCAAGCCTTGGCACCACAGTACAATTAATCAACTCGGGTGACTAAGATTTGAATCACAAAAATAGCTATACTATGCAGATAAGGTTGCATAAGTTGACAACACCCTAGACCCTGCATTAGCAGGAGCCTTGTACATTAGATCATCGTTATTTTAGAGAGGCAAGACATGGTACAGGTAAGGACAAGTAATATTTCAATGCAGTAGGATGTTTAAAAAAATTGAATAGGTCTTTATGCTTCACCCACAACTAGAAAATTTGATAATCTAACCTAATAAGGAAAGAGAAAATCATAAGCTCCAAGTGAAATGTTTGATTCAATGGAATTACAGTAAAATAACAAATCAGGTATAATTGGTATTTTATTACCATGTTGCTGCCCACTCATATCATCCCCAACATAATAGTGAGAGTGTGCTATGGTACACAAAAATACTCTCTTATTCATAAGAGTAGAATGAGCATTTTGGATTGTAGGAGATAAATAATATTTTTCAAGAAGAAAAAAGTGCTTTATTGAATAAAACAATATCCTTCATCTTTTAGATACAACAAAGCAGGTACTTTCACTTGATAATCTATGCTGGTTATTGATATATGTTGTTTACAGAATCATGATTCCTCCATCCACAACATGGTTTAAAATACCATTTGCACCAGTAAGTATCAATTTGTATTCGTTGGTCCAAGCTTGGACCATTAAGCATTGATGAAGGCTTATACACAGCATACCAACTCATATATATCAAATATAACACTTGGATCAGTATGTGCTAACAAGTATTTACCAATCCAAGCATGGATCATTAAGAATATGTAAGGTCTTGTTCAGAACCTATCAATCAATACTTAACCAATACCAATTTCATGGTTTGCAAAACAAATTGGACTGATACAGTACAAGGGTAATTACTGGTCAGGTCGACTGTCAGGACATGGACCAAGCCCGACAGGATGATTCAGCTCTCATATAGGGCCATTAACAGGTCAATAAACAGAGGTGACTGGTAAGCATACTCCATAGTGACCCTAGACCCCGTGACCTTAGCCAAAGAGACACGTTGTGAGTTCTTTGGCAACTTGTCCCCTACTTCTTTCATCTTCTTACTCTCCCTCTCAGATAGCCTCTCTCACTCAGTCTCATTCCTTTTGCAGCAATGGAAGATTTGAATTTCGCAGACAATTGATCCATTGGATGCAACTGACAAGCAACAAGTTCAGTAGGATGGTGAGACACCTCGCTTGCAGTCCGCACTTTGTGAGGTCTGCAAAGAATCCAAAGATAGTAATGATGTGCGCAGTAGTGCATCCACCGATGATCATGGTTAGGGTGGTCAATCTCTCGTTCCTACTACTCAAGTGGATGGAACATGGATCAAGGAACAGTATTTTACTCATGTCATCCAAGATATGGATTGTGAAGATCCACACAACTTGTTTATGGCTGCAATGATAAAGAAAAGGAAAAGGTAGTTGATGAGTACAAGCAGATGAGAGAGCCCCTAAGATGTTGGCCCAATAGGAGTTCATCTTATTCACAGCCTTCCTGCTATAGCAAATCTCATGGCCAGATGCATAAGAACAATTGGTATTTTTTTGTTCAAAGTCAGATACATCATACAATACGCAACAGTACAATGGTGAGAGTTGCACCTCTGCCACAGTCTGACAGTCATACTTGGCCCAGGTATCTCCTACCATGTGGCTTGTTCATCATAATGACTACTACCCCAATATCAGATACCACAGGCCTGCAGATGTACATATTGATCTACAGTTTCATCACATCAAGGAACCAAATCCACTTGTCATATACTCACCGATCATTTGGTGGTATAAGCAGGTACATATTTCAGTTTTACATCTAATTCATTATCCTTATGTGTTAGAACTTGTTTATGTACATGTATTTTCTAGATGTTGCTTCTGACTCTTATCTGGTATATATTTCATGTTATTTATTATTTTCAAGATTGAAAGCACTTAAATGTTATCAATATAGTTATATTTGTCAGTAAATGGTGAGAAAAAAAAATCCTAAATTAGGGTTTCTTTTGTTGTTTGGTTTTTTCTGTAATGTGGCACATACTAACATGGGGTGGCACATACTAGCATACCATGTCTCATTACGCCGATACATATCAGACCCTTGCCGGTACAAACTATAGGTGCAATACACAAATTTGAATTCCTTGAATTTCAAGCTTATAGCTAGATATCTAGTAAGTACTACTAGTTCTATAACAAGTAGAGAGCCTATCACCTAATGATCAATATTTATCACGTACTAAAGCCTAGAATTTGTTAGGTGTCAATACCATACCAGGCCATAAGCATATTATCCAACATTAAACCCATTTTATTTGGGATTTAAGCCTATTGATCGAAATATACAGCCAAGGGTGACTAAAATCTTCCTTCCTCTTCTCTCAACTTTTCTCTGTCTCTTTCACAATTTATCTCTGATAAAAAATCAAATGAAATCATCATCCTCAACTAGAGCTTTATGTTACTCTAATTTGTCCACATTTAAGATATCATTTTTAAATTAAAAAAATTCACACCTTGTTCTAATTTTTTTAGTTTGAAACTAGTAATAAGTTTTACTGAAATGCATTAATTGAGAATTTTAAGTTCTGATCTAGATTTAGCATGCATATGCTAACATTCAGCCTTAATGTGCATATGTTTAAAAATAAAAATAGGGAAAATAAGCATGGATCCACATGGATTTAGCCTACATCTATTTGATCTAGGATGGATCCCCATAGATCTATTCTAGATTTATGTACATATAGGCTGAATCTGAATTTTTTTTTTTTTTCTTTCAATAGGCTGAATCTGAATTGATCATGTCTAAATTTACACAGGAATAACAAGACAAACATGCTATGAACAAAGTTTATATTTAAATATCATGCATACGTTTGATCATACAAACTATTCCTCATTCATTGCATAAGTTCAAGTATATTTAATGCACACGAAGTAAATCTAGATTCAGCCTATTCAGACAAGTATATCTAAATATCATGCATATGTTCGATCATATAATACAATATTTTGAACCTTGGTCGGTCTATATTTGATACTTAGCCTCTCCTTAGAAATATGTACCAAATTAAATCAATGAGAAACATGCAAATCTATATGGCAAAACCAACATTTCACAATTTTTGCATGATAGCTGCTGAAACAGACTACTATACGATGTACAGATTGATTATTGGAAGCTTCCTTTAAAGAAAATACTTTTGATTCAGAAATGAAGTATCTGAACTCAACTAGGTTCTTATTTGGACCGACCAAGATACTTTTTTTTTTTTTGTCAAAAGTCAATCATCTTTGACATTAGCAATGTTCACCAGATTCAGAGGTGAAGGATCTGAAGAACTGAACAGGAACAAGCCCATGAATTAACTGCTCAACCTCCATCAGCTAACAACAACATCACTACATGCTCAGGTTCCTCCTAATATAAACTTGATCAAAGACTGAATAGCTTATCAGATGAGTGGCTTAACAGTCTTATAAACTCAATAGGAGAAAAGAAGATCCGATCCCATGACTCAGCTTCCTCTGCCTCCATCAAGAAAGGATGCCTTTTGTCAGGTTGATAAACCATGATCATTAGACCAAGGAGCTGTCATTGTAATGCTGCATAAGGTACTAAGAACCTTCAGCAAATGCCAACACAGTTAATCTAACAATTTCTATCAGAATAAAGTTGCTACTTCCTTTTCCTAGTGTAACATAACAACCAATTCCATACTTAAACAATGAATTTAAGATGAGATTTGTATACACTCGATTTGCTATAGTTTTATGTAGATGCAAAAAAAAAAAACAACAGAATTAACCAAAAGCATTTAAATTAACATTTAGAATTCAAATCATAATACTTTTTATAAACAAATAAAGAATTCATGATCTGTAATTACCTGCTGCTGTTTTTTGAATGTCGGAATCTGCTGAGCAATCAGCAGCACTTTTATTGGAATGCCCCTGACAAATCTCAAGCAACTGAAATCCATGTACCATAATGGCCTACAAATATAACTGAAATCCATAAATGCTTTTGGAAATTGTAACCATGTCGACAAGGATGCTTCACTTATTATAAAGCATTCCATTAATTGCTCTCAAATTTACATGAGCAAATATGCATAAGTGAGAAAATATAAAAGTCCAACCCACATCAAGCCTTTAGTTTTATAGGTCATCTCAATTCTCAAATAATTTGCTCTGCTGTGCATCAATTTGAAAAACAATACAAACCTTGTTTTTTTCTCTTGCACAGAAAATTGTAAAACATACCATAAAGGATCCAACTTTAAATGCACATGAAGTGAAAGATCTGACACATGAAATGGTAAACAGCTAAAGAATTAAATTTGATAATTAAAGCTTAACCAAATGTAATTACCTGAAATGTCTCGAAAGCTATACAGAGAGGCTCAAAGAACAGCAGCATAAACAAACTAGAACTGTGTGAAATGTAGATCATACACAACTTCATCCTGTGATTTCAAAATATTTAGGTAACAGTCACCAAAGGATCCTAATGAGGAAAATATGGTGCATTTAGACCTTACTTTCAACCAAAACAGGAAATAATCCAAAGCATATCAAAACAAGAGCTAATAGCCTATAGAACTTCAATAGAATCTATCAAATAGTACAAAAGAATGATAAATTTTCCACTATTTCCTATATTTCTTATTTAAAACTGTGCAGGATAAACACCTTTTATCCCTTCAATTTAGAAATCATGGAGTGCTGATGGTAACTTCAATCACATGCAATATCTATTCTAGAAGTCGAACTGCTATTAAACAAGATATAGACAGGTATGTGAATACATAGTCCACTAAAGGTCTATTTAGCTAGTTATGTCATGCCAAAATTTGCAGACCATCCTAAAGGCTCCATATCTTGCATTGTTCAGTGCCTCCAGTTATGTTACCTGAAGATCATTGAGAATCATGGTAGGAATCAATATCAATGTTTTCAAAATTGAATCATGGTAGGAATCAATATCAATGTTTATACTAGTTCCTACACTAGCACTGATGCACAATAATATACCCCTAGAAGTTCCTCAATTTGTACCCAAAAAGGCAAATGGAGAGAAAATATTACCTTTAGTCAGCTCTGTCTTTGCTTGGATTAGATTTTTAATGCAACTTACTGGGAAACAAATACATGTTTTTCAAGAAGCAGTGATTTATTTGAGATAGCATGATGGAAACAGTATACTTGACCGATAGAAACTGGACCTTGTACACTTGTAGGTCTTCAAATTATCAACATATCCAGCTATAGGACAATCATGAAAATGCGGCAAGATCGAAGATCTAAGATTTGCTGATGATGTAAAGTCGTTCCAAGTATAATTTGGCCTTTGTAATAAAGGATATTGAATCTATGATATTGAATCCTTTATTACAAACATCAAATTATACTCGGAAACACTTTACATCATCAAATAAATCTTAGATCTTCGATCTTACCACATTTTCATGACTGTCCTATAGCTAGATATGGTGATAATTTGAAGACCTATAAGTGTACAAGGTCCAGTTTCTATCGGTCAAGCATGTTATTTCCATCATGCTATCTCAAATAAATCACTGCTTCTTGAAAAGCATGTATTTGTTTCCCAGTAAGTTGCATTAAGAATCCAATCCAAGCAAAGGCAGAGCTAACTAAAGGTAATATTTTCCCTTCATTTGCCTTTTTGGGTACAAATTGAAGAACTTCTTAGAGGTATATTATTGTGCATCAGTGCTAGTGTAGGAACTAGTATAAGGTGCCAATAGTATTAAAGAAATGGATAAGTTTATTGGGAAATTTATTGGCACAGAAGTACATTGGAAATTTTAATGGCAGTGCTACATTTTAAGCATCTTTATGATAAAGGTAATAATAAGGATAACTTGTCTCTCATTCACTAAATGAAGCATATAAAAACCTGAATACAGAAGTTGGAAAGAATTTTAACTACAATGTCACCCATGTTGAGTTTGCGAAGAAAAATTACCAAAGGAAATCAGCAGATAGGACCATCAACAATGCAGAGAAAACACGGAAGTACTTCAAAGGTGTTACAGAAGGAGATGCATTTAGTCTTTCAAGCCGATCTCTTGCTAATGATTGAAAAATCTGTAAATTAAAAGCAGGAAATTCTCTCAGTAAGTACATATGGTTCTCCTAAAATTTAAAAAGAGAAGGAATGAGTATGTTCTTTGTTTCTAACCTTAAGGAAACATAGAAAGATCAACCAACTTGACCATATGATGACTTGAGAAATGTCAGGTGGCACAACTAGGAGAAGAAAAGCTCCCTGTTTGGATAGGCAAAATCATACATGTAACAACAAGGGATCTAGAAAAACTAAATATCTGATTGTTCATCTGCATCTATATGTAAGACCTCATTACAAATTCGATTTAGAACAAATGAACTCATGGCTGCATCAACTTACAGCAACATTAGTGACCTTGAGATCATAACCAAATTGCATTTAAATGAATGGAACTGGTATTGCTGCACTAAATCCAAGATGAGCACAAGTCAAAATAACACTTCTCATGGGATTACTTGTCGATCAAATTCATGCAACCTTCCAAACTGAACACACAAACAAGCACCATCTATTAATTTTCATGGTGGATCAATCATGTAAAATAGGAAATTTCATCCCAAAATAATATTGACACGGGACAACTCAGAACAAGTCCTAGGTTAGTCTAATTTGGGTCATAGTTAGGTTTAGCCTCTAACATCTTGAGGTCCAATGAGTCATATTTTGGTATATGTATGAGTGCTCCAACTTCTGGATATTCATTCAGATCTGTGTCACTATTCTTTCTTGGTTACTTAATGGTATTCGAGAGTTGTATGTAGTGAGCTTGTGGAGTTATAGAACTAATAAAAGAGTAGCATGGTTGAGGAAAGGCATGTAACTGTTACGAGTTGTATTTAGATAGTTCTGAAGGTGTCTTAAATAGGATTTTGTATAAAAGGAATGTCTTCTTCCATATGAATGAGCTTCTTCTCTTGCAGTGTGTTATGACGAATTATATATGAATTAATTTGTTCCTCTCTGTCGTATGTTGTGACAACAAATGGCTGTTGTCTCTTCTGCTTTCCCTAAAACTGCTCTTTTCTTATCTAGGTATCTCTCTTATAATTCGTTTAGTACGAGCTTTTATTTTGTATTCCCAAAACAGTAATCAAGACCAATTCCACTTCAACAGCAACAACGAATCAACAAAATACACTGCTTATTACCTAAACAATCCAGCAAAACTCAACACCTGAATCACAGGATTGCACCATTTCGAACTTGTTAGAGGATGCAAAGCTACCACAGAATTGCACCATTGTGAACTGGCTAGACCACCTAGACAATGAGGCAGGTCTAAATTGGACCTTCTTAAATTCATAGCAGGCTGAGTGCAAATTTTCCAATGGACCATCTCATTACCAATGTTGTACCTTCTCTTGGCCATCCTTTGGCTCTGATTTGATCAATTCCTTAATGAATTTCTTAATAATAACAAAATCTTGTTGCCTCTCCTCACTAACCGTATTAGCATCTCAACCATGAGAGATAAGCACAAATAGATGAAACTCTACATAAGGTTGACACTGGCCACAATTTTTCACTAGCATTTTCCTATTTTTGCTTTAAATTACTAATAATTTAAAGGTTTTCAAGTATTACATTCCATTTGAAATGATCTAGAAAAGCAAAACTGCTACTTGTTTATGTCATGTTCATGTTATATGCCAAACTGATAAAAGCAAATCTTGTGTATGAATTCACTATCATGAAGGACAAACTCAGGGCATTGACCAAAAAAATTAATGTAGATGAAAATAACAATATAGAATGAGTGCCAAGAGAAGCTACAAAAGAAACATAACATATTTAAAGCCTAACCAGACTTAATAGCTGAGTGTTACCTTGTATAGTATGTAATTGACAAACCCTTCCAAAACTTTTCTAGTCTCTGATGCATTCAACCGAACAAAGAATAGTGTCTGCAGAAAAGAAAAAAAAATGAGATTAGGCACAATAATAGAAAGGTTCATAGGAGTACTGACAACTTGAGGTCTAACATTCAGCTAAATGACTTCTAAATAGATATCTAATAACAGCCTCTTCAATATTGCCTACATTTTTTGGCAAAATAACATCAGAGAACTCAATCAATCACTAACCAGTTTAAGCACAATGAAACCACTAAAGTTTTGGGTTTTTTGCCCCAACAGAAACTTCTATTTAGCACCGACTAATAGTAGAGAAAAGACATAATTAATAGTGATTAAAGCCATAATTGTCACTATAGCACATCCTGTTATATAATTTTCATGATATATAGCCCTGTTTCTTATTTTATTCGGAAGAGGAAAGCTTTTGAACTTCACTCTAGCTCTAAGGTTCCTAACGCAAGAATTTACAAGCATAATTATTCTCAAGCGACAACCTGTTCAGCAAATAGATCAAAAGAACAAAATAGAGAAATTCAAATATTCCTTGGCTACAACATGCAGAATTCCTCACTTAAATGAACCTATTTTTACCCATTTCAAACTAAATAATAATTAGAGCAAAAAAGGGGTTGTACACGGTCCAAGTTATCCCACTATGCTGCAGTTCTAAGTAACATTGCAAAACTATTGGAAGTGTCACGACAATGGAAAAAAAAAAAACACTGAAGAACCAATAAATTGGTGCAAATGGCTCAATAAGCAATGCTAGATCCACTTAAAACCAACGTTGTCCATGTCAATTACCATACCTTGAGCAGCAAGACGACCAGAACGTACAAGTTAATCACAAAATTCACCAGCATAGCTACAGTGACATGAGAGCTGAGGAGCAGCTCCAGCGCTCGCCGTGCACTCTCCAAGGAAACACCATGGCCATCCCCAACGAACAACCCGTCGGATCGCATCCGGTCAAGCGAGGAGACCGTCCACCACTGCAGTCCGACGAGGCCAACTGCCGTGCTGAACGCCGAGAGGCACAGATAATTCACCGCCATCCGCACAAATCCCAGACACTTTCCGACGCTTACGGACCACCGAGAGCCCGAAAAGCGAGCCGTGCGATCCCTCTCTCCCCACGACCGAAATAGCACGCTGCCATCGACCCTAGGGTTAGGGAGCCATGGGGAAGAATCAATCCTCAATCGGAGCAGCGTGTAGGGGAAAGCCTGGGTAGCGTCGGACGGGGGTTTTGGAATTGGAACCCTTGCGTGCTTTCAGATCTCCTCCTCCTTGATGCCTCTTCTCTCTTTTCTTGTTCTCTCTCCCTCTTTTTGGTGGAGGATTCGATCCGATTGCACTTGGATTTCGTCCTGCGATCTCCAACCCCACTTCGCTTTAAGAGAAGTGTAGGTTCAGGCGAAGAGACGAAGAGAAAGAGGAAGTACAGGGAGTCTCGGATCAAGAAAGAAGGGGGAAAGGGCTGTAACTAATTTAAAAAAATTATTTTAAAAACAAATTATGTAAGCCGCGACGGCGCCTCCACCGCAGCGACCAATTGAGGCGCACCGACGGTGTCGGTTCGCCGTGCGTTTTGGCTCTCAACTACCGGGACAAATATCTCCGCTAAAGATACATCCCCTCCTACCAAACCGTATTATTATAGGATTCCCTTATGGTGCAGTCCACATTCGGACCCCAATCAACAGGTCAATTATGAATTGTTAATAGCTTAATTGAGAAATGTTTGTTCGGAAGCTGAGGAAATAATGGTTATCTCCCTGATGAAGCCATAACAACTAACAAATCGCAATCGAATCGAAGAGAATAGATTTCTTTTGCATTTTTATGAACCTACGATCGAAATTGTGATTAAATCTTCTTTTTTCTCTTCTCTGGCTTTGTTTTGTTTTTCTCATCACTGCGCCACCATGAGATGATAAAAATTAAACCAGAGTGTATAAAGGGGTACTTTCTCAACCGTCCATCCGACTCTCCCTTTGACTTTAACCGTCTTCTTGCTTGAAATAAAAAAATGATTTTTTTTTTATGAAGACTAATTATAGTTGACAATATAAACTCTAAATGCATACCAAGTATATACCTTTTTTCCTTCTCTTTAAAGAATTGCATGGTTCTCGTCGTATCTTAGGAGAGGTGTACCTGCGAAATAGCTAATTAGATGACTATGGCAGACCAAAAGTACGTTCGTATCACAAATAAAGCTCAATTTTATCTCTTTGATCCAGTACATGTGTAAGTCGTTCAAAACGTACAGAAACATCGACCGAGATTATAGATTATCAGTGAAAAGTCCCACCCAGGCGATGATTCCTAAGTAGGGGCGACAACAAATCTCCCCAACGTACCCTTAAAATTCGCACATAATTTCATTATGCTCTATCATGTTCTCGTAACTCAAATAGCAGCAAGTTACAAGAGCAAAATGTTCAACGAAACCAAATTCTAGAGCAGACAGATATAACATTGCGAACACACGAACGGTGAATTGAGAATGTGTGGAGGAATCCCGCCTCGAAGAACATTCAACAGCACTGGTACAAAAAATAAAGGCTAGTGAGCAAACATTAGTCAACTATTTATAACTTCGCACCATTATGACCATCCTTGGCAGCACGAAAAGTTCCAAAGGCAATGAGCAAACAAGTAAGACTTCACCTTAGCTACACTTTCACTGGAAATCATTGCTACATTGCATTAATTCAATGAGCAAGATGGGTTATCAAACGTTCCCAAACAAGTAAGATCATCACAGAAAACACATTATGTACAAGTAAGATCTTGTTGCAGACAACATATTCAGGAAGCATGGGAATCAAGCAATCATCACAAGTATCCCAGAAAGCAATGGCCAATCCTGTTTGAGATGAAAAACAACAAAGAAGCAGAAGGCAAGATTCCTAGGTGTGAAGGTAAGACAATGATCAGAAAACAGGCTGTTTTCTTTTCTTTTTTTTTCATTTTAACTTCGTAGGTCCAGCAAACTAATACAAAACTACAAAAGTTAATAAAATATTTACAGCTCAAAAGAACCAAAGCCATTTTGAAAGAACAAGACAGGGAGGAGAGAGAGAGAGAGAGGGAATCAAACTTAGTCTCTCTGCATCTATAATATGAAGAGTTTGCATAGGGCAGTGCATCAAACATTTACAAGCATTAATAATACGTGAATATCTACAAACTACGATAAAACAACTAATACAATGGCCTAATATCTCCACAATTTTGAATTTTATAAGAGGCACAGCTGTACCAAAAAAGAAGTTAGAATTGATGTGTTACCTCTATAGGTTGATTACTAATCATCATCTTCATTGCCACACCATTCATGTCATCATTTTGGATCTGTCATCTTAATTATGATTGAAAAAAAATGCTAAACAAAAAAAATCTGACACTCTGTGAAAGAGCCCATAGATACAAATGAAAGATATAATAGTTGCAGCTCAAAATGACTTTATAAGAAAAAGGAGGGATCAGTAATACCTACCTCAATGTTTTTCTTTTAATTGGATGACCACATGACTTCAACAGAGCTGTTAGGACAGCAACAAGAGTTTTAACAATAATGATACTTCAATTCAAGCACAAAGTGCATTCAGAAAAATCTAGGCTAAAATGACTACCTCTTGGATCTCAGTACTTTTTGACAAACTATTTATACTAACAGCTAGTATTGTCGAACTGGACTTCTTGATCTTCTATAACCATGCCTGGCAGGAGATCTGGATCTGCTTCGTGCTCCAGACCTGTCTCGGAACCTGTCCCTGTCTGATTCCCTCCCATTCCTGTGATAGTCATGCCTACGATCCAATCCTCTTCCTCCATCCCTGCTTCCTCTTCCACTCCAATCCCTTGATCTCTCTCTCTCGGAGCTCCGGTCTTTATACCTATCACGTTCACGTTCCCGCTCCCTAGACCTCTCTCTTCCAACCAGATCACGCTCTCTAACCCTATTCTCATGATCTTTATCCTTCACTTTCTTCCGCTCATCTGTTTCCTTCTCCCTAGCTAGTCTTTCTTCTTCCTTTGCCTTTTCTTTCACAGCCTTCAGGACAGTACATGCAAACAACCATTTAATCCATCAAATCATGATAATTATTAATTTGAGCTGAAAGTCATCTTAAAATTTGAATCTTTACCTTGAACTCACTAAGATAATCTCGGACCATGCCGTAGCCAATATGCTGCTTCCCACTTACATGAGTTTGTGTCCTCTCAACAGCATCATTCGCCACCAGAAATGAACCACAGATCTCACATAGTGCCATCTTCTTCTCTTGTGGAAGCATCATAGCCTTATCATTTGCTGATTGTTGGGTCAGGGCTGTCTTCTCGGCATTCAGCATATCCACCTAAATACAAAGTTTTATTAGACTGAAAAATGCATATTATACCTTACAAGTACCGAGTGACTGTCTGCATCACCTTTCTCATGAGTGCCTCAGCTTCATCTACCTTCCCTGATTCACCAAGTGTCTCAATTTGTTCTAGAAGTTTCTTTATTTTTTCTTCCAACACAGAGAGTTGTTCTGATTTTTCGGCAGGGACTGGAGCAGGTGTTGCGTCAACTTCTTGTGCCAACCGATCACGACCACGCTTAACTTTTCTATCCAAATCCATCACCTGCATCATAGAATTGCATCATTTTAACTTACAAAATTTTGAATACCAAAAGAAATAAAAAATATATATGTACAGAGAAGTGTACCAGCTTCTCACAGAACTGTGCAAGCTCTGCTTCAAACCTGGGAACATAAGCATCATGCCTAGGAGACTTCTCAAAACTGCAAAAGGTTTTTGGACAATCATTAGATAACATGAAGAGGCTTATGCTGAAACTGTAAATTCAATTAAACACCAAGCATTTATAAGGAGCAGAAAATAGACATTACCAACCATTCCTTCAAACTTCCTAGAATAACATTCTTTTTAAATTCTTCACACTGAACCATTAGAAGTAGTCAATCTCTTCGTTCATTACCTATTTATTATTTCCATAAACAAAACCTCCTTCATATTCCGTAAGCAAGATACAATAGGTGTATAGAGAAAAAGAGATTGTATGTAGATAAACTTAAGATGAACAGTTAAGTCTTAATAATCATGTTTAAAGACAATTCAAACAAGATTTACTTCCACCATACAAGTCACATGGCATCCAGTGCAACGTTTTAAATCTCGACTGTACTGGTTGGTACAAACTGATATTTACAAGTCCAACAAGGTACCAATATCAAGACATAGAGCTCGATACTGGTATATACCATTCATTTTCATTTTTTTATTATTATGTTGAATGCTACCATGTAATACAAGTTGATATGGTCTGATCAAATAAGAAAATCAGTATTGGTCTGAGATTTAAATCCTCGATTCAGTGCACTCATGAGGGTACAGTTTCACCACAAAGAACTTAACTTTGATCAAGATCTGCTAAACCATTTCATCAATAATACCATTTGTGAGCCCGAAAATAATTAAAAAAAGTTAACTTATAAACTTTATGAACCAAACCTAAAAGATTGAAGGGGAACATGCTGGCCCAGAAGAGTAGCTTCAGAGAGAACAACACTTAACTAAAGCATCAACATGAGCCTTCTTTTACTACTTCTGACTTTACATTAACATAGAGAAGTTGTACAAACACTTCTTCAGCATTGCAAATCCATTTAAAAAAGGGTTTTTCACATACCCTAAAAATATGGGTATTTGGGTATGCATTAAAAAATTCAATATTAACATGAATCCCCTCTAAATAGCATATAATTTGCTTATATACTCGAAAGCTCATAGTTGCATGTACACGTTTCAGACAGCAGTTATTTATTAATCCCATCCATCAACTCCTAAACAATTTCTAATAAGCAACCACTATCGATTTCGTGAAGGTCAAAAGCTCATAGTTGCATGTACACGTTTCAGAAAGCAGTTATTTATTAATCCCATCCATCGACTCCTCAACAATTTCTAATAGGCAACCACCATCGACTTCGTGAAGGCTCCACAAGTTCGATAAGAAATCGGTGGCTTTGTATGTTTGAGAAGCAATTAGAACATGACCATTAAATGGTTATTTCAGCCTTTCCAAGAATTAGAGAGAGGGAAATAAAAATGCAGAAGTATTGTCTCAAGGCAAGTTCGATTAAATAAACTCAGCATGTTTTAGATCAATTTTACTAATAGAATTATTATCAAATATGCTGTTGCAATTATGTGCCATCCTGGAGGATATACATGCAAGTGTGAACTAGCAAGGGGAATCTACACAAATATGCATATTTCAACAGGTATATAAGCAGAAACCTTTTAAATAAACATTTTCCACTATTCAACTCCATGAATCAGTAGAGATCCCGAAACATGTATACAACATGGATCTCCAACTTGAGTGACAAATCATTGCTTTTGATAAAATGACTTTCAACTTGTCCATGGTCTTGGAAAGGAGTACCATACATTCAGTAATATGCACAACAGGAACTACGAAGCACATATTTTAATATATTGAAGTACATGCCGTCTATGCTAATTAGTTTAAAGTATATAAAAGATTTAAAAATGAACAACAAATTAGATAATCAAAAGTGAAGCAAATAAGTCAGTCTCCAATTAAAATCCTACCAAATAGAGAAGGCATTTTACATCATATACTATAGAAGTGAATACTAATACTACTAGGTTATTGAGGTGTCAAGAGACCAGAGAAACATAACATGCATCATCTAAAGATATAAAAATAGGCAGGAATCTCTGACTATCGACAACAACAGATCGCATATACTCTATGGAAAGTAGATAGTTGATCATCAAAGTGTTTGAGCACATATAAAATGCCTCAACGAGAATGGCACACAGGTACATCAATCTGAAAGGTGATGGTATTGTTTTGGCACAGATTGCGTAATGTGTTACACTGAAAAACAGAACACTTATATCTGTAGGTCAGTTAAAAGTTGCTTAACAAATATGACAATTTTTTACCAGTAAGTGCTTAAAGTATGTTTTGTCATATCCCATAATCATGCATGACGATCTATTTACTCCATGCCAACTTTGATAAATTGTGATAATTTATAAAGACAAAGTTACTTACATTCAAGGTCTTCAATTCGAATAATACCGTCTGTACCAGGCGGTATGTACCGGTCCGCTAGCAAACCGATACACGGACATATATATATGTATATATATATATATATAAAAGCGACGTCGGCCCACGTGGAGAGAAGAGAGGCGATGTCATAGATTTTTATTTTTTTTACTTTTATATATAAATAAATACATATAGGCGATGTCGTCTCGTTTTTCTGCGACATCACCCCACATGGGGAGAAGAGAGGCGACGTTGCAAATTTTTATTTTTTTTACTTTATATATATATATATATATATATACCGAGCGGTATATAGAAATACAATACCATACCGTACCGAACGAATCTCAAAACTCTGGTACGGTACGATATTTCAATCCTTACTTATATTTACTTCTTCTTTTTAATAGAAGCCCATAGCAACAGCAATGTTACTTGCACTTTCTTTTACAGTACACAACCAAAAAAATGTTTCCCCCAGAAAAAGCAACTAACATCTAAAAGTATGATTCACTTGTGATGCTTTGATTTTATTCCAAAGTACAGCAAAATACTTCGAGACTTTGAAAAAACATACAACTGTTAGTATACTAATAAGCATCACTATCTGGAAGACCATATTTCTTTTTGGTTATGCTTACTGCAGTAAACCTTTTCTAGAGAAGCTGCAGTGAACTATATCACATGCTCACACAAAATCCTGCTATATTTCCAACTAAGCAGTATATTTAGGTTTACAGTTAAATCTAGAGAAAAATGTTGAATTGTTTGGCAATAACAGGAACCCATGTGAATAAATATATCAAGATTAAAAATTAGACAGCATTGCTACGAGGAATGACAAATCATCCACTCATTAACTATGTCAAACTATTTAGCACGTATATGTTGAACTTTCAACTATCTATTAACTTAAACAGACAAGTCAGATATCTCCCATAAGAAGGTGTGCGGAGTCTTGTTGCAACTCATGATCAAAGTCATTATAACTCTTGATATATGGAAATGCAACCGCAAAACCTGAAAGGGTAACACAATTGTCTGGCATGTTACCATGCAAATATCTGATCAGAGAGCTTTGGATCGGTTACCTCAAACGAAAAACAATGCAATATCCAGAGAACTCCAAATGTCTTATTTATCAAAGCACGCCAATAACTCATATTAAAGTTCCCTCCTACATGACACATTAAAACAGCTAGCTTCAAAGAAATCTTCCAACCATAACTATTAGGAAAAGATGGTATAATTATCAATCAAACCTAAAAATATTGAAGCAATAATCACAATCAAAGCTCGCAGAACAATACAAAGAGAGTATTGAGTATTGTAAATCACGACAATATACAGATGTTCACTACAACAACATAGAAAACCCCACAAAACCATCCTGAAATAGTCGGATAACAATTTTCTAAGTTCAAGCATAAGAAAACCGCCAAAAGATAGCAAAATACTAATTGAAATAGCGACACTTTGATGGCATAAAAGGGCAATTCAGAAAATTGTGTGATCGCAGTAGCTACCTTTCTTTTAGTTTCGGGTCATGGATTTTAGGGCAAGCTCCTGAAAAGAAACCACCCAAACATAAGAACTTGCAAGGCAGAACTAACGATAAATCAACGAAAAGAGAATAACCAAGCACACACCAAGATCACTCTTCGTGTTCACAAAGAGATCGTGCGGGCAGAACCGAACCATATACGCGCCACAGACCTCCTTGTCGTCCCACCGGATCTCCTTGTACCGCTTCTTCTGTTCCTCCGTGAGATTTCGTGCTGCGGGAACCAAATCGAAGGAATTGAATCGATCGAACGGATCGATGCTACGGAAAGGGCCGCGACGGACTCACCTGCACCCATGAGTTCGTCAAGGAGAGCTCTCTGGGCGTCCATGACGGAAGCGAGGAAACCCACGTCGCGGCGGCTGAAGGCGACGTCGACGAGGAGCTCTAAAGGGAACCCTAGAAAACGATCGAAGAGAAAAAAGGGGGGTCGAGGGGGCAAAGAAGAAAAAGGGAACGATCTGAGGGTTTTATGGTCATTTCAGGTTAATAGGAAAAGTGCTGCTGAAGCCCACTTGGCCGGCGGTGACTTTACCGCTGCGGTGAATTTTTAGTGAACAAGAAATAATCCCCTTACGAACCATATTGCGGCCGGTGACCAGATACGCTTAAGAGTGGCTTTACGTCCCCGAAAGGTGGAGATTAGATTGCTACCCACGGCGTTGATTGTGTTTCTTCACATCATTGTCTCTTCAGCCGATATTGCAGTCGTATGATCCAATACGAAAATATAAATAAATAAAAGAAGGATTGGGACGCTTTTTTGGGGGCAATGGTTTCTTATTTTAGCCAAATAAGAGATTCTATAATCATAATGGTTAGGAGGTGCGCAAACTCTCGGAAAAAACCAATTACTACAAACATCCTATCAATTTATAGCTGCTCCTTGTTTTGGCATAGTTATGAGATATTTTATAATCATAATTATAATATGTAAAATTAAAAATATATAAGTAAGGTTTGAAATAGTTTTAGAATCGATGTAGTAGAGATAGTAAGAGACTAGAATTGGAAATGATTACGAATGGTCACACTAAGTGATCTTTCATTGGGTGGTTCGTTAAATAAAGATTGTACTACAAGTAACTCAGACTTAAATATTTTAGATCAATTATGTTATCAGATTGGATTGTGCCGATGATTTATATTAAATTCTTGATAGATTAGGATACAAATTTATATCAAGGATTCAAGTAAAAAATAGTTGTTGGACAATTATGATTTTTTTTTATAAAAAATTTTATAAGAAATTTCGGGTTGGGTGTAGCTTAACATGAAAATTGATTTTTTTTTTATTAATTTTATATAATAAAAAATTTAAATTTCTCTTACATCATCGACTTTACGATTAATTTTTTTCATAATTAATCAATGAGTGTTTTTTTTATCCATCTACCAATGTACTAAAAATATATCATCAACTTCTACACCAAGATTTTTTATTCTAATGCTATCAACCTTATAGGAAGATACAACATGTGATAGTACATGCATATATAGCATGAAAATGATAGACAAAAAGATAATTTTAATAATAGTTGTGGACTAATTATAGATTACCCCTTGTAGTTATACTTCTTTAGTATCCCGATTCCTAAACTTAAAAAATTTATATTAAAAATCTTATAATTATGAAAGTGAAATATTTAATCTCATTTATCTTAACACCATCGGTTTTACCAACTGAATATATAGTATGTGATAGCACGTGCATGAATGACGTCGCATCGTTTTGCCTCACTCATCTCCTTTTCCTCTTTCATTGCCAACATAGATGTATAGTGATGTCGGATGAGGAAGAGGAGACAAAGCAGTAAAGTGCAAGTCTCATCTTCATCATTTTCCTCCTCCAACATTGATGCAAATATCTCACTGTTTTGTCTCATCTTCTTTTTTATTGTCGATGCTCGGATTGATATCGACAAAGCTAACCATAATGTCGTTATCATTAACTACCATCACAATAGTCACCTGTAGTATTATCATCCATCATCAATGTTGAAATTATCTTTTTATTATCATTTTTTATATCATTCATGCACGTGTTATCATGTGTTGTATCTTTCGTTAATAAAACCAATAATATTAGAGTAAATATTATTAAATATTTTACCATAATGACTATAGACATTTCAATATAAATTTATTTAGTAGAACAAAATGCTAAAAATATCTAAATACAAAGAGTAATATATAATTAATCGATGTAAAATCAATGATATTATAATAAATAAATTTAAATATTTTACTTTCATAATTAAAAATAATTTTAATATAATTTTTTAATTAGATCGATGCAGAGGATTTCAATATATATATATATATATATATATATATATATATATATATATATATATATATATATATATATATATATATATATATATATATATATATATCACTTCCCCCATATGCTTCTTCGTGGGTCCGTGTCCTCTATCGCTCGTTCTCTGACCTCTTCCGACGACTCGACCTTTCGTAGGTGTGTGTATCTTCCTCCGACGACAGAAACCCCGAACTACTCGACTTGGGCCGGGAAAGAAGGGCGGAGATGATCCTGCGAGAGTGAGCGAGCAATGGGTTGTTGGCGACCAGGGAGAAGAGTGCACGCACAAGCGTTGCCGCCCGTCCCCACATCTGCCGTGTGTCCCGGACGTAACCTTTGCTTCCCACGCCGGGGGAAGGCTGCCGATCGGCTGTCCGAGGACCAAGCACGGTATCATCCTCTCCCATGACGTGGCAGACGAGTAGTGAGGCCTGCTCGCTTCTGTCGCGCCGAGGGCCAATGAAACGGCAGTCGAGCCACAGTTACATAGATTAAATGACTAAAATACCCTTATCTATTGGTTCATTCTACCTCCACGATGGAGCAAATTCTCCCTTTGAATGAGGGCATTTTTATCTTTTCATGATGGATCATTCCCCTTCGCGCTATTAATAGCACCAAATAGATAAGTAAGAACGACCTGCAACGCCACAAGACCAAGCAAGGATAAGCTTGTCATGGGATCCCACCTGGTGATCATCGGCAAGCTGGCGCTCCTCGCCGGGGGGCATAGTAACTGCCACATCCTGGCCTCCCTCCTCTGCCCTTTCGCCCTTAAGCTGCCTTTCGTCGTCGCCCGTCTCGCCCTACCCTTCCGCTTTTTCCTCTTCCGCCTCGCCCGCATCTTCGCCGCCGAAGCCGCCACTGCCGCCAGGGCGGCGCATCGGCGGGACGGGAGGTGGCGGAGGGCTCTCCGCTTGCTCTGCGGCGACCGGCCCGCGGGCAACGAGGAGCGGCTGAGGCTGATCCCGCCCAGCGACGAGATGCTGACTGCCATCTCCATGCTGACGCTGTGAGAGGATGATGTAATGCTCGTCTCAGTGCTTGTTTTCTCTCGATTCCTATGTGCCACCTCCGGTCGATACCGTCCTTCTTGGATGAATCGGAGCTGAGAGGTCGGATTGGCTGCAGAAGCTCATTTAGATCTTAATTGGACTTAAAAAAAAATAAATCATATAATAAAATACGTGGCTTTATAGTTCAAAAAATTCACGATACAATTTGAACCCTTTTATTTTATTATGGCTGCAGAAGTTCATATAGAGGATGATTCTTTTGAACTATACCTTTTAAATAAAAATTAGAAGATGATAATTAAAATTATGACAATTAGTACTGATTCTTTTGATCGTATTCGATATTATTATCAGTCTTCATTATTATTGTTAGTATTCAATTATTTGTGATGACTGTTCTTAACACTTTTTTGTTTCCCTCTTTGTCGTGTCTTTTGACTGTCGAAGAGTGAAGAAGACAACACACGAGCACATATCACATGGTTTTGAAGGAGATTGCGGAGGGAGATCAAACCTATCTCCTCTTCCACCAACCTTTTTTATTTACGAGCTTGATAACTATCTCATCTCTCAACGTAAAGCAGCACAGTACCAGTAATTAAAGTTCTGAACATGGAATACTTAGTCGCTGTAGTTCACCAGCGATCTGTAGGTGGCCCCGGGCTGCCAACCCACCGGAATCACATTGTTGGCCACGAGAACCTTCCGCGACAAGCCGGAGGTCAGGCGGAAGGAGAACGGCGGCCGCAGCTTCGGCCCTGAGTTCAGCCTCCACTCAGCGCCCCACGACTGTGTCATCGGGATCCATGAGGAGCTCGGCGTCGACGACGACGACGACGCTCCCTCCTTGATGTCCACACACGCGAGATCTCCGTCCCCTCCTTCGTATTCGATGAGCACCGCGATGTAGTATGGGTTGGAGCCGACGTCCACATGGAAGGCGACGTCGATGCCTGCGTAGTTGCACTCCACTCTGCGATATACATAAGCATGCCACGTGAAATTGGTGTTCTCTCAATTGGGGTTGGGACTGAGTCGTTTGAGATGGCACAAAGCAGTAGAAGCTCAGTGTATAAGACTGCTGCGATGATGATAGCAGTTCTCACCGAGTGTACTGTATTTGGAGAACTCCGGCGTTGCGAAGCTGATCTGACTGTCCAGGTTTTGCCATGGCCCCGAATGCGGTGCCGCTGAGGTCGAAGTGGACGGGCTCGGCGAGACATATACCGCCAGGGCACTCATCCGTGAGCACAATCGTCACCGGGTTCCCAGAGCATGCAGCGTTCTTAGTGCATCGGATCTTCCATGACCACCAAGGTTAAAAGAAGTCAATCTTTTGAGCAAGTTCATTTGATGGGCACATCTTGGAAGCAAATGGATACCTGATAACAAGCACCGCAGCCCTCGCCTGACTTGAAGATAGAAGGACTGCCTGCTGCTATCATGGAAGAGAATGGAGCACGGTCAACTCCGTTACCATATCCGCATGCACCGCCTGCATACCCAATTAATATGATGAGCTCGTATGCTTGTTGGCTGATTAAACATGCATATGCTGTGCAACTGTATAATCTCAGCCATTACCGTCACTTCCGGCGCCATGAGCACTTCCATACCAGGTGGCTCCCGCCGGCGACCAGCCCTCAAGAGCAGAGGACGAGAAGTTTAAGCGCTTGGGGTTGAAACAACTGCAAGGGCTGAGGAGAGAAGACAGAGCAAGCAAAACAATGAAGCAAAGAACAGAAGAGGACCCGTGGAGTGGGAATGCCATGGTCACTAGCGGAAGCTCGAGCTAGGAGAATGAACAAGTGTTGGTCGTGTGCCTTAAGACGGAATGGGTGAGGGCTATTTATAGAGTGCATAAGCTCAGCTAATCTGCAATGTCTCAGCCGCAAAATCTATGCGGGAAATCATTGAAAGATAAGTTGCTACCTGCACATGGCTTCGAAGAGCAACAGGAAGAAATTTGACTGCACTGATTAAGATACTTTCAATTCATTCTTGAATCGTTGATATGCTTCATGTCAAGCCTTTATTCGATAATTAAGAACATCTGCACTGTTTCAAGAGCTCAAATTTATTTCCCATGAATCAGAGATGTTCTTTAGAACCTCTTCGCCCCCCGCCCTTTTCCCACTCGCTCACTCCATGCGTTACGTTTGCATGAGACGAGCGGACCGATCAGTCGCTCGCAGCGCACGACTTTCGAGGCGCTCGGTCGGTTAACCGCCCCGAATCACGGTTAGTTGAAAGCGAGGGAGTCCCGTTAACCGGGCCGTTGATGGCGTTGCTGGTCGTTGAAGTCTTCGCGCGGCCGACCTCCGTCTCGCGTCGGCGCCTGTTCGGACGACCGAGATGACATCCCCGTCGCGGTGGTCAGCAGCAGCCGCCCGTAATCTTTGGCTAAGTTTGAGGTTTGTATCTCGCTTTCGTTCCGCCATTTGGCCGCCGACAGGAGAAGTTTTAGACTTTGTGGATCATGAAACAGTTTGGGAAGACAAACGCAGCCAAATATGCATAAAATATTGACCACCTGATCCAAGCACGTGACCTAACAAAATGAGTTATTACTTGTCTCAGGGAGATAAAATAGACGGCTGTTATTTGAGATCTCCACATGTTTGGATCTATGAATGGGGCGTCCAACGCTGCATGGGTTGCAGGAATTTGATCAGGTCGAACCGTTGGTTCGTGGGTCGGCCTGATGCACGAGTTCTCCTACTTACATGTAACCTGGCCATGGCAATGGACCGGGCCGAAATATATGGGTTCTGCGGTGTCGGTCATAAATTAACGAATTAACTTATTACTATAAATTTTGGAATAAACTAAGATACCAAAAGGTGTCGTGGTGTAGTTGGTTATCACGTCAGTCTAACACACTGAAGGTCTCCGGTTCGAGTCCGGGCGACGCCATTTTTGTTTTTAGTTCATTTTTAACATCTTTAACATATATTTTAGCTTTTTAAAAATAATTTTCTAACAATATTTATTTAAAACGGTATATCGTTCCGATTTTATTATTAATCAAACTTCTAATTATGTGATTATATAAATTAATTATTATTATTATTTTTTTCTAATTATGGGTCGTGATGCACGAGCTCTCCTACTTCCATTTAACGGGGCTATGGGAATGGACCGGGCCGAAATATATGGGTCCAGCGGTACCGGTTATAGATTAACGAATCAATCTATTACTATAAATTATGGAATAAACTAATATACCAAGAGGTGTCGTGGTGTAGTTGGTTATCACGTCAGTCTAACACACTGAAGGTCTCCGGTTCGAGTCCGGGCGACGCCATTTTTCTTTTCGTTCATTTTTTATTTTTAACATTTTTAATATATATTTTTAGCTTTTTTTTTTATTTTTCCAACAATATTTACTTAAAACTGTATATTGGTCCGATTTCATTACCAATCAAACTTCTAATTATGTGATTATATAAATTATTATTTTTCTAATTATGTTTCTTCAATTCAGTATACTGCTCTAAGTGTGATTCGATTTCTTCACAACTTTACGCTCCTCACATAGCCTTAAAGTACACTGAATTTGGATTGAATTATTATTAATCTAACTATTTTAGAATATTAATCGATTACAATCGAAAATTAATACTGTCATTATTCTTTTTAAGATCCCATCACATGTTCTTGACGGTGATCACACCTTCGTGGCTGTATCCTTGGAAATTGATGTGGCCCGCTTAGGTTCATAACACAAGGCTTTGGCCCTTTTTAGTGGGACCAGTGCACCACATTTTCCTGCCGCTACAGCCAACACTTTCCTCTCACGGCATGACATCACTCGTTGTTGGGACTACCACATGATTGGACCTTTAGGTAGTTTTGACACAAATGATTTAATGTGAACATGAAGTGTCTGTGTTTTAATTGGTTGTTAACCGCAAGGTTTCATATAGCTGCAGGGTCTTAATATTGAAAAATATATATGCTATATTTTATTTCATATTTAAACTCTGCTATTGGTAATAACATACATGAATATAATTTCTAACAATTCACGATAGGAATAAGGAAAGAACGAATAATGGAACCCATTATTCACCAAACGGTTACAAAAAAACGAACAATGCGAAGAGCACATGTAAATGCAATTTTAGCTCTATTTACTATTTGCAAATCCCTTTTCAGTTTTTTTTATGGCCATTAATTTGTTTCGTTAACTGCCCCATTTCCTTCCCTCCTCCCCTGTCTTTCTCTTTCTCTCTCTTTCCCCGATACGCCATCTCGCATCGCGCTTCCGAGCCCATCAGGAACCCTAAAGAACAGCGTCCCTAATCACTTGCGTTCGCCATTTCCGATCCAAGCTTGTTCCCCGCGAAGCAACCATCATTGGATCGACCGTAGCCTCGCAATCCGTCTTTAGATCGATGACTGCGGTCGCGCCATTACTTTCGGAGGTTTTCGTTCCCATTAGAACACCCCCGGAGCTAGAGTCTTTTGCTCGGTGTATCTCGAAATGAGGGAGCGACCACGATAGTTGTGAGGATGGCGTTGCAGCTCGGGTTCCAGGGTTTGAGGGGTGTGTCGTTCCTTGTTCCCAAGAAGTGGTTCAGGATCACCTGTATTTGCCAGCGGAAGAGGGCGATTTCGCGCTCTGTGTTGTGCGGTCTGATGCTCTTCAGTCTCGGCCTCGTCTCGCTCTTCACCGGCCAGATTGCTGCCGACCTCGAGTGGTCGCAGATTCGAGGACGGTGGGAAACCAAAAGGGTATGAGCTAACAAAACAAGAAAGGAATAGAAATAGAATCACTTTGTTTTACGCAATTCCCAGAGAACGCAATGTGACACGAGGAGATGTTTTATGCTTTTGTTGTTGGTTGTCCGGTTTTTTATTTGTTTTTGTGGATTATGGTGGTGTTGTTGTTCATTTGACATTTGTTATGATAATCCTCCCTTTTAATTGTCTTTTCCGAGAGCATGCAGTTATATATTTGCTTTAGTGTATTAATTTCGTTGCAAGGTAAAGTCTTCTGGAAGCAACTAGTTACTATCCATTTAATGTGCATTGTGCTTCATAATAAATTAATCTTAGACCTCTTATTTCGTTGGAATTTTTTTTAGTACATAGTGTCAAAATAAAGGCATTTGCAGGTTGGATACAGTTTTCCTGTCGATATATGGAAATCCGAATTTGCAAATCTCTATTACGGTTGCAGTGAGAGAAGCCC
The DNA here is from genome assembly GCF_036884655.1 of Musa acuminata AAA Group. Classification (NCBI taxonomy): domain Eukaryota; kingdom Viridiplantae; phylum Streptophyta; class Magnoliopsida; order Zingiberales; family Musaceae; genus Musa; species Musa acuminata. The sequence goes on along the minus strand of NC_088355.1, from coordinate 5,235,241 downwards.
TCATTCTAGTGGTAAGTTCCTTACAGCATTACAAATAGGATTCCTTTTCTTTCCCTTGAGTTAATTAAATTTTGCCTCATGGTTTTTCCTTGAGCTGTGAAGCATAAAATGGTGATAGACATGACCCTTGATGAACATGTAACTTTCAATTTGTTAGTGTACTTTTATGTCAAGAATTATTTTGTGCAGATTAGATAATTTTTTATATAAAAAGCCTTTTAACTTACTATACATTGTGGATATATTTTAAACAAAAAATCAACGCATTCTAAAAAAATATTAGAAGTACATATGTATTGCCAATATTGGCATGTGTCAGGATGTCAATATGATTATTGCCAGGCAAAAAAATTCAGACAAATACGCACAGGATTGAGGAGTCTAGTCAATTTTGCAGAAGACCTCAGCACAGAATACATGCATCATGCCACTATCTAAAATGTGTTTTTAGGCCTTTTCAAACATCTTTGTGTTTCATGCCTACACCATAAATTTACAAACTCACAAGTATAGAGGGCACTTTATGTGGCTTCGTGTTGTCTAACATATTTATGTTGTTCACCTAATGTGAGTGATTCATCCATCATGAATCAAATAAGTACTACCAGTCATGTGCTTATCAGTGTTGAACACAGACGTGAAGCAGACATGAGTTTTGTCATTTTAACATATATAAATTTTCATTACACAATGGTATTCATTTACAATTAAAATACCTTCCATGTGAAGGCTAGTACTTAATAGGTATTGGCCACTAGCTTATCAGTGTTGGCTACGGACAAGAAATAGACATAATAAGTATTTTAAGTATCCATGCTTTGTGGTCCTTGAGCAATGCAATCATTTTGTGTGCATAATTTCCTAGTTGGTTATTTTCAGCGCAATTTACATTTTTGTTAACTATTTACTCCATCGTAAACTAGCAATTTTCTCTTAAAATTTTCAGGAGTTATTCTATACATGTAATTTTCTTTTGCTGCTAAAAGATGCATTTTTTGTCAACTAGTTATTAGAATGTGAAATTGTGCTGCAACTACTAGTATTTCATTATCAAATTTTGCCTAGGGAATTAAGAGTCCAGGTTCTTCTTATCATTTTACTGGTCTCATTGCATTTGTCATATATTATATGATAAAAACTAGTATATTTGTTTGTCCTGGTTTTCTCTAATAGAGAACATGGAGTAATTAGATTATACAGAGAAAAAAGGGGAGTTATATATATAGAGTTCATAAAGATGATTGAACACATGTAGAACCAGTATGTTGGCATTAGTCTTTATGCAAGCTTGGAGGCTGTTCTTGATTAGATTGTAGTGGTAAGTTGATGAAACTTTGGCAGATAGGGGCAAAGTCAGAGTTTCTTTCTAAGGGAGGCTAAACAAAAATATGCTGTGTGCTTATATATTCTATTGCCAGTCAATAATAATGCAAGTTTCACTTAAAATATTTAAAATTAGCCTGAAACTTTATTTAATTTAAAATTGAAAGAAAGAAAGAAAGAAGATAGTCAAGTTTATTAATTAGTTGAAATCTGCAACATGGCTTCTTTTATCGTTTGGCTTTAATGATGAATAAGTTCATCTCTGTAGAGTATGGATTCCTCATTAGGAAATTGGCTTAGGGATACATTGCGCAAAGGAATTTGGAAAGAACTAATAGATGGATACACTGATAGACAGAGGAAGCTATATTTATGTTTATTTGAAGATAGAGGGGCTCTTGGCTGTGTAGTATGGCTTTGCCCATGTTTACCAATCTTGTGGCCTAGAGGGTGTTAACTACAGGATATTGGCTGTGTGGACTCTGTACCCTGTACAGGACAATAGATGCTTTGAAGAGAAAAAGAAGATCTTGATGCAACATTTTTCTTTTCATGTTAAACTATGATATGCTGTATTTTAGGATGGTTGCTGCAGTTTAAATCAAGATCTGATATGGGCCTTTAGTCAATATGGTATGCATCTATGAGTTGTTCCTGGTGACCTGATTTGTGTCTGGGCATGTAATTATGTGGGATGCACATGCAAAGTGCTGTACATTGTTACCAGGGCTGGCATGCACATAATACCTGGCATGAGCCCTTGAGATTAGTCAATCATTTTTAATTGTTTTGTGGGATTGAAGCTGCTAAGTTGTGACAAAGCAGCAGAGAAATTCAAACGTGGTAAAAGATTGCTGTTATGTTGTTTCATGGATGAATAGGAGTTGTGGCGCAGGGGAAGTCTCCTAAATATTAGAAGGGAGAAAAAACTATCAGTTGAGAATTGATATTAGGGTGTACTCATGACTTCTCTTTCCAAATGTTTCAGGTGATGGTATTTTTGAATTTCTGTTATTGATTTGGAATAAACTATAACTATAATGCTTGACATGATCCAAAAATATCTCGATCTCATATAGTACAGGTTCTGTATAAATCCAAACTTGTCCAACTAAAATCCAACTAGGTAGGGTTGTGCATATCCAACTTATGTGAATCCTTAATGAATGAGTCTGACCACAATGTAACATGAGTATCTGAAGGCATGAACCACTCTGTTGAAAAATATGTGTTGTTATGTTTGCTTAAGTTGTCAATCTATGCCACCTCCTATGAAAATTTCTATATAAGTTAATATTATTATACTTTATTTATCAGAAATCTCTCAAGAAGACTTGACTATAAGCTTGTAGGATCAGTGAAAGAATTTTTAAAGGTGTATTTTCATCATTCAAGGTTGAACAGTTTTGTACACATTTGTACAGTTGCTGTGAAACAGTAACATGAAGCTTTTTATATATTTGGATATCTTATTCTGTGTATGTAATATTCCACAAAATCACTGCCTTCAGTAGTGGTTGTGCTTTCACTGTCTTTGTTTTATGCTGATTATGGTGTAACAATATCATGTGTATCTCTTTCACCACCAACATGGCAGTACCATTTACAGTACTAATGGCTGAATATGCTTTGTTCATGTGATTTAGCTGCAGTGCATGAAAGTGTATCAAATGGCTACCTATTAATTGCAACAAGTGGAGGACTAAACCAACAAAGAACAGGGGTAAACTTTTTCTTCTCTTGTGCTGTTAATTTTGTTGTCATCAAGAAGTACTTTGAAAGGGCCTCATAAGATTGTTTAGAAATATTATCTTTCACTAAATTAAGTCTTCATGAGATCCACCATATTGTTTCTTTACTTTATTTTTTCACAAGACTCTGAAGGACATGTCCTGAAAGTTCTGCTGCATCAATCTTCTGTCACTGGATTCCCAAATTCCTAGAACAAGTTTGGTCCTATTGGGCCGAAAAAACATGATTAATATTGCCCTTGATCATGAGTGTACTGACCCACTGTCTAAATTATTTTATCCCTTTGAATCGGGTGTACATACTTTATCAAATCTCAGAGAATTAGTGGATCTTGTTGCTTATTATGTGTATTTTCTTTCTGCTAAAGAAAGAACTTATTTGATTTTTTCTCGTTACTTTTCTAATGATCAGATAACAGATGCTGTTGTTGTGGCCCGGATCTTAAATGCCACTCTGGTTGTTCCTCAGCTTGATCATCATTCTTTTTGGAAAGATGACAGGTGAGACATGTAGAACTTATGAGACAATTATTGCTGGAGTTGTATTTCTTAATCAGACACATTTTGTGTAAAAAAATATTTTCTTTATTTTGCAGCGAATTTGAAAATATTTTTGATATTGACTGGTTCATTTCTTCCCTTTCAAAAGACATCACCATTATTAAAAGGATTCCAGACAAAATAATGAGGTCAATGGAAAAACCTCCATACACAATGCGGCCTCCAAGAAAATCTACTCCTGAATATTATCTTGATCAAGTGTTGCCAATACTATTGCGGAGACGTGTAAGTGGGCCAACAAACTGATTCATATGTACTCTAGCATTTTGCATCTGGATTACATGATACTACTTTGTATATACTAACTTCTGAGGTCTTTCATTGTTTAACTTGATATGTTTACATCATCTGAAAGTTATTAATTGTTACTAAAGGCCACTTGTTCACAAAATTGTTGATTGAATGGACAATAAATTAGATGTACAAATTAACATATGAGCATAATAAAAGAAGTTCAAATTAACATTTAAGCATAATAATTTAGATGAACAAAACAAATATGTACCTACTTACCATCAAATTATCGATGTGAGTTAGAGGCAGGTGAATTAGGGTCCTCGATACGCTAAAACTCCAAATGGATATGGTGCATCTAATAGGCTCATGCATGAGACTATTTCCATGACATCTGATACTGGTAATCAGTTACCATTGATGCGATAACGAGGTAGCAGTCATTGTTTCATCATCTTGAACGACCCATGTCATAGGAAGCACATAGGGTAAATACAACCATGACAAGTATGATTCTATAGGTTGGAGTGCATTAGAGTTGTGGATATTGTGTGATTGGTCACTCTGACCATCATCATTGCTTGATGTGCTGCTCTTCACATTACTACTATCTACATGGTCTCACCATGTCCGGATTCTGAGGCATCCGATTGAATATTCTGCTCATCAATTCTACCCAACAAATCAATTGACTACGAATCTCAATCTTTTCCCTTGTCACAATGGCTGGATTTCTTACTTTGTTGTGTCCAGCCATGACCCTACAGACCAACTGCTTGAATCCGGCCACTACCTGACATCGACAACTGTTTTTCATGTAACCCTTGTTCCTCTTTTTGTATTATCTCAGTAATGAAACAAGATGGCCATGGAGGGTCTCCTGTCTCACCCAGTAGAGGATTGCCTAAGTTCTCAACTGTGTGAATCCAATTGAGCATCAAACCACAATCATCATTATAAAATTGGAAATCAAATGGATCAATCTCAGGCTCCTCTGTTTCTTTTTCTATATCAGCATAGCACAACCTTAGATGTATCATGTGTGTTGAAGTGGATGTGTAGTAGTTTCTCAAAGCATCTATAAGATAGCCTGTTATGAACTTTCATATGGATCAATCTGAATGTTGACCAAATATGTTCACTCGCTGAGTCACGTGATCTGTGGTAGGTTCCTCATTGCAACTCTTCCCAGATGTTGATCCTCCAACTTGTACCACCGCTGTAACTGTATCATGACTAGTAACAATGGTATCAAACAAACAAATCTGATCAAGGTATATAAGTTAATTTGTACGAGTAAATTATATTATCAGGGTCCATCTAATATTGGCATGATAAGCAGTGTGAAGCTTCCTGAAATAGCTATCCTTATAACAACAATCATAAATCATAGGGATACAAGAATAAACATCAACCCTAGACTAATGCATAAAATTAGATTAAAAGTTAGGTTCATATTTATCTTTATTTCAACTGCTCAGTAGGGCATGCTCCAAGGTCTGAGTAGTAGTTAGACTGGTAAACATTGCCCATACCATACCGATCAAGGCAATACTCGATCCTATGAGTCTGACATAACTCCTAACATATTTAATTTTTTGTTGTTGTTTACTGAATCAGGTGAAACTGGTTTGTGTTTTTGTCTTTACATTCTAATGTGTTGATAAATTGCAGGCTGTGCAGTTGACTAAGTTTGATTACAGGCTTACAAACAACCTTGATGACGAACTCCAGAAGTTACGCTGCCGTGTAAATTATCACGCACTAAAATTTACAGAACCTATACAATTACTTGGTCAGAAGTTGGTCAAGAGAATGCGAACAATGAGCTCACGCTATATTGCTGTTCATTTGAGGTATGTTCTCTTTGTTGGAAAGCTTCTTGGCATTTTAAGTTGCTGTTACTATCTAAAGGTTGCCTTTAAAGCATACCTAATTGATGGCAAATGTATTAAATTTAACAAAGAATATTTGCTTGCTTAATGTCATCTTTTGGATTAATGTACTAGCTTGTGCTGGTAGTCTCTGCCAAGGATGTGCCTAAATTTAGTTATTCATTTAGCTCTTTTCCTTGACTGTAACAAAGTTCTGGTCTAGATTTCATTTTCTTATTTCAAAGCTTGGGTTTTTCTGATGCTAAATGATTAGTCAATAAGGAGAGTCATCTTTCGAGCCAAGGCCTAGTCTACTTGTTGTAGCCCATCTGAATTTAAGTCAATCAGAATAAAATTAATTCAGTTCAACTAAGCATGGCTCATACTTCCACATCCTAGTTTAGTGCCAACAATTGTTTTCTTGAATTGTATTTCATTTCCATATTCTTCCATCCCGACAAATTCCCTCGTGAGAACTGAGAAGTAATGTCCATTGACCTGCAGTTGGTGAACTATGTTCTGTAACTTATTCTCAACCAAACATGTCACATATAAAATGGATTATGCATGTTTATATGGTTAAAACCAGATAATTTGAGTGTATAAGGGTTCTTGACATTTGATAGTTATCTTGGAAGAACCTTAACATATAGTTAAGTCATCAAAATATTCTGCCCCTCTGCTGATGCAATCTTTCTTTTTAGTTGCTATTTGTTTGTGCTTCGTGTCTGATTCTGCAAAGCTCCGACCTAAAACTTTAACAGACTTTGATCCATCATGAGGCACAAGATTTGGTCGATGATATTCCAAATTGAAATAATTCATACCATATTTTAAATTAAAATTGTTCAAGAGTTGAACAAGTGACCCTCTACTTTTGTTGATCTGCTTAGTTGTTGCATGTAAAATCTTCTGTCGTTTGTTTATGCAGACTTATAATTGTTGTTGCTTTTCATGGTTCAACTTATAACATCCTCTCTACTATCAATTGTATATAAAGCATGATGTTAAGTTTCCCCATTAACTTATATCACATAAATATCACACCTTAATAACCTTTGGATCTGTTTGTCTAAAAGATTGCAAGAAGTTTAATACCTTTTTTATTTTTGGTTTTGACGAAGGCAAAAGTTGTCTGTTAATAGTTTAGGTGAAGGCTAACCATTTTTGCTGCAACCTGTCAGAGCTATGAATTCATTTGTTGATTGAAATGTAGGTTTGAACCAGACATGCTTGCGTTTTCTGGCTGTTACTACGGTGGTGGAGAAAAGGAACGTAATGAACTTCGTGGAATTAGGAAACGTTGGACCACATTACCTGTGAGAATATTTTCATTATTTTAACGCTGCTTATTATTTTCAGCTTTTATCACTGGGATTATCTTTTGTCTTGAATTTCACGAGTACAGTTTCATACTTAACCTCACAAACAAGGCTTTTGCCACCCCTTTTTGACAGCCCAGCAGTCAACAAGTAGAGAGTTTCTTGTTCTTGCTTCCAGTTGCAATAGTAATATCCTACGAATATGTGAAATAGTAGCCAATTCTGCAACTAAAACAAGTAAGCAGATACAAATCTATCACAGTTAAGAATGTAATATAAATTTGAAGGGATCTCATCAGAAGTAGATCGGTTGGATCTGCCCATCAAACTCCTCAGCTCTTTTTATGGAAGGAGTATTCATTGAACGATGCCAGGGCCTTGAACCAGATACACGTAGGTTGAAGATGGTAGATGTGACAATATCAATCATTCTAGCGCTTCCATAGGAGCCAAGGACTGTAAGCTATAAAAAATAGACTAGTAGCTGAGTTTTTGTTCATTATTGCCGCTCTTCCTACCAAGCCCCATTAAGCCAATTCTCAAAGAATTGGAAAGAGTAAGAGAGTTTAGCTCACACCAAGCTCCAAAAAATTGTTAGGAAAATTCAGTAAAAATAGATGTACTTAGTGGAATCTTGGCTAACTTGACAAACATAGCCTTTGCATATGTTGTTCTTTGGTATCAATTCCACCCCAATAACATTTGTGGACATATTTGCTGTTTTTGATCTCCACTTTTTCAATAATAAAGGCTATATATTCTTTATGAATCCATGCTTTAAGCTGATATTCTTGCAGGATTTAAGCGCTGAGGAAGAGCAAAGCCGAGGAAAATGTCCATTGACTCCACATGAAGTTGGTTTAATGTTAAGGGCTCTTGGCTTTGTAAACAAGACTTATATTTATGTTGCTTCTGGAGAAATATATGGTGGAGAAGAGACCCTGCAGCCTCTTAAAGACCTCTTTCCAAATTTTTATACAAAGGAAATGCTTGCCAGAGAAGATTTAAAGCCCTTCCTTCCATTCTCTTCTCAGCTTGCTGCCATCGACTATATTATTTGTGATGAGAGTGATGTCTTTGCCACAAATAACAATGGAAATATGGCTAAGATTCTTGCTGGTCACAGGTATGACTAGTTACTTGGCGAATCACTTTCTTCTTTGTCCATTTCTAGTTTCTTGCTTAAGACTTGCTTCCCACAATTGTTTTGGATAAGACAAGGCTTTTGTGGTGATTTGGAAAAAAAAATTGGTTTGAGGACCAACAACAATTCCATGTAGTAATTTTGAAGATTGTCTATATTAAGTAATTAGGCTAACATTATGGTTAGGTTATGCTCTCTGGTTATTTCTTTAAGTTGACAAGATTATCTCATAATGCATTGTGGCATCATACTGTCTCACTTTAGGTAAAGCATTTTTTTTCCCTTGTTGATCATTTTTTTCCCTTTCATCATAGATAGCGGAATTTAACATGCTTTTAAGTTATTTACGTGTGTTCATCCCCTACTTAAGTCTTGGTGCTCCACATCATGTCCTCTTGTTTTACCATGGAGATACCTGATAACCTCTATATGCAAGCACATTTCCCCCTTCTGCTTATGAAGCCATCTAAAGATCCTTGGTGATCTTGTTTGTTAGGGCAATCCTGGTGTATTCTTCTTGATTTTCTTTTTGACTGTCCGCATAATTGTATGATTCTGAAGAAAACACTTCTTATACACGTGAAGACATTCAGATCTTACTCATTTTTTAACCCAGGGTTCCTCTAGCATCTGAAGCATTATAACATGACTTTAAACAGTTCCATTCTGCCTGTCTTTCTCAATATATTATTTCTTTTACTCCTATAACTTTTGTTTAGGACATCTCTAGCCAGAACTGACTATCATAATTCAAAACTTTTCTCACCTTTTTTCATGTCAGTTTCTTAGTTAGCTTCTCGTAATTAACAATGAATGCTTCATGGAAATAACAAAAACAACTACTATTTCCTTAGAGAACCTTATTGGTTTGTTGGGGCATATAACAGGTATTTAAAGGTAGTGCTAACTGCTAACCACCAAACATAATGTTTTCCTGTGTTTCTTCATCTTTTACCGAGGTGGCAAAGAGATACTTTCTAGAATCACATAGCCATCCACATAAACCCATATGGAAGAGGTATCATCATATAGCTATTCTTTTTCTTCATTATCTTCAAATAAAGGATCAAAACAGACTTGGGTTGTGGATCATTTACACTACTTTCAACTATTGATGTAATGAGTGGCACACATGCTGAATATGCATTCCTCTACGTAAAATCTGCAGGAGGTACATAGGATACAAGAGAACCATCAGACCAAATGCTAAGAAGCTAAGCTCTTTATTTAAGGCGCGCAACCAGATGGCATGGAAGGTCTTCTCCAGGAAGGTGAAGTTGGCACAGAGAGGCTTCATGGGGGAACCAGATGAGATGAGGCCAGGGCGGGGTGACTTTCATGAATTTCCATCTTCCTGCATATGTCAAAATCCAGATCTGATTGAAATAGGAGGGACCTTAGGGAAGCCTGAGCCAACTGAAACCATTTGACAGCGAGCAGTGTCCGAACTGACAAATAGCAGACAGACCGAGGAAGTAAAATTTTTTGCCGCCTAGTCCCATTTTGATAAAGAAGTTCACATTTAGCAGATTTATCGTCTCTCAGTGGATAACCACCTTGGGATGGAATGTTCTGTCACAGTCGAGTTAACACAGATGCAATCATCAAGGCTCAAGATGCATCGGAATGGATGATACGATCCACTGCTTTTGACATTGGCAATGGTGTATTATATGCAGGCAACCTTCACTTCATCAGTATCTTCCTATCACGCCAACGCCACAAGGAGGTTGGTTTCTGTTCTTCTGGCCGCCACTGTAAATTTTAGGATCAATTTTGTGGGATTCGAATTGAAAAATGCCGTCCATTGCAAGTAGGTGAAGAAAACTACCATATCATGAGAAAGACGTGTAATCTAAAAGGTTTTGATGTATAAATATAGTCACGATTTATACATTTCCTCTTTCACGTGTTTACTCTTTGCGTTCTCTTTCATCTACATTAATTTGCAGATGCCATGCTTCAACTGGTTTAGAGCTAACTGTTCTTGGCGCAAATATCTCTCACTAACTGTAATGGATGTTCCAAGCAGCCAGTGAAAAAACTGATCCAACTCGAGGAGCCTAAATTACTTGATCTAAAATGTTCGAACTATGCTAATGATGGATGGTTTATCTAATTGTATATATCATCTCATTTCTCATGTGACTGTTAAGGATTAATTATATATTACGTATGTTTATCTTTAGCATCTCGATATTTATATTTAAAAAATTATATTATCATTTCTATAGTTATAATATGAAATATCTAGATCCATTTATCCTAACATCGTTAATTTTCTCGATGAAAATACAAAAACAAAGAACAAAAAAGATAATTTTAACTTTCCAATTGGTGATGATGAAATATGTTAGTGGTGGCGGAGGACGATGTCGCTAGGGGCCATGGGTGGTTGTTATGGACAATGAGAGCAATAACGAGATATGAGAGTCGCTCTTCATCTATGTTAGCATCAACGTAGTTACCGAACGACGAAAGGATTGTTGATGTAGATGTTGTGTGATGTTGCTTGGTAACTGGCATCGACATTGATGTATATGCTGAGCGACGTTGTTCGATATTTACATCGACGATCATTTCGCTGCTCAACAATTGTGTCAACACTGACGTAGATACAGAACGCCCCTCATCTCTTGTCATCGTTCTTCTCATCCATAAAAGTCACCCATAGCCCTCATCTCTTGTCATCGTTCTTTTCATCCACAAAAGTTACACATGGCCCTCAACAGTACTGTTGTTCATCACCATCAATTAAAACGTTAAAATTATTTTTTTTTGTTTTCATATTTCTATTAGTAAAAACGATGGTGTCAAGATAAATAGATTTAGATATTTTACTTTAATAACTATAAGGATATCAATATAATTTTTTAAAATGTAAAGACCGAAATACTAAACGTAGTTGACAAGGTAACATATAATGAATCCGAGTTTTAATTGGGTGTCACGAAAGCTGAGCGCCTAAGTTATGAGTGGCATTAGTTATCACAAAAGGTCGAGGCCGGCGTTGATGCCTGTTTGTTCGTGCAGTTGAGATGAGCTCAATAGTCCACTGATCATCAATGAAAACGTCAATTCAATAAAGATTATACATCGATAATTTCAGTACTAACATGCTCGTATTCGATCGGTTGGAGCCAGATATGTCTACAGAAATAATTCTCGATCTATTAGAAATCTTGTTATGTGAGATCTTTCAAATCTATGTAGTTCTTAGATCGATTTCACTTATACAAGATATCAAAATATTGGAGGATATTCCTAAAATATTTTCGATATTTTTTTTTTTTTATCCTCGTATTTGCTTCAATATCTTTCTACTAAACAAGTATGATCTGAAGGAAGCATTTCAGTTCGTTTATCTAATTTGCATCCATTTTCACTTAGAACAATTAGAGCTGCAAAATCAATGATGTTTTGCTTCTGTGTCTGGCAATTGAAAGTGGATCCAATGAGGTTGAAAGGTTTAGGAAGTACAGTAAGTTAACCTTTCTTCTCAGCCTCAGGATCAAGGTATGATTAATGGTTGTGCAAGTCTGTTCGTTCATTGAGATAAAGATGGTAAAGCATTTTAAATTGACCTCGAAAATAAGAACAAAGGTATGCCAATAACATAATCCTAAATTTTTGGATGACAGAGATAATTAAAATTTGCAACACTTAAAAATGGACCTTTTCAGAATACAAGAGTCTTGTTCTCTTGATAAGGTAGCACCCGAAGTTCACAATAAGATTTGATTGATTGCAGGAGACATTGCTTTTCGAGATTCTCCGATTTCTGCACAAAACTTTGCAAGGTATCCTTGTGAGAAACTCTCTCAACCTGCACCATGTTTATAGAAGTATTCAGACTAGAAGTCAGAAGCATGAGAGAAGCAGTTGACTTATCTAATGTACTGTAGCTGCAAAAGCCAAGAGCAAAATATCATCAAATGTATCTATTATTACAGTCAAGGTTTCAAGTTTTGATCCAAGAACCATGTTGGTCTGGCTCTGGTACATATCAGTACACCGACATGTGGTATGCTAACATCCTGATTGGCATAGACCAAAGAATAAGAGGGAGAGAAGAGGAGAGGACAAGGAGGAAGAAGAGCAGGAGGAAATGGGAGAGGATGCAGAGGTGACAACTTTGCTTACTGTAGGAATCTACAGCAATGACAATATCAGGAGGTGACAGATGTGGCAATGGGACTAGGAGGATGTCAAGGTAGTGATTGCGAAGGTTGCTGTGGCAACGGTCATAGCCGAGCAAAGAAAGAGAGAGAGAATACAGAGGTTGCGATGGAAAAGTCAACAGATTTTATTTTGATTTTATTTTTTACCATCTGTTGATACCCAAAACCAAACAACTAGCAACAGTTGTTTCGGCTTGCCCAGAAAAAGATAAAGAATACAAAACCTGTTTCAATTGGACCCAACAAATTTGCCAGAATCAGGTCGGACCGGTATATACTGGTCAGTATGTACCTGTTCAACCGGTTTTCCGAATCTTAGTTATATTGTTCGTGGTATCATATGTTACTAAGCAACAAACAATCAATTGCAGTTAACACCAGAAACTAAGATGACTGGAATAACTGCAAAATTCAAATCTTTCGAGTTAACACCAGAACACAAAGCATGACAACTTAGACTATAAACCATCCAATAACTTGCAAAGGTCTTTGTTATAGAGACTGTACAATTGTCTAAATCAAGAAAATAAAATTTTGAGGACCTAGATACACAACTGTCGACTCTTTGTTTAGTATCAAATTTAAAAGCCCAAACATTTCTCCAGGTTTTATTAGTTCATTTTGATGCTTATGTTGATCCCAGTTTTACAACCATGGGACATGATACTGCCATGTTGTCTTTGTCAAGGAAGAGCCATGCTGTAATCTCACTTGTATATTACACCATTGAATTAGCAACTAAACTTTACATGGACTTTTTTTAGTTCATTAAGACAGCATACTTGCAGATGACAAAATTTGAATTCAAATGCAACAAGTATTGTCTTCCACACAACTTAAAGAATGCCAACCTCTTTTGTCCTGTGTGGTTCTTGGTTCTCACAAAGATGATGTTGTAAAAAGGGTTATCATGGTTACCTAAGTTTGGGTAATTTTGTATGTGATTCAATATATTCAGATGTGCATGTTCCTGCATTTTGTTTACGGATTTCTCAATTTGTTGTCAAAATATACATTAATACAAATATGCTATTTTCTTAATTTGTTTTGTGAATTTGATCATAACTGGAGTATCATGGAAAGTAATTAAATGTAAAACAGCAGTAAAATATCAAAATGGATATTAAGAAACCATATGTGGGAGGAAGACGAGGACATGAGTCGAGACCATATGGTAGGTATTGGCATTATTAGCCTGTCCTCACTAGTTTGATCATTATACTGTAAGCTAGTTACTTGCCAAGATTTTGGTTCTGCCTACGAGACAATCCGTATGGATTTGGATTGGGTTGACAATGAATAAAAACACTAGCCTTAACTCTATTTACATTTTACAGTACCTTTCATTTGTTAATTTCCATGTGTAAATGACATAAAGTCAAACACTAGTGTGATATCAAACCAAGAAAGTACATACAATATGAAGCCAAGATTGTCATAAAATGGATTACCCTATATCAATGATCAATAATTTGACAAGGTAAGTATCAAAATTCAGGCATGCATAAAAGAAAATCTTTAATAATTGAGCATAAGAATATCACCATTTGTTCAATAATTGGACCAGCATCCAGCTCTTGAGTTACAAAATGACTTGTTGCACCAATCAATTTTACCCCAGCATCAAAAGCCTGGATTTATATACCAGATCTGACTTAAACTCTTATTCAAGAGATGAGCAAAGAAAGTTGTTATAGTTCCAACAAATAAATAAAAAATTTAAACAAAGACCTGTTTGGAAGGACTCCCACCCTTAAATGATGGAAGAAGGCCATGATGGATGTTAATTATATCTTTACCATAACTCTCCAAAAACCTTCCAGACAGTATCTGCATGTTGTTATAATATAATAAGAAATTCAGACTGCAAATGACATTCAAGTTGCCATAGTAAAATTTATGAAATAGATGACACATGCAGGAAGACAGTGTCAATAAATATAAGAATCTATTCAGATAACAGATATCATAATTAAGAAATACCTTTTAAAAGATATTTATTACTCACAGTTCACTTATCACTTTTCTGTTCATGTAAGAGAAATACCTTCCTCAAAAGAGAAGCTAACAACAACAATATCAATCTTTTCCATGTCTTTAGACATCACATTTTTCCCTTTATTTAGTCGTGGAACTAGAATCAATTGCTCATGTGCTTGAATCAACATTAGCCAATGTTCTAGGAAACTGCAGAATGCAAGTTCATGTTTCTACAATCAAGTGCTTAATAATAATAAAAAAGACCTAAAGATCTAAAAACAAGTTTGGAAGAATGACAAAATTGAAGGGCAAACCTGCATATATCTTGCAAGTACAAGAAAATCCGTATCTTCAACCAACTCCAGGATCTCTGCTTCTCTTTTATTTCCTACACTTGTTGGCAAGTAATGATATGGAATTCCATGTCTTTCAAGAAAACGAATAACATGTGTATTTGGAGCTCTTTGATGATTGCTGTTCAGTATATTTGGAAGCTTCAGTTTAAATCTTGAGAAGAAATTATTTGAATAAAAGAAGAGTCGCAAGATGTCTCACCTTATCACACAGCTGATATCCACAGGTAGTCTACCCTCCTGCCATTTATATAACAAGTCCACCAAACAATGTTCCTACAGAAACAAATTCTTGCATTGACAAAATGGATATGCAAAATAGATAGTCGTTCATTTTTTATTTATGAATTACAAACTAAATCATAGTTAAAAGTTTAATACATATGATTGAGTCCAGAAGGACAGATATCTGCATATAATGTGCCATAACTAAACCAATACAAACATTTTGAGGCTTAATTGATAAACACTAGTAATGATGCATGCTTAAGCAAAAAGAGTCAATAGTATAGCAGAACAAACCTGCTTTGAAGCAAGAATCACAATCTTATATTTAGGATCTAGATCAGGGACTCGTACAATAGATTTTTCTGCACTGAATAACTTTGATAATTTGATGAAGTCATTGTCCACCACATCCCGAGGCCAATGAGTAGGATCAAATACAAATTCACTGCCACGTGATAACCACCGTCTATTCTTAGAATCATTTCAATTGGTTGTAATGTGCATGTAACTCAAGATAGTATAAATACATTAACTCATGAACAAGTTCAAAATGTTTGCTTCTTTAAAACCTTGGCTTGGTAATACACTGAGGACAACTAGGAAAAGTTAGCTTCAGAGAGGATACATCCATGAGTGCTGAACTCTGCTGTTTAGTTAAAAGGAATAGCAACAACAGAAACATGAACAAGTTCAAAATGTTTGCTTCTTTAAAACATTAACTCATGAACAAGTTCAATAGTATAAATACATTAACTCATGAACAAGTTCAAAATGTTTGCTTCTTTAAAACCTTGGCTTGGTAATACACTGAGGACAACTAGGAAAAGTTAGCTTCAGAGAGGATACATCCATGAGTGCTGAACTCTGCTGTTTAGTTAAAAGGAATAGCAACAGCAGAAACAACAAAAAATGTTACAGACCTAGGATGGCTTCTAAATGCATGATAACATCAGATAAGAGATAATCTTAAAAGTCACAATGTAGAAGGCAGCTTTTAGTTAACAATGGCAAGAACACTAACAATTTACAGAAAGTGTGCTCAAAATTTTTTTTATTAACCTAAATTCAGGTGAAGTCTCATCAAGGAAAAAGGCATCATCATCAGAATAATTTCAACACAGAAGGTTCATCACTCTTTGCAGAAACAGACAAAAATCACAGAAAAGGTAAGCATCTAAAAGTTGCACCAAGTTGACTAACATGCTTATCTAAGGATTTCATTGTTGTATCTATAAAGAAAAAAATAAAGTAGCAACACATTGTCGTTCATAGATACCAAGTAGACAAAAAAATAAGTTTCCTTTTTTAAAATTCAACAATCTATATCGTATTCATATATGTTTCTTTCCTAGAACAGGATCATAATAGGAGACGCATTAGAGATCTTAAAATAATAGGAAAAGTTTATTTTTCATTGGGACAGATCAGCTGAGGCCTTTATTAGACATATTCCAGTATCAACCACTATAGTCGAATTATTTTTGGTGATTTAAATTGAGCTTCTTAAGTTACTAAGTAGTTTAAGCAATGCCACCATGGCTCGATCTTCATATTTGACTCTGACCAATCCGGAGACACAATTTGATCAACTTGACTACAAACACATACTCATGGCCAAGCTTGTCTTAGACTCATCATCCTTATTACAAGAGGAGAGAAGAGCCTAAAGGGGGTTGGTCATAACCAGGGCATGGCAAGATGCAGGGTTTTTTGGCTTTAACTATCACACCATGCCAACTTGGACACTTTCATGGATACTTGGTACAATTTTTGTAGAAGTTCAACTGCACTTGGAAAAGATTCGAACAGATCAACTCGATTTATCGATTCAAGCTATGTTGCTCAATCAACAAACAAGGTCAACTTAGTGGGTGTTTCCCTTATAGAAGCAGCCTAAGCTTGCTAGACACTCCAGAAGATGAGAGTAAAATCAATTAAAAAGATAGTGAGGAATTGTCTGTATACAGGTCATAATTATTGATATGAGTCCGTTCGACATAAAGGGGAATATTTTTGTTACAATAGAGCTAGAAGTGATTTGGATCAATCAAGAACCAAAATCATTTCACATTATATATAATTTGAGCAAACACCTACACTTCACATCAATAAATTAATGTGGAATAGTATGAAAATATTAATTTGAGCAAACACCTACACTACACATCAAATAAGGAATTCTTTGGTGATATTTTCATATTATTCCATATTAATTTATTGATATTTATAAAGGGTTTCAAGGGTCCTACTTAGGGTCTACTTAGGATCTAATCAGTTATCCAAAAAACTTAATATGGGCATAGCATAGATTACGTTATTTATTTTGCTATAAGAGTAGTTTTATGAGAGTTCTCAAGTTATCTTTTCTAGTTAGTTTATGGGATGATAGGATTAGCTCTCTATTCCTGTGTGTCTATGGGATGACAGGATTTGCTCTCCTCCCCTATATCTCGTATCTCTTGTATGTATCTCTCGTTTCCCTCACTTTTCCGCATCAGTCTCACATAACAATGTAGGAACCAAATGAAACAGGAGGAAGAACAAACCAAAAAACAAAGACAAAACCCCACCTCCTGGAATAAAAGTCCTGCCTATTCTCAGGGACAAAGACATCCACGCTGCGAATGTTTCCACCTCGCGATGCAATGCACTCCGAGAGCTTGGCGACGATCCCCACCACATCCTGCCCACCGACACCTCCAATCTCAACCCACAAAAGGATTAAAGAAGACCTCCAATTGAAGCCCACTCACCGGGCAGTGGAAGACGTGGATGCCGAGGACGGAGCGGGTGGGGCCTCCGGTGATCGTGGAGATCGCTCTCCTCGCCATCAGATCCAAGACGACCACGCTCGCTTCTTCTTCTCTTCGGGGTAGCTGCCGCGTCAAATGGTTCGGTGTGGAAGGGATTGTTGCCTCCAAAACAACCTTTTCCCACCCGAAGGAGTTACACAGAATCCTACCGCGTGAGGTAGGGAGGGGCCCACCTAAATGTGGATCCCACTTCCTGATCCAATAAGAAGATGCGAATATTACAGCGGAGATGTAGCCGCCAATGTGAGGGACCGGAAGAACGCTAGGTGGGTCCCTTATTTTTCCAATGTGAGGGTTCGGTGACCGGTAGGAAATAGGACGTTCGGTATCACGTCGATTTAATTCTTGAGATGGTCATCTATTGAACCGGAGGGTTGGACACAGCCGAACCGGCGTAGTTGATAACCGGGCAGGTGATCGTGATCTGAGTATACCTTCTGCGTCGATCCAATCTCCGCCTTCTGTCTCTCCAAGTCGACCTTCGTCCCGATCTCGTCGCCATTGTTCTCAGAGAGGGACGATCATCCAACGGTACCATTCGAGGTGAATCCATGTTTATAAGTTTGAATCAGGGTTTTCCGGACTTGCACCGTTATGGATCTGATCTGATGAGGTAGGGATTCTGTAGGTAAGGAGAAGATTGAGATCGAGATTGATGGAGGTGGAGCCGCCGGGGCCGCTGCGGTATCTGATTGGGGCGGCGATTATGATGGTCGGCGTCGTACTCCCGCTCGGGTACATGATGTTCTGCATCAAGCGCGTTCCTTCGTCATCCTCGACCTACTCCAAACAGACGTAGGTGTGGTTTTGATTTCTTTTCGTGAACTTGGCTATCTCTGTTCTTGATTTCGCATGGATTGTCTTTTTTTTTCTATTTTTGTTTGTCTTTTGCTTATCTAAGATTGCAACTGATGATTCCGGCGCTGGAATACAGGACTAAAGGGCTGATATAGGGATCATCGGGAGCTTTTCTCTGCTGCCAATGGTCATCCCGTTACAGTGGAATGAGGAAATTACTGGCGAGTATACCATTAATGATGTTTCGATATTTTTGTTTTTTCCTTTCGTTGGTGTATTTAGAGGTTTTTGTGTACTTTGTATCTGATTTTAGTTAGAATAGCAATTTCTAGCTGGAAAATTTGCTTGTCACTATGGTTGGTTCCAGTCTCTACTATGTCATTGTCAAAATGTTTGGTTGCTAATTGCTTTGATTCGAGTAAAAATTAAGTCTTGAGAGGGAGGCCCATTCGACTGGCTTAATTAAAGAATTGTTATGACATAGGTGACTAACTAGTTCATTAGATGTTGTCAATGGATAAACTGTATCGCGAGTCAAAAATAATTTGGTGATACAGGGAACAGACGGGGTGTTGCTACGCCAGTCGATGAATTGCTCTGATAATGTATTGGGCAGGAGCTTCATTGGGTTATAGGTCCTCTTTCTCTAGAGATGAATGGTATGGTGCTCTAGTAACCTTTGCTTCTGTCTGTTGGGAGGGAAGAAACCTATTCAAGCATTTCGTCTATCAAAAGAGATTGTGTTATTCCTAGCCGTAGCACACATCTCTTACCATTCGTTTCAAGTCAGCAGCTGCCAACATTGTTTTTGTGGTACCTTCTTTCTTTCCTGTTGTGCTAGGACTAAGGCCCTTTACAGAATGAGGCCCATGCTTTGGTGTAGCACTGGGGCAGGAAGATAGGCTCTAGAGAGATGCAGTAGTCGCTTTGAAGCAGGTTCATCTATCCAACCTGGCTCGGATACCAGCTTGTTCCTCTTGGGATTTCCCCCGTTTCATCTGGCTGTGGCTTGATACTGACTGTTGTAACAATACTTGGCTGCTCAGATTCATATTTACAGTCTAATATCTCGCTTTTAAGTTTTATCTATCTGAAAGTAATAAGCAAGCTTCAAGCATCTGAAACTAAAAAGTGAAGTCCTTGTTTTTCTATTATACACTATAGGTGTATGCTTGTTTTCCTTCTTTGACTACCCATATTGCTCCCTCTCAATGATATATTTTCTTTTCTGTTGAATTAACTGGTTTTTGGTCAATCATTATGAATTTGTAACTTTTTTTTTTTTTGGGTTTCCACATGAGAGTTAGGGCTTGTATATACGAATGTGTCTCTAAAAATTGAGCAATAATGTAACTCTGCCACTTAATAGACATCAGAGCAATATCTTCCCAATATATTCCTGTTCTTTTCATTACTATAAGTAGTTGATGAATGCCCAAATGTGCTTTTTAAACTTGGAGCAGTTTACGATGTCTTGCTAGTGATTTTTCAAGTTGCATCTCATCGTTAACTAATCTCATACGGTTGGTGGTTGGTTTTGAGCATTTTTCTTCCGGCACTTTTTTGTATTTGAAACTGGCTATCTTAATGCCAATCAATGCCTTTTTTTTCATTAGTACATTTTCTACTTATGATACTGTTTCAGTAAAGGTTAAAATACTTCAACTATCATCATCTTGTTTATCTACTAAGCTGGAACAGAAAATTGTTGTAATTTTTATTTATTTATGTTAATTAATCATGCAAAATGCCTGAGAAATTTCATTTGAGTTCAACTTTGTGTACAGAACGAGTGAGATTTGGTTAGAATACGAATTATGAGAAGGGAATTCTATACACAGGACGAGTGAAATTTGTAGATAATGAACAAAAGTTCAGTATGTCTCTCTGAAACTACTTGAAAAGATAGTGAAATTTGTAGATGATGAACAAAATTTCAGTATCTCTCTGAAGCTACTAGAAACGATAAAGAACATTGCATTTTTAAAAACAAAGCAGCATTTCAACTGCTACTGAAATTTGATTCTAGTTGTGATTTAACATTTGTCTAGCAACTATTTTCATGAATCCTGAAAGTGATATCAATGAAAAGTTAACCCAAAGGACAACCTAGCTAATAATTAGATCACCCTCCCTTGTGTTCTGACATGGTAAGCTGTAATGAATCAAGACTAGCTGGGTTAGTGAAGAACATAATGTTAAAATATCAACTTCAAAGCCACGCTAAAAATCTTTTCTTTTTCTTGTTTTGAAAAAGAAGAAACTGATGCATGAACATGGAGCAGGGTTTAAAAAAACCACCAATGAACACCGAATTACAGGTCTACTATGGTTTCAAATTCTGTCACGCGGATTGGCAGTAATGAGACCTTTCACTAGTGATCTTCTACGAGGCTTGACTTGGATAATCTTCTACACAACTATTGTTACATCTGAGATGATGATGAAGATGATGATGAACAGTTAGCTAGCTGAATGAAGTTTATGTGTCCCCAACTGATCATTTATACTGCTTCTGGGTCGGTCATGTGCAAGAAAATTAGGTTGTTGTTCTGTCAATTAACTTTTAGTTCATAAATTAATTTCAATAGCTGGGTGTTTCCCAGGATCAGGGCTAGTAAACAAGATCCAATGTGTGGCGAGCTGTGCATCCTCCCACCGGGTAAAGCATTGTCAATTTTTATTCTTGGAGTCTGCTTGTCTGCACCGATACAATTATACTGTTTGTTATATAGGAAGTTCTAAGAAATCTTTTGTCTTATATGAATATGTTCGTTTTCATTATTCTCTTACGGTGCTACTTCGGTAACTAAATTACATGCGTCTAATAATTAATGAGCAGTGAAGAGCTAAGCGTTCTACTGTAAAGCGTACAGCTGGAAGTAATTGTCCTCTTTCAAAACACTATATTAGGAGTATGGAATACCAATGATGATGATTAAAGAGTAAGATTATATGTTGATTGCAAAAGAGAGAAGGATTAATATGTTGTTTGCAGGATGCTTTTGTACCGGATAGTAGCCCTTGCTATCGATTCCTCGAGAGACTACAAGCGTTTTGACATGTCAAGTTTGATCAACCAACAAGGTTAAGGAGCCTTTATTTTTAGCCTCTATTACGAATTAAGGTTGAAGGATTTAAATATTGAAAATAGAATATTTCAATATTTGAAGGAAAATATATATGTTATAACACAATTTGGAGGGGGAGGGGGGATGTAATATTACCAAAATTTGAAAGGATATAGATGTGTAAAACGCCTACCTCAACCAAAAAAAATTCGAGTCTGTTGTCACAGCTACATCTCCATTTGACGGCCACTCGATGCAGAGAACAACGAAATGCCCACCACACAGTAAGCGGTCTGTACGTTGCTGTCAATCTTTTCTGGGCTGAAGAATGACGACTGCGTTCAAGCAATTAATCTTCGTAGCTGAGATATATAATATTGTCAGAAGTCTGAGGACCATGCAACGAACTTAGGTAAAATATTCGATATATGCCTGACAGAGAAACACGCACAATCGGAAAAATGATCTCTTTCCCACATGATTAAGCATTAAGGATACATGTATAAAAAAAGAAGGGAAAATGCGAAAGACTAGTTATTAGTTAAGCATTAAAAATTGAACAGTTTCTTCCACGTGTACTGCATTCACAGGCGAAACCCATGCTTACGTGTGTAACAATTTCAATCCATGAGTAGAAGAAAATGGATAATATTTTTGTTATAAGAAGTACAATTCACCAAGAATTTGGTTGTAGTCAGCCTGCTATATTAGCTTATACATGTGTAATTCAGGCCTGAAAAGTGTAGGATGCAACTGGTCAAAACACTCATCAAATACTCTAAATATTCTTATCAAAAAATATTCTCAAGATTGAGATACTGTGCCAACAACCACCGTTATCTCATGGACAATAACAAGGATCAATAACTGGGAGTCCTCTTTCAAAAGAACAAAGAAAGAGAAAAAAGAAGCAAAAAGGTGTTGCCAGGGCACAACTTACCCCGAATATGTGACCGGATTTTTTAAGATGGCAGCTAGAAGACTCTCCCATGCACCCAACAGTTGATCAATGACGTTCGAAGCAAATGCCAATGCAGCTTCAAACTTTACGCTCAGGGGAAAAAACGCCAGCTCCAGTGCCTCAATGAAAAAGAATCCAACTTTTGCTGTAACCGAAGTAAAATGCCAAAGCTATAGATGCTCATGGCTGAAACCGCAGACACTCTTTAAGCAAGACCTATGGCTAGAGAAACTAAATGGAAGCCAGGATGGGCCTCTGACCAATGAGTATCGATTCAATAATGAACGGATGTGAAAGTCACAGCTGGTAGTTATACCTGAAGCACATATAAAGAAAAAATCAAGCAGACACATCAAAACAAGCTTCACATGTTTATCATGTTGATCAGTCATAAGCAAAATGCATACATCAAGAGCGGTAAAGCAGCCGCTGTAGTTACTGGCCAAGGCCCTTCAAAGGGACAAGTCCTTCAACATGTTGAATTCCAAGATATAGTGTGGAGGAGACACCCAGGACAATTATAAATGTAGGATGAACAAATCACACCCTTTATCTCAATATATGTTCGACAGCCAGAGCAATGATTTTTGACACGCACTTTGACGAACACATTGTCAAAGACTCACCCATTGGATGTGGTCAAATGAGCATATCAACTTCAACCACTTTCTTGTGGTCAAATTACCTCGGTAGCACCATATTATCAATTGTGACTGAAAGATATATATAATGTCCTCATCTAATATGTCATCAAAATACAAGGGGTGTTGGACAGTGGGTGTGAAGCACTGCATATATATATATATATATATATATATATATATATATATATATATTAGTTAATCTTTGTTATAATCATATTAGTTAAAAAAAATACTGACTGGCACGAAGATGCTACATGGAAGGTCAAACCATACATGGTAGTAGACTAGAGACATGAATATATGATTGGGTTTGAAAAGTTTTCATTTAACTGGAAGATATTTTTAATGCATACATTGCATCTTTTACAATCGGAATTGTAAAAAATCTCACCAAAAGTAAAGCTACTGGGAGGTTTCCTCAGAAGCAAGAAAAGAGATCTGATATAGTCTACCGATCAGACTAACATTAACTTTCCCAAACTCTTTATCTAATTTTAGTTTTACAAATGATTTTGCCCTTCTGTCATGTGTGTGTGCAATCTCTTAAGTATGCATGCAATTGAGTTCTTGCATCCTTAAATTTGTTCAATACTATATCGTGGAAATTTTAATCCTTGTGATATACGGTGTTATTGGCTTATTGCTGCTGTACAATCCTACCGTGGCACAAAATATGGTGAACTGTTTTAAGTTAATGTCGTATAAGTTAATGGAATTTTCTTTTTTCTAATCATGACTGTAGAATTGACAATCTCGAGGTATGCTTGCCTACTATCTTGTAGTCATGAAGATAATCATTTTAAGTTGATGTCGTAAAAGATAACTGAATTGATTCTTTCATCGAAACACTTGCCTTTTGAACTTAAAACTATGAAACAAAATACAGCTACCCAAAGATTTCCAACCAATAATCATCAACCTTATTATGCAGCATTACCTCGGTAAAATAGATTCAAAAGTTATACATGTCTTTATTCTAGCATGCAGTTGATATATGTAGAGAATCCTGACTCATACAACTATTGGTTCACTCAGGGCATCGTCTTATTTTCAACATTTTTGGGATTTGTAGTATGCAAGTAGCATAGTGTGGCAAATAAAGGAGAAGACAGTAGGGAAATCATTGCAGGAGGAAGATCAGAAGCAAGAAGAAACCAACAAGAGCGAAAAGAAAAACATACTATGCACATTTACCTTGAAGAAAACCCTGGATCATTCATAAAATAAAATCATGCAATCAAAATCACACAATCACTGTTTTCAGATAAGGACATTTTAGTATTTATGTGTTGACATAAAACCACTTAAAAGGTCTTTCCCAAAGATAAAAAAGTTTTCCATGCATTCCCTAGAACATCTGCCATGCATCTCTTCAGGATGAATCATACAGATTTCCAATATTGGTTGGAACTTACTTTGACAAGTGATTCTTTCCCATCTAACAACTTGAAGATACCCAAATAGGCTGATTCTTGCTAACACTTGACACAAGAATCAACTCCTGCCATACCTCAACTAGCACAATCAAAGACAATTTAAGTAAAACACTAAATTGACTTAAACAACTCCAAATCAACCAAAATTACTTACATAACCTAACCTTATTAAATTGAATAACATATATAAACAACATTCAGTATTACTCACCTAAAAGATTAAACCAAGTTACAAAACAACATAACAAGAAAACACATTTGACTCGATCTAGAAACTAATTAAACTCAAGCTAAACCCAGGTTGCATCATCAGTGAAGGGCACAAATATCCAATCCTTGCAAGGAAAATCTCCACAGTTTCTAGGACCTCACTAGAACAGGCTCATGAGTTCTAAAATCAACTTGCTTGTCCCAGTTACTCAAGATACATGAATTCTTTCCGTGATTGAATTATATTGAGAGAAATCTCATCAGATAAACCAAGCATCATCATAACCTTTTATATCACTCCTACCAAATCTTCTTTGAGCATACTCTAATATTCATCTAAGCACGCAAGACAAAATTTCCACAGAAGTAATCATATTATTCTATGTCTTGGTAACTCAATCCATGTCAATACTTTAAACATAGATCAAAATATTGTCCATACTTGACTAGTACATGTCATTATTTATGAATCTAACAACTAACCAATAAACAGATCAAGCGATTTCATCTGGTTTAATCCATCGTTAGCTAAACCATCCTATATGTTCGCTATACAGACCTTACAAGGTGGTAAAATAGATTAGTACCAAACTGTACCAAAAGGAAGGTTGTTTCTTTTTTTGTTTTTGACAACTGTCATGAGTCTTTTGTGTTTTTTCTTCTTCCCTCTTCCTCTTTTTTTATTATGCTCTCCCCACCACCACCACCACCCAAAAAAAAAAACCTCATCTTCCACCTCCTCATCCCAGCTATGTTTCCACCATCTCCTCCAACAGATATGAGTCCTCCATGCTCTCTCTCTCTCTCTCTCTCTCTCTCTCTCTCTCTCTCTCTCTCTCTCTCTTGATGGTACCAACCGGTACCATCACAGAGCAACTTGGCTCAGATACTAAGTTAAATAATAGAGGCAAGGCTCGAGTTGGTTCTTGAGTTGAGCATAAATATAAGTTTGGTGCCTCATACATAACAATGAAACTTCAAACGAGAGTTTGTACCAGCCCATGTTATAAGAAAAGGTCCAAATTAGAAAAAGGTCTAACAAATTACATTCAAATAAGTGGAGGAAAAAAACAAAGTAAATGTTTTGGGCCATGGGAAACATCAAAAGCAAAATATTTTGAGATCCGATAATAGGAATACAAAAAAAATAGATATACAATAAAGTCAAATAAAGACTTGACATATAAAAATGACCAACTCCAAAAGAACCATATGCACCCTTAACCAAGTACATAAGCAAATGAACCAATATCACATCTCTGGAACAAAAGGACCTCCTCCTTTTTCTCAAAACAATATGCAAGAAAAATTCAAAGCCATACACTATAAATCCACCTAATGGCCAAAAGAGCTGAGTTAAATGCTCAAAAGCAACTACCATATTATTTGCTTTAACTTTCATTCATTCAGTGCATACTAAGCAAGAGAAAACATGATAGACTCAAGCAAAATGCAGAAAAGGACATGCTGGATGTAACAAAGTACCTGTTTCCAATTATTTTGCTTGAGTAGGAGAGCAACGTAGACCTGAGGCATCTGCACCCACCATTGCAAGCTCACAAACAGAACAAAGCTGCCCCTCAATGGCTGGCACAAACCGAGCCCCACAATAAGGGCAGGAAACATCCTTCTGCCCACGATAGATTGGAACATAAGTTGTCCCACAAACTACAAAAGGATTCCTGTAATCATAATTGAGCTGGTTAGCATCCTGTTTATCACCAGCATGTTGCAGCACCTGCCTAGCCTTCTTTGCTTGGATTTCAGTGGGGCTATTCTCCAGAAGCATCCTGGCAAAATTTGCTGCTGTTGCATAGTTCCCTCCCTTATAGCAGATAGTCATAGCATTAATGAGGACAAGCCTCATATGGATATTCTGAAGCTTACAGTTGGTGAAATAGGCTGCCAGCTCCTGCTGTCGAACTGCATTGTCCTTGATTTCCTTTCTTTTGACCTCCATTTTCAAGCCCAGAACATACTCTCTAGCTATCTCAATCAGCTCCTTCACTTCATCAACTTCCCTCCTTGAGTCTACTACGATAAGTGGGATGGTATGCAAGATGTTGAGAAACTGGCGTAAAGCTTCTGGAAACTTTCCCTCTGTTGTGGCTCGATAAGCTGCCTTGAGCTTCTCATCCATCTGTGAAAAGTTGAATACAAGTGCTGGAGGGGCCCTCACATTAGGACTGGAAGCCTCACTCCAACCTTTCTCAACAGCAATTGATATAGCTGGGGCTGAGGCAAAGGCATGCATATAGGAATGACTTCCCACAAGAAGATCCATGAACAATGGCTTCATAGGAGCAAAGTTCTTTATACCCAATTGTCGTCTAAGCAAGCGCATGGCAGTGTCAAAATTCCCAGCTGCCACATGCTCTCCTGCAAGGGAAGACTTCTGAATCCAGATTTGGCTAACAGGCATGCCAGGTGTAGGAGCAACAAATAATGAAGTGCGAACATTTCCAGCAGCTTTTGGTGTATCTGCATCTGGTGGTAATTCCAAATCCTCAAGGTCCCATCCACCCTCCTCACTATCTTCATTTACTACCCCATCTTCAAGTTCTGCTACTATATCAGCATTTTGCAGCATGCCCTCCATTTCAACAATGTCCAATTCCTCATCACCCCATTCAGCACCAGTAGCTTCCTCCTCTTCCTCATTTCCTGCCCTCCCAACATCTAGCCCATTGTCAAAAATACCTCTCATTACCTTTAGTAAAGGCCAATCCCCACGGCACACGAGTGATGCCGGTGGCATCAGAAGAGAACACACTTTTCCTTTGGGTAAAGAGGGAATATTTTCTCCCAATTCAGCAGTGAGCCTGTCAGCAACTTCCTTTAATCCATGAGTGACAGCTGTAACATATGCAAGAGGAAGATGACCAGCATTTTCCAAAATCTTGACACGTTCCTGAATGTCACCAAGATACATGGCATTATGAAACTGGCCCATGATATCATTCTTCAATTCAGATATTTTCAGCATTTTGGACAGCTTCTCCTTGTTACCAGTAACAAGATAAAGGAAAGATAGCCTCTCAAAGTTCTTTGTCCTCTGATATGCATATTCCACAATACTTGTGTTTCCTTGCCGAAGTGCCTCAACACCCAACCGATACCAATGGTCCTTATCATCAATCACATTTGCTGAAGCAACAGCTATTTCGATGTTACCACTCTCAAGAGCCAGGTTGAATCTAGTCTTTTCATCTTTCACGAAATGGAGTGCTACTTCAGGAAAACCTTTCTGTTGTAGGTATGCAATGACAGCTTGTCCGCATAGCTGAGAGTTCCTGATCATACTCATTACATGATCATATCTTTTCCGAAACAGAGAGAGCTTGAAGATATACTCTGTTGAATCAATTGATATCACACAGTTCTTCCCATCACGATCCAAGCAATAGATAGTTCTTCCAGAAACCCTGGTTATGTAAATAGGAACATCAAGTGTCTTTATAATTCCACTGTCCCCATTAGGAAGGCAATACTTGATATGATTTAACGTTGTATAGATGAAGACACCATTGTCATCCCAGGCACCACTTTTCACACGGATAGTCTCATGCAATGTACAACGGTGTACAAGTTTCTTATTAGCAATTACTATAGCATGTTTACCCAGCAAAGCAATAGATTCCATGTCACTTGACCAAACAACATATTTAACAGGTGGAATTTGAAGTTCTCCAAGGACAATCCTCTGTTGGAGATCAAAAATAGCCACCTTGTCCTCAGCCCTGCACAACAAGTTACCAGTGCCTGCGTAAAATATTGAATCTGTACCACTTGGGAGAGGGCACTTCTTCACAATCTCATTTTTAAGGTTCTTAACTATGGCCTGATTGCTAGTCTTGTCGAGAACAGCAAATCTATTACGAGCTACAAAAACAGCTGATGCTCCAGCTCCCTTCTTTGCATCTTGCATATAGTCACCCCTTCCAGCAGTGTCCTTAGGAACGATATAAAGCTCGTAAGACCCCCCATCGACATCAGAACAGATCAAGACAGCATTCTCTGTGGAGCTAAAAGACAGTGTTCTGGGTCCCTGATTCAAGCTGACAGAACCAGGTCTCCTTATAGGAACCACCTGAGTATCTTTCTGGGTCGAGAACTCATAGAATCGCAAGAAACGATCTTTTACATAGTATAGGGCATCTCCGCTGACTGAGAAAGCAGGTCGTTCCCTCTCCAATTTGAAAACAATCATGCCACTATCATGGCCAGCTGCAAGAAGATTCATTTCTGGATGTGCAGCGAGAATCCAGAAACGGTCATGTTCACGACGAAATGTTTGAATACCCGTTCGCTTTGTCGCATCCCAAATGCGAATGCTTTTGTCTTCTGAGTTAGATACAATGATGTCCTGCTTTGCATGGAACATGACACTAGAGACATTATTCATATGGCCTCTCAGTGTGTCCACCTCCCAAGCCTTTGAATCTGTTCCAGTATGACACGCATTAGCAGACACAATTTCATTTATGCTTTTTAATAAATTATATCAACATCTTCCTTATTTCACACATGAGTTGATAAGGAAATAAATCGACTAAAGTACTCCTGTACTCCTCATATCAAGATGATACAATACAAAAGCATAAGAAAGTAATATTAGATCAGATTCTACGAATTGTATCTCTAGGATTTTGTTTTTCTCGAGATCAAAGGAAATAGCAATTTTAATATTCTAAATAATAACATAATGATGCCAAATGAAAGATGTTTTTCAAGTTACCATTCATTCTCCACAGTTTCACTTGCCGATCATCTGCACCAGAGACGATAAGCGGCAAGGTAGGATGGAAAGATGCCCAGTTGACTCCACGATCGTGGCCTTCCAAGACATATTTGACAACAGCATCAACACCTCCAAACAGATCTGCATTCATCTGTCCCAGACGCAGGATATCATCAGCTGGGGAAACCTTTTTCCTCAGTGAACTAATATCCCAAACACGGATCGTCTGATCCAAAGATGCAGACACAATCAGGTCCTCCTTCGGATGGAATGAGGCGCACATGACATAGTGGTTGTGCCCGGTCAACACCGAAATGCAGTTTCGAGATTGCCAGTTCCAAATCCTAATAGTTTGATCATCACTTGCACTAACGATCCATGGGTGCTCATCGTGGAACTGAACAGTGCGGATGTAATCAAGATGCCCAAGAAGGGTGAACAGGCACCGGTGTGTCTTATAATTCCAGACCTTAATCTTATAGTCATCTCCTGCAAATACAACATTGCCATCAGAAAGAAACAAATAAACAAACTGCGCTCTCTGAACTATAAGTTAAAGGAAGAGATCCCAAGAAAGACATCCATGACAACCTCAAGATATTAAACCTAAAATCAAAGGCAAACAAAGATCGGATTCCAATCTTAAAGGGGCACAAGGTTACAAATATTAAATCAACAGCACGAAACGATTAGCAAATTCAGGCAATCAACGAGATCCGGTTACCAAAAGCAAATTCAACTTGCAATTTTTCCAGCACGAAAGAGATCTGATGCCATGAATGACACATGATGCAACTCAAACAAATTAAGATCAAACGAAGACTGAGCATTAAGGACGGGACAGCGATCACCTCCAGAGACGAAAAGAGGCTGGGACTTGTGAAAGTGGACGCCTCGGACGGGGCCATCATGCTCATCGAAACGGTCGATGAGTGTGCCCATCCGGTAGTCCCATAGCTGGATAACGCCGCTGTGGAGGCTGGCAAGGATCCAGGGCCGCTTGCTGTGGAAGCTCAGCCCCTTCACCCGGTTGCTCTTCGTCTCGAACTTGGTCAGCATCGCTGCCACGCGCCCGCCTGCGAGATCGAAACCGACGCATAACAAACCCAAATCAGAGTGCAACGTAGAGGCAAATCAGCGGAAATTAGGGCTAGGGCAGGGATCGCAGCCCAGATCTAGCGAGGGGATTTCCAACCTGAGGGTCTCAGATCTGGATCTCGAGAAATTAGATCGATAGAAGCGGATATCCCCGCCGCGCCGAGAGAGGAAGGGAGAAGGAGACGGGGGGGAGAAGAGAGAATGAACGGGGAAGAATATCTCTACTCTCTCCGTTACACCACTTCATCACTTTTTCTCTCTCCGTCGGCTTTGCAAATATATCCTTTCCAAGTTTAAATATAGCATATTGATTCTTACAAGTTTTAACAACATATATTTCTTCGGTTAATAAATAAATAAATATATATATATATATATCAAAAAAGAAATTAATTTGGTATTTTATTCAGACTGAGGTCCAACTAGTTTGACCAATAAATCCATGATTCTATTTTTTTTTCTAAAATAACGTGCATTCTATTTTTCTTTTACAGGTAAAAATGATTCTATTTTAAAAAAGATTTTTTATTATATTAAATGTGATGCACTAACCGACTCGTCTCAAGTCAACTAAACACAACCGAACGCCATGGGTTGACCAAAACCTCAGACACTTTCCGCGTGATCCATGTCTTACGCACCCGCCTTAAAGAAACCACAAACGACGCCGTCGTCGGTTACCGTCTCAGTCCATTTCAACGCACGTATCGTCTCACCCAATCCGACCCTCGTCGTCGGTGAAACCAAAGGCCTCCCCGTTTTCAGATCTGATCTCCGTTGGGATCGGCGCTCGTCGGTCCTTGGAGATCTGATTTCAGGACTCTACATCTAATGCGACCTTGATTAGTCGGGATTTGGTGATTCTTTTCCGTTCTTTCTTCTTCGGATTGGTCGTGTTTTGGTCGCTGCTGGATCCGCGATGATGTCCGACGTGACGGTCCCGTCCAGGTACGTGAAGCTCACCAAGGATCAGGATGTGCCTTTGGAGGAGATCCGTCCTGGGGAGCTCAATCAGCCGGTTCGCGTTCCTCAGGTTAGGGTTCTTATTGGATTCTTATCGATTGTTGAATTCGACTCGAATTGGTAAGATTTCTGTTATTTGTGTTGTACCAGTTGGGGGTTCACAGATGTGCCGAGTGCGGGCAACCCCTGCCGGAAAGCTATCAACCCCCTGCTGATGAAGCTTGGACCACCGGGATCTGTGGATGTGCTGAGGATCCTGAGAGCTGTAAGATCTGTCTCTTCGCTTATGTTCCATACTGAAAAGTGGAAGCTGTATTTATATAAAACATCTTGATGCTTTTGAAATTATAAAATGATGATTCCATTTCAGTTTGTTGGTAACTTTCTCTATCGTATTCTTCTTTTTGGCATATTTCAACATCACTAGTTCAATTTCTCATTACTATTTGACTAGACACCTCTGATGGTTCAGCTGCTCGACAGAATATAAGCATAAATTGTATAGTTGAGTTAATAACTCAACAAGTTCCTGATGGATAGCATCTTGAATGAATCTCGGGTGCCAGACCAATACCGGTCTGGCCAGGGGTAGTGGGCAGGTCAGCCGACATTGGCAGTGACATGAGGGAGGTGAGTGCTAGAGAGAAAGTGAAAAGATCAAGAAAAGGGTGCTTTAACCTAGATAAAAAAGAAAAAAAAACTGAAATAGGTGTCTGAGCAAGGAGTCTGAACCAAATGATATACCCAATTCAAGAGGGTTAGTGCTTGGTAACCAATTGCATGCTAGTTCCTGGCTAGTAAATAGCACCCGGTACATACCAGTCTGGATAAAATTTCAAACCTTTGTCTCATTTAAAATAAAAACTGATCAGGACATTATGAGTTCAGTGAACTGACGATTTGAAATGATTAGTAAACTTAATGGCAAAATGACACTAAAAAATCAGAACCAGTGAAAGTTGCATTAAGCAGTTATTTTCCTTTTGAAACAATTTCAGGATGATAGGATGGAGATTGTGTTTGTTATGTAAATTGATGAAAACTGTTCTTTTTTTTTGTCATTTCTTTCTTACTTGATTTAAATTATTCACTAGAAGCTTAACTTCCACACAGTTCTGAGTGTCCAGGAATTTAAGATACCATAATTGCTTAAATTTATTAGCTTTATCTCTTACCATCTAACTTCTTTGCTACAGCTACTTCCTTGTATTGTTCTTTTTCCTTGAAGGCCGTATTAAATTCATGATCATGACATAGTCACCTCAGACAATTCCGTTTGCTCAAGTAATGGAAACCAAAAAAGAACGTATAATAAAATTTATGAGGAAATAAAAACACAAAAAAAAAGAATCTGAACGGATAATCCACATAGATTTATATTCTAGTTTGTTGTTGAGGAGATGTATAGTAAATGTTGGTTTCTACTTTGTCGTCAGCTTTTCCAAAGACCACTTCTTGCTCTAGTCTGACATATGAAGCATGCCATATTCTTTTCAAGAAATTAAAAATAATGTGTTAATCACTGATTGTTTAGTTTTACCTACTATTGGTAGTGTCTAATAATTTAACTGGCAACCTTTTTGGATGATAGGTCGGACTGGTCTGTTCTGTCCCTGTGTGTTGTTTGGGCGCAATGTGGAGAGGCTTAGAGACGATACACCATGGACAACTCCCTGTATGTGCCATGCTCTCTGTGTTGAAGGTGGTATTGCACTTGCAGTTGCTACAGCAGTTTTCCATGGTATTGACCCAGAAACATCAGTTTTGATTGGAGAAGGATTAGTCTTTACTTGGTGGATGTGTGGTATCTACACCGGTATATTTAGGCAATCACTACAAAAGAAGTATCATCTCAAGGTGGATTTTTATCTTCTATTTTCTATGAATTGATTGTGCTATTTGCCTACGTAATTTTTTTGTTCCTAGCAGCAGTTGGTCCCTTCTCTGCTTGTCTGTAGCTTTCACTTCATGATCTTGGTTACTGTAATGACTGTTCACTTATTGTATTTGCAGAACTCTCCATGTGACCCTTGCATGGTCCATTGCTGCATGCACTGGTGTGCTATCTGTCAGGAGCACCGGGAAATGAAGGGTCGGTTATCTGATAATCATCTCATGCCAGTGACTGTTGTCAACGCACCACCTGTGCAGGAAATGAGCAGTCATAATTCAGCGGACTCTGAGGCTGGTCCACAACAGAGCCAGCTTGCTGAATTGAAGACACAAGCATTATAGTTTAGTTGGTTTTCAGCATAAATGTTTTTAAGAATGTGAGGCACAAGAAAGAAAACTGAAAGATCAATCTTCTTTATACAATTCTTTGTTGTTGAACTAAGACATGTCAAGGAATATTTCCAATCTTTTCAGCACCCAAGAAGAGTTCATTTTTGTTTACTTATGTTGCTATTTTGATGCTAGCAGATGGTTTTTCAAGTGTTGTTCCATGATTTTTTTTGTTTTTTCTAAAACCATTTTGGCAATTGTTCATGGACCTCTACATCTTCATGGACTATTTACCGTGATCCTCTGTAATTTGGTTGTCGAAGCCATTTCAATGCTTTTAAGTTCTGCACCTTTAATTGAAGATGTTCCAACAACAGCAGTTCAGAAACCTGCTCGCTTTGTTATTTACTCTTTATACAATCTCTCTCTCTCTCTCTCTCTGTGTGTGTATAGAATGATTTGAATAAGCTTGATGTGAAAAAAAAAATCAATGCAAAGTTCGTGGGAACAGCTACTTCAAGTCAGATATGGAGAGAGATGCTACTGAAGTCCCGGTCCTGTTGTAGCGGCACAGCAGAAGCATCAATCACCATGCTCAGACGGTATATTTCTATTAAATTGATTAGAAGTTTAATCATGTGCTATCTATAGTTGATTAATCGTTTGTGAGCATAAATGAATTAGGTGAAGGTGTACTCTATCTATTTGTTTGTGTATATTGTAACATCCCATTAGTCCCATATCTGAAGTGGGCAATGTGTATGATTAACTTATAAGGGCCTGATGAGTATACTACATTAATTTTCGCTTAAGCATTTTGGTCCGCAGTTGAAGGACCAAAATGGAGTTATTAGCCAGTTGGTTCATCAGACTCAGGTACATTTGGTATCAGAGCCGACCTAACATTTGAGCAGAGTGAAAGGGCTCGAGTAGGAAAGGGCTACCCGTGGAGTCGAGAACTCATCACGACATGGAGTTATATGTCAGACTCGGGTCGTGACATATATGGCCAATGACCTCATAACATAACAGATCAAAAGAGTTGGTGGGATTTAAGACTCGTGAGATTTAAAAAGATTTGAGAGATGGAACGATTTTTTTTTGGTTATCAGTATATCTTTTCTTCATCTCCATTATTTTTCCTGTGAAAACACATGGTAGTTTATATACTTTTACCTTGGATCACAATGTAATGCATCATGTGGAATATAATGTTGTTTCAGTAAAAGCCTGGTACATGCTTCTGTTATCACCATAATTGCTTGATACTGATAAGTTCATTTGTGACATTTACTTGGCAATTTAGATTTTGATAGCACATAGTTTTCTAGTTCATTTAGAAGGAATCAATTGACAGTGGGTGATAGATCCATCATAAATTTGTAACAACCAAGGCAATATTATTACATATTGTAGCTAAATTTAAGAAAAGACTGGAGGAAGTTTAACTTACTACTCCAACAATTTAATGATTCTATGTGATACTTAAGCTCCTCTGAAAACAAAACATATGATGAATCGGATGTGAACTTGATCTACTAGAAAAATGGTAGTTCTTTGCCATTTTTATGCATTTCAATGCATTGGAACTGAAGCATACAGCACATTGACTATTTGAATTACTTGTAGGCCAAAACTTCTCGTGGAAGCACACCGGGAACAGACTGCAACCTAACAAATGAGTGACAGTGGATGCAGATCAACATACCAAAACAAGACCAAGCCAAATGATGGCAGAACTTTGTCAAGAGCTTGTGCTTGAAGCTGTCGCCCTGGCTGTCACCTCACATTTCATTCTTCTTTTTCCACTATTTTTGGTGTTACAGCAGCCCCATGCCTTCTTTTGAACCTGAGGTGCTCTTACTGTAACTTCCAACATTTCTCCTTACAATTCACATAAGAAAATTATACAGATCAATAAATACTAATGCAGTACTCACTACACTCAATTCACTGTTTGTACTTATTCCTCAAAAAATTCCCAATTTGTTTATCTTGAGATTCTGAAGAAATGAATGTTGTGCTTGTGGAACAAAATTAAGCATGTAAACCTTCCCAAGTGTGATTTAATGAGCAAAAGCTGAGATTAATCAACCAATAGAGGAGTTTTGATTTGCCATAAATGTTAGACTTAATAGGCATATTGAGCTACTTCCTCATAATTTAAGATTTTAAATTTTATAGTCACTCAATCATAATCTATTTTATTCTATCCAGCTCGCATCAAATGCTTGGGTTCAGATTTCAAGAATCAGGTATAATTTGGTATGAATCTGAAATGGATTTTAGATCTAATAAAAACATCGATTCTTTTCTAACGCTTTTGTTGAGATATAATGCAAAATGACATTGTCGGATACCTTCCGATTTCCTTCGAAAGGAACAAAGAAAAATCAAAAGAAAGGGAGAAAGACAAAAAAGAAAGAAAAAAGAAAGAAAAGAAGACTATTCTTGTTGAACATGAGGTTCCACCTTCCGGACCCAAAGATGAACTAGAACAAATGGAGAAGGGATGCATCAAAAGCATTAAAGTATCTCATGATGGTGGTAAAAGAGGCGTATGATGAGCTTCTTTCCAACGTAAAAGAAAAGTTTAGGCTGGCCATACACCACACTTCATCCCCTTCCCTAAAATATATCAAAAGAGAAAAAGAAATCAATGATAGACTTTATGCTTTGCTTGTGCTCGCCCTCGCCGAACTTTCTTGAGGAAAGTTATTAGGTTCTCTAAGCCAAGGAGAAACAATGCGTCTTTCTTCTTACCACCCATGTTCATGGTTCATCAATCAAATATATAGCTCGATTGGGCAACTCAATTCACATAAGTTACACAGAATATTAGCACAACCAAGAAAGTTGGGAACTTCTATGTATATAATCCAACTTTTTAGGCTACCTCATATGGTGAACGAACATTAATGCGACTGAAAACTTTACTATTAGGTTGTGATATAACTAATATAGATGTAATCCAGCTTGTTTTATCTCGAGATTAACCTTTACTCTGATACAGGCGACCTAATTATATATTATTGTTTATAGTTAAACCTTTTTAATATCGGATTCTTAGACTTAAAAAATTTATATTTAAATCTCTATAGTTATAAAAAAAATATTTAACCTCATTCATCCTTATGTCATTGGTTGTATCGACGAAAAATATAGTATATGACAACACGTGTATGAATCACAAAAAAAACAATATGCAAAAGGATAATTTCAATAGTGATGACGGACTAATTATAGATTGTCCCATGTAGTTAGACTTCTTTAGCATTTCAGTTCCTACACTTAAAAAATTATATTATCCTTATAGTTATGAAAGTGAAATATTTAACATCATTTATCCTAATGTCATCGGTCTTACTAATAAAAGATACAACACGTGACAATATGTGCATGAATGACGTCATACCTGTTTACCTCACTTACCTTCTCTTCCTTCTCCCTTTTAGTCGTTGGCAACATAGATGTCTCACCAGTCTTCTCTTCCT
The DNA here is from genome assembly GCF_036884655.1 of Musa acuminata AAA Group. Taxonomy (NCBI): domain Eukaryota; kingdom Viridiplantae; phylum Streptophyta; class Magnoliopsida; order Zingiberales; family Musaceae; genus Musa; species Musa acuminata. Next base: position 5,197,838 of record NC_088355.1, on the reverse strand, counting down.
CTTTCAGCATCGACGCAGATGAAAGCGACGTCGAAGGAGGAAGAGGATGTATAGCGGTGCGACGCCAACGCAGATGTCGTATCTCCCTCCTCTTCCTCCTATAGTGCTGACGTAGATGCCTAATCACTCTGTCTCCTCATCGTCGATGTTTGGATCGACATCGACAAGGTCAACCACCACGTCATTATTGTCAACCACCATCACAAGAATCACCCACGGTGCCACCATCCATTACTACCATTGAAATTACATTTTTATCTATTATTTTTATGTCATTCATGCATATGCTATCACATGCTCTATCTTTCTAAAACGGACGACATTAGAGTAAATTGGGTTAAATGTTTAGGATTTCAATATAAAATTTTGAAATCTAGGGATTAAAATGTTAAAAATATCTAATTACAAAGGGTAATATGTAATTAGCCCACCATCATAGTTGAAATTATCTTCTTACCCATTGTTTTCGTAACATTCATATATATACTATCAAATGTCTTTCACCGGTAAAACTAATCGTGTTAGGATAAAAAGGATTAGCTGTTTCATTTTAATGATTATAAAAATTTTAATATAAAATTTTCATGAGATACTAAAGATGTTTGACTATATAGAGTAATATATAATTAGTCCAATATAATCTAGTAGAAGAGAAAGGTAGAGAAATAACAAATGTAAGAAAAAATTAAGAGCATCATTGTACCTTTCAACAGCTACCTTTGAGAGAAATCTTGCTTATAATGAGCTAAATTTCTCTTCTAACCGAGCATTCTTATCTTTTCTTGTGACTTCCCCTCTCCAAGACAAACAGAAAGCCTTTAGTCAGATAAGCCAAACCGTACCCTATGGCTTGGACACAAGTTGATGACCAAATTCATGAGGATAGATTTCTGGTCCCATTCACCTCTCATTGTTATTTATTACCAGCTTGTTCTCTGCATGACTTTCTTTGAGTCTCTACAGAATGTGTGTCCCACATACATTTCATCTTAGATTTTCTTTTCCCTCATGTCCCCCATGAAGGTTCTATAATTCACTCTGACTGCTGAATGAGATGCACAATAGATTTCAATATGATAGCATACATTATGAGTGATCAATTTTTGTATGTTTATCACCTCCCAAGCTCAGAAGTAGAGTAATCAAAAGCTACAATTTCAAATATTATCTCACAGCATCAAAACAAAATGGTTTTCTCACTTCCCAACAAAACATCTGTCACTCATTATTAACAAATAATTGCTACCTTGCTGATTGACAGCATGGGCATTTCTCAATGATTGGTAGAGAGATGAAAAGGAAAATTTTATTCTTTTTATAAAAAAAATTAGAAAGAAATTTCCATCACATTAAATGACTTTTGCTTTCTAAGGGAAAAGCAAACCATGATTTTTCTTTCTTGATCAAACCCAACTGAAGACACATCAGTGTCATGAGAGAGACCATTGTCGTGCAGATATATTCTAATGCTCTTTCCTCTTACTGTTGAAAGGTTAGCATTGCAATTGAATGAAGGATCATGCTGAAGATAGTTTTCAGAGAAGGAAAAGAACTGCTCTACTCCTTTACAATTTGTCACCATGTGATTGTACTAAGGCACAGAGGCAAAGCAAATGCTTTACAGTTTGAGCAAATAAGAACATGGCTGTAACGTTACACACTCATACATCATCTAAGTATTCATCGATCTGTCGAACATGATTTGGCTATGTTGTTCTTTGGAAATGTATATTAGTATGTGAGGAAGCTATTGTTAAGTAATTTTACCAAAGCAGAGAAAGAGATCATTGAGACTAGCAGCAGTATCCCCACAGGAATGGCTCCTCGATCTTAAGTTCGCTGACGTCCTCGGCTGCCGACGGTGCCCATGGCGAAGAGTGGCTGAAGCCTTCTCTTAAATCAAGCAGGAGATCGGGTAGATCGAAGAGAGCGCCGTCGCCGTCGCCGTCGTCTCTCGGTGGCGTCACAGGAGCAGGAGAACGGAATGGTGACGGCTTGGTTTGGTTTGGGCTCGTGCGTGACCCGGGGCTGTGATCGCCGAACGTGGTGGCGGCAGCCAGCGCCGCCGCAGCTTGGATGTCCTTCGCTGCAGCGGTGGCCGGACGGGGTAGATGGGAAGCCAGTTCCGGGAAGTTGAGGTACGCAGACTGCCCCTTGATCGCCAACGCCGCCACGTCGTGTGCTCGGGCGGCCATCTCGGCGGTCGGGAATGTCCCGAGCCAGATCCTCGACTTCTTCTTCGGTTCACGGATCTCCGACACCCACTTACCCCATTGACGCATTCGAACGCCGCGGTAAGAAGGATGCTCGCCATCAGTGCGTTGCTTCTTACTCTCCTCGCCACCGGTTGCCCGACCTTTCCTCTTGTAGCCACCCCTGGCTACTTTGCCTGAGATCACCTCTGAACTGTGGACTACTTCTGTCGAAGCATTGGTGGTTGTGGCGGAGGACAAGTTGGAGGAAGAAGAGCAGCAGCAAGAGGAGGAGGAATAGGACGAGCTGAGTGGCTCTTTCATGAGGAAGAGGATGATGGAGAGCAAGCGATGCTGCAGCTAGCAGACTGTGATGCTGTGGGCTTTTATGCACGATGAGACAGCTGCGGTGGCTCATGCAACAGATGTGCCGTGCTATAGTAATTCTCTCGTAAGATTGGATATCCTTAATAGACTTCCTGAAGCAAAGCCAAGTCTAACATCAGATAAGGATCGATCTGAGCCAACGCCGACCATATCATCATACTAATCAAAATACTTAAATTCAAGTTAATAATAATAGACAAACAAATAAAGTCATATTCCACTTTCGAGATTAAACTGATACATCATAAAAAAAAAATGATGTATATCTCTTATTGCAAAATCAGTTAAATTATTTGATCTTATTTAATTAGGTAAGATATATTATAGATATGATTGTATTTTGATTATGGTTATTAATCAATAGAAAAGAAGTTTATGTTATAATAGGATTCCTTAGGGGATGTACTTGATAGGAAAAATTCTCCTAATAACTTATTATAAACCCTCTACTCTTGTTTATAGATAGACAATACTTGTATCGGTCAGATAAGGTTTATTCTTCTGAATAATAATAAAAAGTACTTATCGTAATATTATTAGATCTAATTTTATTTTATTTTAATTTCGACATAAATTTTTTTTTCGCATTACAGATAACATGATTACAAATTTTATGCTAACAAAATCGACGTCGCATTGCATGTCTCTTTTTATCCAATACACACGAGCTTAGTCTCCTGGTTACTATTCCTCTCTCCATTAAACAGTTAATCGGTAATGATATGAAGAACTTGAAGAATTTATCTTTTCTAAAAATAATATAAGGCAAAAAAAAAGCTGTCTTTATAGAATTCTAAAACCAGTTGTTGATATTTCATGCTTATCCAACCTTGATTACTTTCAACACATTCAAAGGCAAAGAGTACTACTATTTAGGAAGAGTTTAGGTAGAAAGATGAGATCAAATCTAAAAGTCTACATTACTTGGAACAATAAACAACGCAACTGAAGTAAGAATGGGCTTTCTACTCCAAGAATGTTATCAATCGGGAAAAAGAAAACCTCGTTGTTTCAACCTCCGAACTGCTAATTTAGAAGGAATCATTTAAGGTTTCTAAGTTCCACTCGTTGCTTCTTTTATTTTTATTTTTCTTGAGTTAAAGTATGTTATGGGTGAAAGAAATGAATTATTGTGAGTAAGAAGCTTTACTTGCGCGGCCCGTTTCTCCTCGGTCTTCTCGACGTTGCGTTTTCCTTTGGGTAATTCTCGGCTCATCTCTCTCTCTCTCCGGAAACCGATGGCGCTTTGGGATCAGTGGGTGGAGGCGGCCCTCGTAAAGTTGGCCTCCAAGAATCTCTTGCGCTCAACCCGCCCCATTTCCCTCACGCCGGCGTACTTTGCCGCCGACGAGGTCGAGACGTTCGATGGGCCTCGCCAGTGGGACCGGTCGTCGGTTGAGGTGGAGATGGATGAGCGCGCCTTCCGCGAATGGCTCTCGGAACTCCCTGACCCGGGTAAATCTTTTGAGCCTTTTGTATTTGGTATAAAAATATGCTTTTGCCCTATTTTGCCAGAATTTCGCTTGCATTCGCTTCCTATCTTGCCTTAAAAGTTCATCTTTGTTGCGTCCTTCACATTTAAATACCTTTTTCTCAGAAATAACTCCTTCAATTACTGTTATCGGTTCCTAGTGAAAGGACTTTATCTCTTCTTCTTCTTGGTTTGGTAAAAACGTGATTCTTTTTGGTAGGGGCTTCACTTAGTGTAAGGTATTTTTGAGATTAAATAATTCACGATGAGAACTGGATCTTTGGTGCTGTCTATCCAGGAGGCGAGTCCATCGCTAAAGATGAGAACGTGAGTAGGAAGCTGCTACTTTTCTCAGGGAACGATTACTTGGGTTTGAGTTCCCATCCGGCTGTGCGGAAGGCTGCTGCAAAGGTGCACTAATTTGATGGTTGCATGTAGTTGCAAATCATGATAAAATTTATTATCTACAAATTTTTATACAAGTTTTATTTACTTCGGTCTTCTTTTAGGCAGCCCAAGAACATGGTATGGGTCCAAGGGGTTCTGCTTTGATCTGTGGCTACTCTAATTATCACATGCTACTTGAAGCTTCATTGGCAGAACTGAAGAACAAAGAGGTGCTTGATAAATCTTTGTTGCTATGCACTATTAGATTACCTTTGCTTCTTGGTAGCAAGTAGTAATGTTGTCTCCCAAGGGTCTGAAGAATGAATATTGGACAAGTTGAACCGTATAGACATCCTCTCTATGACTATTAAATGTAAGCCTTGAAGATGATTATTTGGTTGTTGCTTTACTTCATAATGAGGTTTAAGGAGGAAGGATCCAGGGCGATTGGCAGTTTGAATCGGAGTATCAAAGATTTTGCCAAAAATGAACAACTAAGAAATAAAAATTAAAGAAAATTTTGGACAGAGTACCTGAAAAATATATAAGGAAACAATGAACCAATATTAGTCTGTATCAAATATTATTTGAAGTCAATAGTAGTAATGTCCTGCAGCACACATTGCCAAACCAAAAGAGATTGAAAGAACACTTGTCACTAGATCATTGAGGATCTGTGTAGCACCAATCTAAACTTTCCTTTACATGATGGATTGGCCAAGCCTTATTTTGCCAAATCAACATTCAGCAGTGTCTTGGGATCTACATCAACTATAAAATTTTTACTTAGTTTCAAACTGCATTTCATGAACTTGGGTGAGAGTCTTCGGCTGCATGGATGTGTAAAAATCTTTGTATGAGATAAGATAAGTACCCCTGGGTCTTCTTCCCTCTTGGAAATGTCTAGTAGCAGCAGCAGATTAGTAGCATGGGAGCAGTAAAAGAAGGCCAATGGCAGCAGCACCAGAAGCAGAGAAGACCCAAATTGGACCAGTGACAAGATCAGAAGCTTAAGCGGGAACTGGCAACATTATAGACATGCTGGGCAACTCCTGCCTATTTCTATATAGGGCAGGGGCTGTGTGAGGTAACGAGTCACAATACTTATATCTGCATGAGGATTCAAGTCGTGAGACTGTTGACCCTGCCTCATGGAAAGTAATCACAGGATTCCTTTCTGCATGAGGACAGGAGTTGGTGGACTCCCTTCCCTTGTCGGATTGGTATTCTGGTTTAACCAGCTTCTTCGGGACTGATCAAATTCAATCTTTGACTGATCTTGCTTCAGCGATGGACCAATCCAGCATGTCTTTAATGTTGCCAGGCCCATATTGGGTTGATACTATTGTTACTTGCCATAAATGGGTATCCTCTGCTGCTCTGCTGCTACCTGCCACCTTTTACTGCTGGGCTGCTAATAATCTGCTGCTGCTGCTGCCTATCACCTTCTTTTACTGCTGGGCTGCTAATAATCTGTGGCTACTGCTTGATGTGTCTGAGAGTGGGAATAGAGGAAGGGAAAAAGGAAGAAGTCTGCTCCAAATGTAATATAGACACCTTTCTGTCACATGGTTGTTCATGAATCTATGTTTTATCTGCACCCTACTCCTAGGTGTATCTTTGCTCAGTCAAGGAAACCTTGATGAAGACTCTTTACCGAGTCTACAATATTGGTTGGTTGCTGCTGAGGTGTGCTCTGGATTCGGATCCCTTCTCCACAACTCTCCCTTCCCTCCCGCTATGGATTTCGTGTCGATTCGCGTATGGTTGGATCTGCACCCGTGCTTCACCTCCCCCCTTCTCGATGCCATCCAATTCGGACTACCGGTTTTATCTCTTTTATGCATTGGGCTGCATGGGATCTTCTTGTCATCTGTGTTAACATCAATTGGCAAGTAACATCATAGTTTTGTTTGCATATATATTAACAGGGAAAAGAAAACCAAAATGAAAATGGACTCCTTGGCAATGTAGAGTTGATCTCATACTAGCAACTTATAGGATTTGATGAAATACAAAAGGATCACGGTGCCTCTTTTTGTTGGTATTAAATCATAGTATCATCATAAATTTGATATCAAAAGATGAGCGAGTTCAATAGAAGTGTCCTATAAAACTAAGCTGAGGATACCTGATAAAAGCCCAATTGGGATTGAAGTTAGTAGAACAGTAAAAAAAATATAGAATTAAAGGATTCAACGAGAGGAGAATCACTTAGAGTTGCTTTTGTATCATCAACTTTGTTTATATCTTATAGTAAAACAATGGTTCTTTTGAATTTTTTTTATGAACTTATTTAATCATTATTCTTGATTCAAACATTGAAAAGTCTTGATTTTGGTTGAAGAGATTTCCTTTGATTATTTGTTAATTGTAGACTATAATAGCTAATTTTCATTTTGTTTTCTTGTTATTTCACTGTTACTTGGCCATGTATGATATCTTTTAGTGTGCATGCATTTTATGCTGAGAAAACTTGATTCTTGCCTCAGAAGTAGACTTATCACACAATATTAGTGATAAGACACTGGGAGGGGGCTTTAAGTGATCCTACTTGATACTAATCTGACTATTATTTTTGAAATAAGGAGCAAGGATAAGGGTGATTAATGTACACAAGCCTTTCAAAATTTTCATCTTGTTCACATCTGGACCCGAGGTTTGCTTAGCAATGTATATGCTAATCACAAGATCCATAATGAACATTTTTTTTGGCTGAAGTAACAGAGTATTAGTTGGACTATTTGACATATTGGCATAGAGGGCATGTCGAGATTATGGAATTTGAAAGCCATGATCAGAAAGGTTGAAGTGATTAGAACTAGACAGTGTCAAGTTGTGCAAAATATTTGAGGATGTCACCTAATGTTTCATCCAGGATTTTAGTTTTGCACACTGGACCTATGCTGGTCACAGGCTGGGCTGTTATAAATTCGGGGCGTATCGACATATGATATGTTGATACATACCACAGTACTAGAAGGGTGGAGGAAGAGGAGGAGAAGGAAAAAAAAGGAGAAGAGCATCATGCGTGCTGGGCCGATAGCACGAGTGGTGTGAACAGCGCAAGCGGATGTGGTGGGCTTTCCACTTGGTTAAGATATGATAGATAACATGCCAAAATTGGGTCGTGACCCCTGTACCTAATCTGGACCTCCCGTAAACCGGCTGATACATGCAGGGTCATGCAAAATCACAAATTAAAGTTTTAACAAACTATTGAATGCTTCTTTGTTAGAGCTTTAATGTATGCTAGGTTTTACCCTTGCAGGAATGAGAAAATGTTAGTGCTTGTTCTGTATTAGTGATCAATGGAGACAGCCACTAGGGCAATTCACAAGGATGGATATGTAAAGTTTGGTGTTAAAACTTTGTTGTACAAGCTCTTTCAGAAGTAACAAGTATGCATCATTCTTTGCAAATTTTGTGCAGCTTTAAGTACTCCAATTATTAGTCCTTATATTTTGTACTATAGATGAACAAGTTAGATGTCATACAATTCTTTGTATTTTGTTTTTCAATTATTTATTATATGTTACTATACAGAACTGCTTGGCTTAAATGCTATATAGGATTGCCTTCTTTGTCCTACTGGATTTGCTGCCAATGTGGCTTTCATGTCAGCTCTTGGAAGTATTTGTTCTCTGTTGGCTGTTGGTGGCCGACCATCCGAAGATCAGAAGATTGCTATTTTCTCAGATGCCTTAAACCATGCATCAATAATTGATGGGATTCGTCTTGTTGAGCGGCAACAAGAAGCTGAAGTATTTGTGTACCGGCATCGTGACATGGTCCATCTCAATGCTTTGTTGTATGTTCTCTAATATGGCTAAGTCTAAATGTGTTGTCTATATATGAATGAATAACTGGAAACACACATGTTTTTCAACAGGTCATGTTGCAAGATGGCAAAAAAGGTCGTCATTACTGATAGGTAATTTGCACCTGTTGACCTCAATGATGTTGTCCTATGTTGTTCAAGTTGCATTTTTGGGTAGGAAATTTGGGTTGCTATAAGCAGGGTGTTTAATTTCAGTGCTGGTCCCATACTGGTCCCTAATCAGACTGGTACAGTATCTGTGGTACAGGCAGTGTATGCTGCAAGGTGCTTTGGAATATGGTTTTTGATGAGTGTGACCGTCAGATACTTTTCCTCCATGAATCTGAAATATCTGATCTTTTTCTCTTCTTATATTGCAGTCTATTCAGTATGGATGGAGATTTTGCTCCCATAAGTGATCTTGTTGAGCTTCGCAAGAAGCATGGTTTTCTGTTGGCCATTGACGATGTGAGAAAAGATTGGTATATTTCATCCTAAACATTTGATGTATTTTAAAGGATTTGACTGTCAAGAAAATGGTTTCAGGCTCATTCGACACTTGTATGCGGGGAGAATGGTGGAGGTCTTCTAGAAGTCTATGGATGTGAAAGTGATGTTGATATATGCATAGGCACTTTGAGTAAGGCTGTCGGCTGCCTGGGTGGTTTTGTTGCTTGCAGGTAATTCTCTCATGTTATTTTGGTCTATTCATACAAGTATACAACTTAACTGATTATGTCAGTCATGGATCATAAGACCAGCAAAGGTAATAACAAATCTATGTTCTCTTAACTCTCACAGATTGTATTTATGATGAGATTTTGCAGTGGGTACTATCTACAACTTCACTAAATGAAATTCACTTATAGACTTATGATCATACTTGGTTTGGCTCTCATAAGTTGGAAAGAATAATAGTAGTTGCTATAACTCTCAACAATCATTTATCGATGCTTATGCTTGTTGTGCTTCAAGTATGGATTTATTCTTCATGGCACTGGGAATGCTTATCATCAACTATGCTCATGCCTATGCTAGTCACATGCTGGCAAATGTATGTGGTCATGACTGCTTAACTATTCCTAGTTTAAATCTATTTAAATGATACATACTGTCTAGCATATGCATTGACATGGGTAACTCATGCTACAACAATCAAAATAACATGAATCCTTCTGTTCAGTGAGGATTAACATCCTTTGATCCTTCAAGGATCATCATGTCTTTTCTCATTGTTTCAGGCAATATCTTCTTTGGTTTTTCTTGCTCTCTTATAGTGCCAAACCTTTGTTTAAATTAACTTTTCTTCCAGTACACTTGAAACAAAAAAATTCTCTTTGAATATGTTGAACCATCTTTTTCTAGGCTTTCTTTTGTAAATTTATTTTTTTTGTGCTATCTTTTGGCCACTAGACATTCTGGATCATAATTATGCGAGTGACTAGGAATGAGAAGCGTTTTCATTTGGGTTGGGAAAAATATCTTACTTGATTGACATGTCCTTTTATTCTGACAATGACGATCTCCAACTCTCACAACAATAATCTCTAACATTCCTATGTGCACTGCACGGTCAAGAAAATTCGATAAACCATTGGTGGTGATATGTTATTTATTACTTACTCTTCATACCAGGCTATTCATAACATTAGATCATTCCTGCTGAATGATCAATGGATAGCAAATATCCTCTTTAGCAAAAATATATCTCCAAATGATGTTCCTGTTATGCTGCATAAGAAATATTCGCTTTGATGTCCCTTCTTGTTGATCAATGAATCCAAGAAAACTAAAGCTTTTACTTTCTGACCAGTTTTGATGCCTATCTTCTTAAGATCTTCAATTGTTAGCTTAACAATTTAAAAGTTACAGTTTATATATTATATCTTGGTCATATTATGAATTCCAAAATTTATTCAGTTGTCCTTGTGTGCTGCCACCATCTTGTTTAATGATTCCATAAACTTTTGAGAGTGAGAGTTTAAGACTTACATAGGCCTGAACAAAGTGTAAAAGATATTGAAAAATTTCAGACTTTAATTCCTCCTATGCATTCTTTTGAGTTATGTTCAAGTTTTGGAACAATACTTGATATTCTGGGTTTTCAATCAAATTGCTTCATTTGAATTTTTACATACAGCTCTATCATAAGTGATCAACTGCTAAACCTAAGTATGAATTGTTTGTTGGTTGGTTTGTTCGGAATATAGCATCAGCAAAATAAATAAATAAATAAATAGGTTTCACTAACAATTATAACTCTTTAAAATTTTAATGTTCTATTATTGTTTATGCAGTTTACATTAAATTTCTACTGTGCTTTTGCTGGGTAGCCTAATTTATGTGAGAATGACTGCAAAAAAGAATCAATAGTTACTTGACCAAAATAGTACAGCAATAGTATTAATAATGAAAATGGAGTTAAGTCAGTTTGAATAACATCATGTTAATTTATCGATGGAAATTATGCTGATAGCACTGTTAATTGGATGCTACTTTGTTTTAATTGAGTGTTACATTTTTTTGTTGATAATGAACAATCAAACTTTTTCACTGCAATACCTTAAATTTAGCATAAACATAGTTTAAATAGTTTATTAAATCTCTAGACGTTTTTATTAAACTAGCAAAACTTTTTGAGTTGCTCCCTTTTTGTGAGAAAAGCTCATCATAATAATTATTTTGATCATGTTTTAAATCACATAAGCAATAACAATGTAAAGGAGACATGAAGTCCTCATTTGTGGATGGAAAGTATTTAATATTTTCAATAAAGATTTTGATTGGACTTCCATAAATCCCAAGGATAACCCTTAGGAAAGGGTCCAGTATATATTTAACTCTAACATCGTCCACCACATGTGAGCCGAATTAGACTACGAATGTGAAATTGAACCCAAGTGTGTGCAAGTCAATTAGAGAAGATGACATTGCACAATTATTATTAAACGCTGAACAAATTAAAAGGAGCAAATACAAAGTTTGAACTTGCAAACTGCTCTGATGCCATTGATAAAGATTTTCATTTGGCTACCACAGATCCTCCAAGTTTAAGCTATTGGGAAAGAGTCCAAGATATATTTAACTCTAACAAATTAATAGTTATTAATGTTCAATACTAAAAAATTTAAGTCAAACTTAGCTTAAACAATCAAGTTGATTAAAAAAACCAATATTTCTGTGGCTAATTCCTGGTGCTTTTTTCTTTGTTATTTTTGTACTTTTTAGTGCATTATGGTGCTTTCCCAATTTTTGATGTGATAAAAGTTTTCTTCCAAATTTGATGCTTTCTTTTTTGCTGTACTCCTTTTTATTACTCTATGCAACTTTGGAGTTGTATATGCCACATGACTTTTAATAGCTTGATCTTATTGTGAATATTTTGGTGCTTCAGTTTTCATTAAGGAGGTTATCTCTTTCTACATAGTGTTGGTTGTCTATTTAAGTTGCTTCAGTATTTGGACATGGAAGATTAAGCAGATGTGCTTTTTAGATGTTTTATTTCTTTAAAGTCGAGTATCTAATATCTAACACTTACTGTGCAGCAATAAATGGAAACAGCTAATACAATCAAGAGGTCGCTCCTTTATCTTCTCAACTTCACTCCCAGTGCCGATTGTTGCTGCTTCTTATGGTATTTATTGCTTGGAGTTTCTCCAACCCATATTATTTCATATAAACAAATTCTCTGAATTTCATAGTTCTTGGTGTCAGGTTTTTATGTCAGAATACCTGAGATATTTCATACAATGTTGACTGCAACCCTTTTTGGCTGTTGTCTGGCTGTTTATGGGTGATGTCAGTCCCCTCATGAATCTGACTTGTAGAGTACAGAATGTTGTGGCGATGAGGGTGACACTGGGTACAAGATAGTGATCTCACATGGTAAACAATGTAGGACACAAAAGAATGATAAATGGTGGCTGAGACTAAGAAGAGACATTGAATCCTTGGCCATAGTGGCTTTTGCTGCTTGATACATAATTCTTGGCATAATTGCTCAGTCCTTGGCACTACTTTGGTCGTGTTTCTGCCAGGTTGGTGTACCATTGAAACTAAAAAACCTTGGTTACGACATGTCATGGTGACTGGAGGTTGTCTAACATAATTTTGTTGGAAAGTTGATACATTTTTGTTGACGTCTTCTTGTAGCTGCATTATTTGATCAATGGCTATAAATCAATGTCTTAAATCAACACTTGAATGCCTAACCTTTCTGCAATTAACTAAAATCCACTTTGGAAGACATAGGGTGCTTGTGAAAATGTTAGACGAGCTAATGAGAAGTTGAAGTGGCGGCAAGGATAATTCGTTGTGTGCCGTGAGAATATCAGTTATGAAGATTGATAGGGGATAGAGGAAATTCACAATAAACACTCAAAAGGAGGCCCTTTTGGGGAAGAAGAAAATTGGAAATTGTTGTATTATCAAAGAAGTGGTATCTATAGACTCCTGTATTAATACCCGTGAATCATGTTGGTCCCTATTCACAATTCATTTTCCTTGATAATAGGTTTCAAGTATCAATCTGTATGTCTACATCAGAGGAGACGTTAGGTTTGGCTTCTTATATACTGTTTACATAATATTAAAACATTTCTAATGTAGTTACTTAAAATCATGCATCTCTGTCTTCTTGCTGAATTTGCAAATGAGTTATTTTGATTCAGGTGCCCTCAAGACATTATAGTTGATCTATTGAATAGTAGAACCATTCAGTTCAAGGGTCAAAGTGGTGTAATTCTTCTTCTTAATTTCTAATTTGGATGTTTCATTGGGTATCTTAAAATGACTTGCATTAATTTACATCTCCATACATGTAATGACTCATAATGGACTTCATTTGGTTAAAGCAACCAGTTCAGGATCAAAGTTGTGTGATTAATGCTACTATTTCAAGAAAGATGCTTCTAGGTAGGACTTATCCCAATTAAGGATAGTGGATTGTGTGACCAGTGAGTCAAGAATTTACCTGCCATTGTTATAATTATTGATATAAAAGGTTGTAATTGTGGAAGCAGATGAACATTTTTGTCTGCTCAGGTGTGAGATGTTCATTTCGGGATCTGAATAGTACTATGGGCATGCATAAAGCTCCAGATCATAGAACTTGATGAATTGATGGTTACTCTGCTTTCCATTCTAGGAGAACTTTTTTTCGAAGACTATAAACATCGTAAGGTTAATCCTCTCAAGCTATTACTATGATGAAAATACTGTCACTTCCAGAAACACAGGGTTGTTATGATGAGGTTTTTCTTGACTTTCACATTGAATAACTTGTACCTCCTATTTGTTCTTTTTAACTACTTATGGTGTCCACAACTAGTGCTTTTTAATTGTGGAAAATGCTTCACATCAAGCAGTGTCCTTGCAGCTTCTCTTGTTGTGGCAAGAAAGGAGAAGTGGCGGAGAACAGCGGTTTGGAGTAGAGTGGATGACTTCAATGCTTTAACCCGACTTAACATCACTAGTCCAATAATTTCTCTGGTCATCGGTAGTGAAAAGGCAGCACTTTGTGCAAGCAGGTGATAGGCTGTTTTCACATCTTTTACCTCAAATGTGTTCTCCTAAATGTTACTTACGGTTGTTTTTATCCCCATGTGGTTACTGTTGGCCAGACATATGCTAGAATCTGGTTTTCATATAACGGCAATCAGGCCACCTACAGTTCCTCCCAATTCATGCAGGTAGGTCTATGATCAAAATTCTAGAGAAAATTTTCCTTTCTTTTACGTCAGTATAGATCTATCTTGTGACATCTTCGAGATTCGATCCTTCGACAGGTTGCGGATCACCCTGAGTGCTGCTCACACTTTTGAGGATATCAAAAAGCTCGTAGCTGCTTTATCCCTCTGTTTTGTGTTCCCTGCTGCTGATCAGAATGCTCAAATAGCTTCAAAGCTCTGAAACATACGGCCACTTGTAGCCGTTGCAATTTTTATTTGAAAACTTCCAGAAGCCCTCTATAGATGTGATAATAAAATTTTCGCCTGGGTTTTAAGGACTAGAAGATTAATCGATACGATACAGATAGCAAAGAGGAATTGGAAGGTAAGAATTCTATATTTCAGATTAGTGGTGTCTTGCTATTAATAGAAATAGCATAGTAGCTGATCTATTTTGTTGCGACTTGACTTCTCGGTGATAAGTATGCATATCGGACAGAATGGCAAACAGTGAAACCAGTTTTTGCAGGAGAAATCAATTATTTTTGGGTGCTACTGCACCTCATAACGTAGAGCTCTTATCATTCGCGTCCACTTTCTTTTCCTGCTTTGTTACACAGGAGTAGATGAAAATAATACTAGTCAAATGTAAGGTGACATGCAATAGATACAACTGTATGTCTCCTTTGCTTTCCTTTTGATCCAAATATGCAGAGATAATTGGGTGAGGAATAATTTAGGGATGTGGAACAGGTGATGTATTCATAAACTTTATCTAAACCTGCACTCAACTAATTAGGTATTTAATTACCTACTTTCCTAATTAAACCTTTGAGATTATAAATCTGCTCTTTAGGGAGTTCTACAATTCCCATTTACTTTAATGCATGACTCTAGCAAACAAGACCATGTTCTTTTATGACATTGTTGTCCATAACTTGGTCAACATGATAACAATTAGTACACATCAAAGAGAAATAATCTGCATCTGCAAATCAAAGACAAGTCAGAAAAATGGCTGTTGGGATTCACATTTTTGTGTGGTGGTATTATAAGTTGCAAAACAAAGGGAATAACAGATCCTCATTGTCAACAATTGCCAGTCTAGAAATTATAAACACCACCCTTCTCTTTATCCTCTTATATAAATGAAAAAAAGATGATTCCTCATTTATTGGTATTTAATATAAAAAATAGAGTATAAAAACTAACTAATATTACCAATTTTTTGGGTCCACAGCCTGCGTGATAGCTCCTCCATTGAAGCTACTCAAAAGAAAGAAACTTCCTCAAATGCTATTGTAAGATCCCAAGAAATGATCAGTGAGCTCATGATTTGGCATCAACAGACCTTGAATGGCAATAAAAAGAAAGATGAGATAGCTATTCAACTATTTATACTCTTGAAGGAAGTTATCAAAATGCAATCACTGTCAGCAAAACCAAATGATTCAGAAATAGGCTGTAATCATCGGAGATTTTTCTCTTGTCATTAATCAGAATTATCGTGATTAGTTTTTTTCTTTATTTGAATTATTGATTTCCTTGTTTGTAATATGATTAAGGAAATAATTAAAATAGGCTTTCTTAATGGTGTGGGTAAGTTAGAATTCAGTCGATTAATTAATTACTTCATTTTTAAATTTATTTATTTATTTTCTAATGAGTTTTGTGACTTTTAGGAAATAAATATTTCGAAATTTATTTTTGAGAAAATAAAGCAAAAAATAAACTAAATATGAACATTAAAATATTATTGCCTTTTGGGGTGGATGCATCTTCTCATGTATAAAAGGTTACCTCTCCTTTATTATCAATGAGGTTGGCAAGAGGATTGAAAAGAAGATCCATAGAGGAGAGAGGTCTCTTATCTTTTACTATGATTTATATTTTAATTTTTTATATTAAAATTATTATATTTTTATGATGTTTTTATGATTAATAAATAATGATCGTTAAATTATAAATTTCGAATTTATTTGGAGTGTGACATTGGCAAAGAAAGTTATGTCATAAATGTTAATTATGAAGTTATTTACTTCATTTATATGAAAAAGCACACCATATTAAAAAAAAAGAGGATAAATCAAGTTGTGCAGCATATAAGAAAAAGTAACTAAAATAAAGATTCTTCTGCTTTACTATTTATTTACGATGAAAAATCTAAATATTGATGATTTAAAATTCATTAGATCATTTCATAACGTAACGTAGGAGATGATATTGAGATCATGATCTTTATTATTAATAAAATCATGATAATATATTATCATATTTTTTATGATTAAAATCATGATAACATAATATCAAAATAATAAAGGGATCATGATAATCTTATCATAATTTATTTTTTTTAATAATATCTTTCTTAATATCAGCACATAACAAAAAAGAAACTAAAAGAAATGATTCTTCCTCTTTATTATTTATTTATTTATTTAGGATTGATACGTATGATGCTCACAGAGAGGTCCTGCGACGATGTTGCTACTGGAATTGGGAATCTGCGTCATCCCCTTAACGTTCTTCCTTGCGCCGTGCCGGCGGGTTGTGCATCTCGTTGCAAATCTTCAGTGGCTGCACGCGAGTCTGATGCGTTCAAGAGCTACGTCTCCGACCACCTGGAGACGCCTCCTGCGGATCAATTCTGCGACTCTGATACTGTAGAACTTGTAGTGCTTCAGCGAATATGATCGAGATGTAAAGAATGTAGGTAGGGAAGTCTTCCTAAATCCTGTTCTACTCAGTAATGGTTTCTTCTACTCTAATTACAAAGCCAGTAGCACTCTTTAGCAGAAATGACAGTTGATGATGATAAGTTTATGTAAGTTTCTGCTATACCAATGTCGACGTAGATTAAGCAGGAAAGGAAGTTTCATGAATCAATCATGTTATACAAATGATTTATTAATGGCAAGGGATCTGTGCCTAGAACAATCGAAGCCAAGAGTTCTACCCAATCAGGTATCCAACCCAAGTCATCTATGATAGAAGATAGGATTTCCTCAAAAATTTCTCTATTCTGTTGAGAAAAATCAGAAAAATCCTCCATTTTGTTGAGGGAAATCTTTCCTCCTAATCTATATAAATACGATAGCGACAATTTAAGCTTATTTATCTTCTATTATCTTCATCATGGTATCAGAGCAGTAAGCTTTTTCACTTCTTCAATAATTTTTCTTATCTTCTATTATTTTTATCAATCTTCCTCTCACACCAAGATTGAAATCTAGAGTGACACTCCGAAACTTAGTCTCATCCCTCCACCATACCAAGATTGATGTTTAGAGAGATTTTTCGACATAGTCCCTTCGGTTCATGTTAATATTCAAAAGGAAGAGAGAATTTGACCTTGAAAATCGTACTAATATTTATATTTTATAGTTGGTGCCTCCGTAAGAGACACCTTTTGTAGTTTATTTTGAAGTGATCCAATTGTGCAAGGTCATTTAAGATAAACAATTTATCTCAAGCCCTCATATTCAGATGCCTCAATTCTCGTACTTAAAAGGACATTGATAAGTCTTGAAGATCTTTTTACTATATAAATATCATGTATGGTAGATCTAGATAGATCGAGTAGAATTTTTTTTGTTTATATAAGAGGATATATAAGAATTTTAAGCATGAGTTGGAGTTAAACAAAAATTATTTTTTTTATATTTATTATTCTCATATCCGCACATTATTGAGTTTGTGTTTTATTGTCAATTTTCTTTATTGTAATTTTTATGATCAAAGTTTTCTTCCCAGTGCTTGTAATTACACGAAATTAATTACTGTGTGAGCTGCACTCTGAGCAAGAAGCATAATCCTCTGCTCTCTGGCCTGCACTCAGTGGTGTGCCAGCGGTTGTCTCCTCCTTTTTGATGAGATCGAAATGGCATGGGCATAATCCTCTGAGCCTTCGCCATTGCTTCTTAAGAGGATTACTTTAGGCTAATTAAGCATGGGAGAGACAGAGTTGTAATCCACATTTTTTGAGTCTTCCAAAAATAATTGTCCATGATATTATTTGAAATCAATGAGAACTTCATTAGTCATTTTCATTATAATTTTGTGTAATAAATGCAACTTAAGAATATTATTAGTGGCCAGTAGGATGAATCAACCTAAAGCAGAGGCGGGGACAGACCGGGAAGCATATTACTGAGATCCATTTCGTTCTCACCGGCCGCATTAGACTGAAAAGAAGTGAGAGAATACTCGAACCATCAGAAACCTTGATGAAGAAGAAGAAGAAGAAGAGCTTCTATCTATATTCCTCGGATTCAACACCCTCCTGGGCACTTCCCACGTGAGTTCCCTGGTTTGTCTTTCTCTATACATGCAGCAGCCCATCAAGCTATAGCACAAGGCAACAAAAGAGTCCGAACAACAGGACCATATGCGCATGAGAGAGAGAGAGAGAGAGAGAGAGAGAGAGTAACTCATATCAATCATTCAGGGGCAAGTTCCAGCTGTGATCATGGTGATGAACACCTAATGCCTTAAATTACCAGCTGAGACACAGCATGGGATCTGACGTTTATTTCTTGATGGTTTCAGATGAAGGCATGCATGTTCTTGATTTCAGACCAAAGAAAGAGCAGTTTTAGAACGAGATCTATCGGAACACTTAACACCACCAAGTCTTAGGAGGAAAACAAAAGTGATCCGGATCCAGTACTAGGCTTTGAATATAATCTGAGTTGAGGAATGCCTGTCATAAAAGAAAAGCTGACAGGATTCTCCTATCGATCACCCACCCAACCATCACCATCACAGCACAGCACTCATCGTGTGCTGACAGCAACAGTAGCATCCCATATCTTGCAAGAACCCAGAGCCCATGGTCATGGTGATGGTGGTGTGGGTGATATGGTTGACGAGAGCTCAGTTACGAGCGCTGCGGAGGGGCATCGAGGAATGGCCGGAGCGGGATCGGCGCCCATGGGCCCGGGATCGTGCGGTGGTGGAGGAACTGATGGTGTTCCGGCATCGGCTGCGCCGGTGCGTTGGCAAACGGTGACGAGGTTGAGGTTGTGGTGATGGTGGTCGTCGTGGACGCGGTGGAGTTGGAGACGCGCTCGCAGGAAGGGCACATGGTAAGCGTGGTGGGAGGAGTCATGTGCATGTAGAACTGAGGCGACAGCTTCAGAGCTCTCAGCTCTTGCACTTCCTTCTGCAGTCTCCTGTTCTCTTCCGTGAGGGTCTCGCAGCACCTTCGCAGGAACTCGCAGTCCACCTCTGTTTGCTTCAACTTCGTCCTGAGATTAACCCAAGCATTAACGAGATCAGTATACGAAGGTCACAGCATCATCGCACCTAATTAATCGCCGGAGAAAGAATACCTTGCTCTTCGGTTCTGAAACCACACTTCCACTTGCCTTGGCCTCAGGTTGAGTTGTTTGGCCAACGCCAGCTTTTGCTTCTGTCATCACACAGGAGAAGCAGACCCATGTTAGCAACGATTGCTACACCATCGTGTATCGGTAGTCACCGAAGGAGGAGAAGAGGGACTTACGGGGTTGAGGGTGTTGTGCTCCTTGAAGCTCTCCTCGAGGATGGCGGACTGGTCCTTGGAGAGGCGGAGCTTCTTGCGGGAGCCATCTCCATCGTCCTCGTCGCTGATCCCGCGGTCGGGGTCGTGCTCGTCGCCCAGGTGGGTGTCGCGCTCCGCCCGCTTGCCGCTCACGCTCGAGAGCGTGCTGTTGGGGGACGACGCCCCCGCATCCTCTTCGCTGTCCCTCTCCACGGCGCCCGACGATGGCGCCCGGTTCACGTCGATCCCTCGGAGCAGGGGCAGCGACCGTGCGTCCACTGCTCCTCCGCACACCTCCAAAACTGGTCTCTTATCTGCTAACGGAATGCCACATACTCCATAAGAAACTCGTACTTGTGCAATCAATCTTTAAACACGGGAGCAAGAAAAAGGTTCAGATCTGCGGTCACTACCTGAGTCAGCAAGGAGACCAGCCCACTGGGTCGTCTGGTGGCAAGGGAAGGCTGGCGATGGCGGCCGGCCGGAAGCAGAAGAGGAAGGCATGAGGTTGAGCTGAAGAGGCAAATGCCGATGATGATGACTGGAGGAGCTCAGGCTGAGACTGAGACCTAAATCATCCTTTCCCATCATCGTCTTTGACCACTCCCCGCTCTTCCTTTCTTCCTTTCTTTCTCGATATGTCCTTACTACCTCCTCTTTACTTTTTCCTCCTCTTTCTTGCAGGGATCCTTAAGGAGGCAGCAGCTAAAGCAGTTCAGCTAAAGGTCGGAAAGGGTCTGAGGCGCTCAACAGAGGGATGAGATGGGTATGGAGTCGGGAGGGGAGAGGAGAGGGTATTAAATAGTCGGTGTCTTCCTCCCCATTGTTTCAATGGTTATTATCTGTGGATGTCATGCTTCTTCTCTCCCTAATCATCGCAATCATGGCTCCTTATCACTAACTCCTCCTCCCTTTCTTCGACGCTAACCATAGTTAAGCCAACTGCTTTGGGCCGGCGGCTAACTTTGAGCGCTGACTCCCCCCTGTCTTCGGCTCTCTTTTCTTCTCCCGCATCTACCTTTTAACGGCGTCTCCATAGCATGCAGTACGCATGTTTTAAACGTATGGATGGAATAAAAGTATACATGCATCTTCGAAGCATAATGTATGTGCACATATACGGAGTATAAATACGGATATCCTCTCTCTGCTGTCACACACACCACAATGCAAGTTGGCGGAAGCTGTGGCACATTGCGGGAGGAGGCCACCATGATTGCCATACATGGTACCTATCATTGCCTTCGAGTTGTGCAATTATTACTCCTGTTGATGTTGATCCGAGATGGGATCCTCAGCAACATTGTGCCCCCACACCATTTAATGCCCGTCCCTTTTCAGGACTCCTTTCTCTATCTCTCTCTCTCTCTCTCTCATCTCACCGTGTCCCTCAGTGCACAACCATCATCACTCCATCATTAGCCATCAAACAACATCACCACTCCCGGATGATCTTAACCTCATCGCCATTAGTAAGCTCAGTCATGGTCGGGTGGGAAAAAGGAAACGAGATTGCTTGTGTTGAGATGGAGGAATAAGAGGTGGGTGGCTTCTTGGAAACCTGCACAGTTCATGATAAGCGGTCCCGCAACTACATGCCGGTCTTTAAAGAGAGCGACTGCAACACACCAATTATTCTTCCTACTCTCCTGTCAAGCCAATCACGAGAGCGTGGAGCTCAGAGGCCATTCGTGCCGAGAGAAGGCCGAGTCAAGTCGAGTCGAGCCGAGCCGAGGGAGGGTGGGGTGAGGGGGGGAACAGAGTGGGGTGGGGTTTCACGTGGGAAGGGGAGGACCAACACCATGGCACCCGGGTCACGTGGGCCAACATGCCCCTGCGACGGCACGTGCGAGCACGCCCGGGACAAGGGCGGCCCCGCCCGGTCGCCCCACTCCCCGACACCCACACCCCGCAATCATTTGCACTTCCTCCCTCCGCCGGGTCCCACACTTCACTCCACCCCTTTTCCCATATTGCCCACTCTCCACGGCATCCAATTTCAGTTTGAATTTTCAAGGGATTATTTGGTATTAACATAATACAAGTATATATATATATATATATATATATATATATATATATATTCTTTCATAATAAAAATTAATGAAAACAACAACATGAAAAAGAATGATCCATATGTACGTAACATCATGTTCTATTTATGATAAACAGGTTCGAAGATGAAATATAACCATACATGTCACCGATCCAGCTTGCGGAAATCGAAAGCATTGAGATTTTTGTTCATCGATGGGGACCAGTTGGATGCATTATTTGGATCCAAGAGATCGTGTTATATCACATAGGATCCCGTGTAGGGTCGTAGTGGGGATCCTTTCCAACTGTAATGTGCCAGAGATAGTTGAGCGATAATTGGATTTTGGATTGGGTTCCTACGGCTCTCTTTGGATCCTTTACGAGACTCGCTGAGAATTGATTTTGTTGGCGGGTGATGTGAAAGAAATAGAAGGAAATAATTGGTGATCGCAAACATTTCACATGACGAAAGGGATGTTGTTTGATTTCAGTTGGCATGTCATGAATGCCATTATTATTGGCTCATCCTTCTTATCTGAAAGATGCACACACAGGACAAAAGGGTAGTTTAGGCAACGGGGGACGAGAGCGGTGACGGGCGAGTGCGTCGTGGGACCCGATTTGCATCTCTTCTTCTTCCTCCTCCCTTCCACCACCTCGGAACCTGTGGATTTAAACCCCGGCATGATGTCGGGGGTAGCGATGATTAATGGTGCTCCCCACGATTGCTTGCTAGCTGTCCCACGTGTCCCTTCCCTCCCTTCTCTCTCTCTCTCTCTTATCATCATGCCTCGTGGGAGATGAGAGAGAGCGAGAGAGAAGAGAACGCTTTCCAAGAACACAACGCAACAAGGAACCCCCAATAATTACCACTTTAATGGGAGGGTCGTACGAGGGCCAACTCCTCCCCATGTGACCCGCAGGTGGCCCAACGCCCTCTTTCCCGCCCCCAAGGATCCCCACGTTCACCGTCCTGCCCATCCCAGCGCCGGCCAATCCCGCCCCGTCACCCGTGGTTCGCTCGTAATTAATGGCTTCTCGAGGGCTGAGGAGGTCGGTCGACGCGCTTGCCGTTATCTTAAGCTCCGTGGCCATGTGGCGGGGACGTGGACTGCCGGGAGAACCAGCGGGAGGACAACGAGGCGCACGTACGTCCCAACCCGTGCACGTGCGGTCAACCCACCACCCCTCTCATCATCATCATCATTGGGAACTCAAATGTTTATTCGACGCGAGTCTTTCGTTCTTCGCCTCGCCGCTTTCCTCGTTGCTTCGCCTCTGTAATGAACGGAAGTCTTGTAGGGAAGGAGAAGATTTTAGATCATTCGCGAGCCGTCCGACGCATCAGAACAGATCTGAGCCGTCGGGCGGAAGTTCCTGGGACGTGATGCGCACGCCGTCCTCGCCGCCGCACGGATAACGCCCGCCCTTTCTACCGAAGTTTCCCGTCCGTTACAATTACCGTTATAACGAATAATAATAATAATAATAACTTATATATGGAAATATAGTTTCAATATGATTATGGTTATTGGTTTTACAATATGTTCAACTAAAGGGGCACTATTGAAAATTTGCTTTTCCCAAAAATTCATCCAATAATAATAAGTTCTGAGCACTAATAGTATTATAATGCGATGCAATAGAGTTCAACTCGGAAACGATAGACTCGGTCATGACCTAATCACAGGATGGGTTTTCCAAATCCAGCTCACACCACGTGCAATTGGGCCTTATTTAGTCTAAAGTCTCAATCAATAGACCTTCCTTAGTGTAGTAAAAAAATATTTGTATATGACAGTATGGCCTAACTTAGGGAACTTTTGGTGATGTGGGCCTGCTTGTCTCCTCCTAATTAAGTGGGATTAGTAAACATTATTGAGGAGATACATGGTTGGGGTGTTGGATTCCACATGAATGGTGGGATTATTAAAGCATGAAGAATGAAATCTTGGGTTGAGTTCCCAGTCATTATTATTCAAGCCTGAGCCCATCTGTTCCTCACCGAGTGTTGGTTATCACAACATATGTAATTAAGGTTTGCCTCTCTGTGTTCTTCAATTTTTTTGGTAGCCGCACGTGGTGCCATCGTTTCTCACCATTTTAACTAATAATTTGACCTTAGCTGCTGCTGCTGCTGCTACTACTAGTACGATCATTTGTGATTCGATAATACATCGTTCGTATAAATGTCATATACGTCGATAAATGTTAACATAGAATATTGTCATCCGTTCCGAATGTTGATTCCGAATCAATCGAGATCTTTTTTTTTTTATTATAAAAAAAATCCAATGAATCCGATTAGAGATATATTGAATCATACAAAAAGTAAGTCGATAATATACTTGACAAAGTTTCTCTCATGCTTAGATTAGTATTGATGAGGTGTCACTCAAATATCAAGATTTTTATTGTCAAATGTATGGTAGTTAACTTTTTGGATTAGACATTAGGAAATTAGGGAACACACTTGATGGGCCTTTTATAGTAGAGGTTATAAGACTGATAATATGTCTTTAATATCAAGAACAGTTATATGAGGTTATTCGATTCCAAATGTAATAATAGGTGCACATGTAACATAAAAGAGTGTCGCTCCATAAACCCAAATGTTGATTACGTGATATTGAAATGTCAAACTCATGGCATCGATGTGTCGATCATATAGCTTATATCAATCGAATGACAGTGATATATTGACTCTATCGTTACCATATAATATCTTGATTAAAATAATAATTTAATTGGTAGAATTTTAGTAAGTTAGAAGAAGAGTAACATTTAGATCATAAATGGAAGTGCGACTCTCTCTCTCTCTCTCTCTCACACACACACAGCATATGATTAGAATTGTACAGTTCGTTCATAATTGTTCATCTATGCATTATTAGAAAATTTCATGTTTTGGTATATCATATCTTACATCATTGGCATTATTAACACAACTAAAGAAATACGTGATTCCTAAAGTCGAACTTAAAATTGGTTTTGATGTAAATCTTCCATAGAAACACACTCGGATTGGGTTGGCATATATGATTCGAGTAATTCTACTATCGTTACTTAATGGATCAATTATCATCGAGTCTAGCTGAAACAAATGATATTACTTACACACATCTAATAAGTATGGCAAGAGATCCAAATCTAAAAGAACTATATGTGAGTAGAGCTAGAGATGCATTCCAGAATTTGGATCTTGATGAATGTATCAAGGCTTTAGCGAGTGAATTTGTAGATTATTGTTGGGTCGAAGCTCATTAAGTTTGAATATGACTGAGGTAGATGAAAGGCACAGACCCCAACTATTGCTCTCAGATTCAGTACGTATTAAATGGATATATCACGAAGCACTTCACTTTGCAGACTAAACTTTGCACTTCAAATTGCATCGATGATCAAACAAACTGCATGTTTTCTTAATCTAATTCATAGAATTTAATATGTTGAATTTTGCACTTCAACTCCATCTCGGGCTCTGTCGATGGATCGCATTTGAGTCAACTCAATGCGAGATCCGACCCGACCAAATCAGCCCGGGATCGAGTTTGTGATCCAATCGTGACCCGAACGGATCAGAGTCCAACCCGATCCGATTGGGACTGGTCGGTCGATTCGGATCCGTTCGCAGCTCCACTCCCTGCGGGCCACGTTAACTAGAAGAACCAGACGCACCACCAAACACTTCATTCCTCCATTCAGCTGTCTCCATGTGTGGTTGACCCGTCAACCTCAAAAACACGAAAATAACACCAAATACATTGTCATACCATTCGTAAATTGCCACGTGTGATCCACTGCCCATTAACAAACCAACCAACTCCTTCCCACTGTTTCTGTTTTCCTTTCTCCTCTCTCTGTGTATCTCTCTCTCTCTGAGACCAGTTTCCAGAAGTGGAAGCTTTTTCGTTGGTCATCCAAGAAAACTCCATCCAAAGCCTCCCTTGCACCAATAAAGAAACCATCTTTTCTATGTTTTCTTATCCTTTTAGCTTCTCCCTGTTCTAACGCCTCCAACCTCTTCAATCCCTAAACTGAGCCCGATCCCTGTTCGAGATTCTACATTTCTCCTTGAATCTCAATAAAATGGCAAGTCTCCGGGTTTCTCGCGGTTAGGTCGAGGTTGGCGAGCTTAGCATGGAGAGGAGCCACAAGATCAAGCTACTTCTCGGTTTCCTCTGCTCATTCCTTGCCCTCCTTGTCTTGTTGGCATTGTGCCATTACTTTCGGAAAAGATTAAGGTGGCGAGGGAGGCGCAAAAGCGAGTCCTTGGAGGTTGGCGACGAGAGAGGAGGGGCTGGCGCGGAGGTGGAGGGGGAGGAGGAGTTGGAGGCGGAAGGGCTGGTGAAGTTCGCCGGGGCCGAGAGCTTGACGGTGCACGACATCTTGGAGGCGCCGGGGGAGGTAGTCGGGAAGTCGAGCTACGGGACGCTGTACAGAGCCAGAATCGAGCGGAGCGGCTCGGTGTTGCTGCTCCGGTTCCTGCGGCCATCTTCCGCCGGCCGGACCGGAGAGGTGCTGCTCGTGGCTCGGGCGCTGGGGGCCGTCCGGCACCCGAACTTGGTGCCGCTGCGCGCGATGTACGTGGGACCGCGAGGGGAGAAGCTCTTCTTGCAACCCTTCTATGCCGCGGGGTCTCTGAAGCAGTTCTTAAGAGGTGAGTCCTAGGTAGGTTTGTCGGTTGTTGGTGGCTTAAAATTGGCATCTTCTTCTTGGTCTGAAGCAAATACTGCATCTTTCTTGTGATCTGTTGTCGATGTTGATGAAGCAAAGCAATCTTTACTTCTCCGTGTAGTCACGCAATGTCGGGCTTTTAAGATTTGGTAGTATTCTAGTTGCCTTAAATTTGATTTAGATTTTGGTGTCTCTATGTGCTTTACAACGTCGGGTTTTTGATGTCCTTGAAATTGCGTGACTACATAGAATTGCAATTGAAGAACTATATAGTATAAGAACTGTAAAATATAAAGAATTCACCTTTTCTTTGTTACTTTTGGTTGAGCTGAGAAAGTTTGTGTCAATTATAATTGTGTCACGGGGGAAATTTTCAAAATTTTGTTATTGTCACACAAAGAAAACCATATTCCTCTTGAATTTTTTTAACATTCTTGGAATTTTCTGTGCTTGATTTGGTTCATTTGCTTTTAGCAATCTGACTGAAGATCCTCAATCAACAACTCAGTTCCTTAGATTTGCTATGTTGCTTTATTTTGCAGTATTGCTATCTATTTCACTGTATTTGTTTAGAAATCAAAAGTTCTTTTCTTTCTCTTGGAGAATTTATGGTCCAGGTAATTAGTCTACATATTTATGCTCGTATGAAGATCTTCTTTGGAAGCAATTGTATAAAAGATCTTATCGCAGAGCAACTCTCATTAAAATAAGCTGTATGATTAATAATGCTTCAGTTGAAGTGCTTACTGGATTCTACAATAATCTACAGCTGGTGTTGCTGAAGCACACAGATGGGACATCATTCTTAAGCTATCCCTTGGAATTGCCAAGGGGCTGGATCATCTTCACACAGGATCGGAGAAGCCCATCGTGCACGGCAATCTCAAGACGAACAACATTTTGCTAGATGCAGATTACCAGCCTCACCTTGCAGATTTTGGCTTGCATCTTATGTTGAATCCAGCAGCAGCCCAGGAAATGCTCAAAGCCTCTGCAGCTCAGGGATACAAAGCCCCTGAGCTGGTTAAGCTGAAAGATGCTAGCAAAGAGACTGATGTCTACAGTTTGGGAATAATCTTATTTGAGATGCTCGCTCAAAAGGATCCCATTAACATCAACTTCTTACAGTCCAAGGATTTCCATCTTCCAATCTCATTAAGAAACTTGGTTCTTGATCATAAAATCTCAGATGTCTTTGACTCCGAGCTCCTAAGCCAGAGTTTAGATAAAAATTCTGGTAAGGCGCATGGTCTACTGATGCTTTTTCAACTGGCAATTGCTTGTTGCTCTCCTTCGCCTGCTTCGAGACCAGATACAAAGCATGTTATTTCACGGCTGGAAGTTATTGCCTGAAGATGAGTTCTCTATTCTGCCATGGTAGCAAAGCAATCCGTTGTTATCAACAATCATTGTTCGTTCAGCTGTGGTGGCATAGCACATCATCCTAATGGCATTATGACAAAAACCTCAGGTTGTCGAAATAGAGGTGGGAAATCTTTTAATTTGTGATCTGGATGACAGCATGTTGTTAGGAAAGTGGTATCCAATGTGAGCTCGGTTGTTGCTGAGGAACCATCAGCAGTGTGGATCTTGGGATTGACTTATTTTGTATTTTTACAGAGATGGACAAGGAACTTTAAATGCTTGAAAGATTGAACTTTGGCTACATTTGGAGGACTGCATGAGCTGGACAGTCGGGTTGTGCAAGGATGTGAAGCCAAGAAAGGGCAATGACAACTGCATTCACCTCTTCTGAGCTCCCAGTTTTATTGATCTGACTCAACTGTACTCACCATACTGTAGATGCATTAGTGGAATCTTCTCTTGTTTAAGGTAGTAGCCTCCTGATTTGCTGAATAGAACAACAGATGTAAAGCATGGAGGAATTTCCCTTGTTATAATTAAAGCTGTCATCTTCCCAAGGCATTAGGCATGAGCAGAAACTTGTCCATAAGAGTTAGGCTATGGTCTTTATCTTCAGTTGGGTGTGGTTTTTAAATGTTGACATGCGCTTGAAAAAGTGGTGGTGTTGCAGAGATTCCCTGCTCTACTGATACCGACTTGAATTGACCAGCTCCAAAAGTTGTCCTAATTAATTCAATGCGCTTCTGTATATTGATTAATGGAGTGGTCCAGAATGTCATCTCCACTTCCTTGTTTTGTTTGACTCCAGTGAAGCAAATATTGTATCATCTTAGATAGCAAGTTATGATGAGGGGTGGCTCACTTAACAGCAGGCACTACAACTATTTCTGAGCAAGTATTTCTCAACCAAGTGGCTATCTGAATCACAACATTATGCCTTGTGTGCACTCTAAACAGTATCCTACAACTATCTATGTTTCAACAAAATGGGCTGCAAGGTTTAAGGGTTCAGTAGAAGGCAGCAGAAGAAGAGCTTTTTCCATATGACATGTATAAAATCCCAGACTCTTTTGCAGCTTTTGCTTTGAGTTTTAAACGATGTCCAGCCCTTGATAACACAACACAAAGGACAGTGGAAAGTGATTCAACCAGCAGGTGCTCCACTTGGTAATGATGGTAGGGACATTATGGCCACCATCATTCTAGTAACTGGCAAAGCTGCAAACTCAACAAGCTCAGTGCTCCTCCTTTTGTGGCAGTGCATACTTGGACAATCATGCTCGGACCAGGTTAGTACTGGGAGCTTCAACTCTGGCTTTCCATTACTCGAAACTCAAAAAGTTTCTACATATTAAGTTGAGTTGAACTTAAGATCTCAGATGGTTACAAAGTTAAGAAACAACTGTTAATACCTAACTGGTGATGCCTTTCTCTACATAAAGGTTAACATTACTTCGTCTCTTGTCCAGTTTGAAGTGGACCAAAAGTGTAAGAGCTCAAACAAGGTTGTTGCGATGGTGCAGAACTGTGTCATGCAAATGATTCTTGTTACTAAGAAGAGAGATGACGACAGTTCAGCAAATATTGATATTAGTCGAGATCTGTAGCATGGTGATGTGTTTGTATTCACCATCAGGTTCAATCTTTGTCTCCCTGCTATTGATTTCGGGAGATGAAGAAACAACGATAAGCAGCAAAACCCTGGCGATCGTCACTGCTAGTATGGCTTGTGATAGCAAGCAAGCAAGGTAGAACTCATGATCCTCTAGCTCTGAAACTTTTACTTGTGATAGTAAAAGTATCATTCATTTGCCAAGTTCTTAGCTCAAGCCCAAAAGCAAAGTAGCCATGTTCACAAGGCCCAATCATGACCCAACTGATAGGATTTATTTACTGCCTAATAACTCCAATTTATTTTTACTACATGAGGGATTGAATATCTTTATTGAGAAATTCGATTGATTAGATAATAAGTCTTAAATTTGAATCCACATATAAGAGTTTCATATTCATCATTTAATATAATGAATTAAAAAAATAATGATCTTTAAAACTTGACAATGTGCTGACAACTGTGTGTCAGTGGAATCATTGGATAAAATTAAATCTGGTTTTACGTTACCTACCTTGTTATGTAAAAAGAGATCTCTGTTTGATCTGAAAACGAGATGTCATCTAAGATCGTTGTTAATATGCAAAGAAAACTAGATTCTTTTCTCTCTTTCTATTCTTTTACGGAAGAAGAGTTGAGAGAGATACTGTAATCCGTAGATGTCTTATCTATTTATAGGTGAGAGCATAGGATATAGAATAAGTAATCAGAAAATTTTCTCCCATTATATATCATCTTAATCCAATTAGTTATATTATAACAATTATAAAGAATCATAAAATAATAGATAAACAGGATAACTTTGATGAATTGTTTATATTCACCCATAATCCAAATGGAATAGCAGCTTCGTTAAAACTAATGTTACATTTAAATTTTGTCGATTCAACTCAAAATTCTCACGCCACACGCCTCACTACTCCCTCCCCGTCCCCTATTCTCTCATTAAGGCCAACTGATTCCCTTCCCCCGTAATCGAATCAACTCGATATGAAATAAGAAATGGGGAAGAAGAATAAGGAGAGAAGCTGAAGCGCCCCATCTCCTCCAGCTTCTTGCATTCCCCCACCGCCGGCCGATCTCCTCGCAAACCCTCGCCCCGAATTCGATCGAAACGGGCCCGAAACACTACGCTTCCCAAATGCCGATGCTGCTGGCCGCCGATTTCTCGTGTGAATGCAAGAGCTGATCGGCCGTGTGGGGATTCCTCCATCCCGAGTCGGTTTGCTCGCGATGAGCCGCAGGGTGCGGCGACGGACCTCCCAATCCAGAGATAAGGAGAAGGTCGCCGTGTCGCCGCCCTACGCTGAGGCTCCCGACCACTGCGAGATTCCGCGGCCCGGCGGCTGCTGCTGCGGCGGCGGCGGCGGTGGAGCGGCGGGCGTGGACTGGACCGCTCTCCCCGACGATACGGTGGTACAGATCTTCTCCCGCCTCAATTACCGCGACCGAGCGAGCCTCGCCTCCAGCTGCCGCTCCTGGCGCCGCCTCGGCTCCTCCCCTTCCCTGTGGACGTCGCTCGACCTCCGCGCCCACCGCTGCGACCCCGACATCGCGGCCGGCCTCGCGGGGCGGTGCGCTCACCTCCGCCGGCTCCGCTTCCACGGATCCTCCTCTGCCTCTGCACTCATCTACCTCCAGGCGCGCGACCTCCGGGAGATTGCCGGAGACTGCTGCCGCGAGATCACCGACGCCACCCTCTCCGTGCTTGCCGCGCGCCATGAGGCCCTCGAGAGCCTTCAGATCGGCCCGGACCCCTGCATGAGGATCACCAGCGATGCAGTCCGCCATATAGCCATGTGCTGCACGAGGCTGAGGCGGCTGCGCCTCTCTGGTATACGGGAAGTCCATGGCGAGGCCATTAACGCCCTTGCGAAGCACTGTCCGCAATTGGCGGAGCTTGCGTTCTTGGACTGTGGCTTAATCGATGAGGGTGCACTTGAGAAGGTGGTGTCACTGAGATTCTTGTCGGTGGCTGGCTCGAGGAATTTGAAGTGGTCTACGGCATCCCTCTCATGGAGCAATCTCCCAAGCTTGGTTGCTATGGACGTCTCAAGGACGGATGTGTCTGCTAGTGCTGTCTTGAAACTTCTCTCGACGTCAAAGACTTTGAAGGTACTTTGCGCTCTCAACTGTGCAGTATTCGAGGAGGAATGGAGCTATAATTCTACAGCATGCAGAAAAACTAAGGGAAAGCTGCTCCTTGCCCAATTCTCCAACGTTTTCAGTGGGGTTGCTTCTTTCTTCAAAGGATATGGATATGTTGTTAGAGAACAGAGTATTTTTGCAGAATGGAGAAGCTTGCTGAATGAGGATAAGAACCTGAGTGATATCATGAGCTGGCTGGAGTGGATACTCTCACACTCTCTTCTTCGAGTGGCAGAGAGTAATCCAAATGGAATGGATGGATTTTGGTTGAGACAAGGGGCTGCTCTTTTGCTGAGCTTAGTCAAAAGTTTTCAGGAGGATGTACAGGAAAGAGCAGCAACTGGGCTGGCCATATTTGTAGTGACTGATGACGAGAATGCAACAGTGGAACCAGCAAGAGCAGAAGCAGTTATGCAAAATGGTGGAATCCCCTTGCTTCTGGAACTTGCAAGGTCTTCTCAGGAGGGTGTGCAGTCTGAAGCTGCAAAGGTTGAGCGTCTACATCTTTGATTGGATTTCTGATGTGATTTTGTTAGGTTTATTTGAAGATATTTTGTATGTGCAGGCCATTGCAAACTTGTCAGTGAATTCCAAAGTTGCAAAAGCAGTTGCTGATGAAGGGGGCATACGTATCCTAGCTAATCTCGCAAGGTCCTCAAACAGAGTGGTTGCTGAAGAAGCTGCTGGAGGGCTTTGGAACCTGTCTGTGGGAGAAGAGCACAAGGTGTGCCTTATGCTGGATATATGTGACCTGCCTTTGTTATTTGCCTCAGTAATCCTGTTGGCTTTTGTTTCAGGCAGCCATTGCCGATGCTGGTGGGGTAAAATCTCTGGTGAATCTTATCTTCAAATGGACATCTGGAGTTGATGGAGTTCTTGTATGCCCCATTAAAGATCGGTTCATGCATAATATAAGAATTTTTTTGAATGTACTTGTTTTATCATTTATGTTTAAGCAGGAACGAGCTGCTGGTGCACTTGCAAATCTGGCTGCTGATGACAAGTGCAGTGTTGAGATTGCAATGGCCGGTGGTGTCCGTGCACTTGTTACACTCGCTAGGACATGCAAGGTTGAGGGAGTGCAAGAACAGGTCTGAAATTTTTCTAGTTTTATCTTGCTATTCTTTGTTTCTTTTTCAGTGATTCCTGGAGCATGTTTTTTTAATGATGTATTACTATGAATAGCTTTAATGCATCAAAGCATGAAACTTGGGTTGTTTCAATCTTTTTAATACAGATGTAATCATTGTAGTCATTCAGCTTGTCCATCGACATAACAAAGAACATATTCTTGTATGGAGATTTTTTTTTTGGTAAGTTTCTTGTATGGAGATTTGCTTGGGAGACCTATAAATGTTGGAGTTAGAAGATGTGAAATAATACATTAGTGGTATGAGAGGTAGAGGGAGACATAGAAAACTTTATTGGAAACTATAATAAAGATTTAAATACTCTTATTCAACTAAAATTATAATTTTTTACATAACTCAATGGTAGCAAAAGATCTAGGTAGCTGGCCCTAAATAGTTGGGACTTTATGCCTTTGTTATTGTTGCACAAATGCTTGCTTAAGGATGATAGTATTAGTTTATACTTTCTATACATTGTAGTGTTGTTTATTAAAATGGCTTACTTCTTGATGCTAAATTCATTTTGGTTGTATGTAGTTTAATCATATCTAATTAGATAAAATTGGATTCTACTTGTTGGGTGGTTCAAATGTTATGGCAATTCTGGAGATTGAATCATTACCTCTTGTTAAGCTAATGCTTGAATATGCATTCCCAAAAGACACTCGAGTCCCATGATTAACCAAATTATTACACTTTTTGTCACTGTTTTTATATGTAATAGTAGAGGGGAAAATTTGCATTTCTTCCTTGCAAACAATTCTTGCTTGATATCATAGTCTTCAGATGCATCTAATTTAAAAGACTTAACGCTGATCTGATGGTAGCAACATTTTTGCCAAATCCCTTGATAATAGATTTCGACAACTATGTTAATACTGCTACGGGTGGAAACTTGCTATATATATTTTCTGCCCCTACTATTTGGTGCTCTGTTGCTAACATAAAATGATCATTCGATTGGTTCTTGTACTTTCTTGATATGTCTGTATGTTGTTCTTTAAGGAGTTTCTAGAAAGAGAAGAAACTGTAGGTACTGAAACATTTGATAGTTTTTTCCACACCCAAAGACTGTCTCCTAGCACCTGTAATGGAGTACACTTTGGGATTTATTTTTCTTCACTTGCATAAATATGCCTTTTGAAGTTGGCAATTCTGTGGTCAAGATGGCTTGTAAATAGTATGCTTTCCGGTTTTCTTCTACTTGTCCGATTATCACTTAAATGCATGAAACCTTTTTTTTTGGATATACATTTAATATAGTGTTCTACAATCTGATTGGATGATTACCTGAGTTCATCTGTTGGTTGCATATGGATACAGCTTGACCAAGAAAAAAGGATTATAGAGGGACTTCTATCTTGTTAGTGAGAATGTTGGGCATGGCAGGGGGTGGTGCTGGAGGAAGGGTGTGATAGGAGGGACAGTATAAGGATCGTATGATGGAACAAGTAAATGAGATACAAGGGAAGAGCTGGAAACTGGTTGAAGAGGCTGTGGGAGAGAGTTAATGGTGCGCTACAATGTAGATCTTGATGCTTGACAATGTTGGACGGGGGGAAACTCTTAGAAAAGACTTCTCTTGCCTTTTGCGACAATTTTGTTTTTGAACACTATATTTTTGAAAATTAAGTTTTCAACTTCTCCTAATTGAAAATGATGTTCTTTTCCCTGGTATCAGAACAATCATATTTGATCTTTTGGAAAGATCCATGGAGTAGTATGTTACCTTTTAGTAAAGGAAGATTCATGTAGGAATATTGTAAATATGTTGGGTGTGAAATGAAATTTTACCTCTTTTATTTTCTTGTGGTGATGGGGGTTAGTTAGGATGGGGAAAAACATTCAGTTGATATGTTTATATGTACAACATGTATACATGTACATGGGGTGAGATAAAAGTGAGAACTTAATGCACGAGATCAGTGTTAAGTGATTGTTTATGATTATTTGCTAGTGAAAATAGTGGTTGGATATAAAACTGAGCAATTCAAAGAAAAAAAAGAATGTAGATTGGGCTCAATTTTAGAGATATCAATAATTTCTGAAGTCATTGGACCAGTTCCTTGAAATATTTCACTGAACAATCCAAGTGCTCAACCATTAGGTTCTTTGGTGATGCGGTGAAATTAGCAAAAGTAAGTTTTAGCCGGCTTTATATTTTTTCTTTCAGAATAATATTCCGGACTTTGGTACCATTTCTGGCGGTTGTTTATGTTTAGGATAATGGGAAGAAGGTTGATTTATTTTTAATTAATCGAGCTCTATGTGGTGATCTGTTTCCAAATTTGAAGAGTCCTAAATACAAAATATTGTGAAGATCTGGGGATGGTTGGATGAATCTTAGAAGTTAGAACACTGTATTTGGTTGATTTGTTTTGTATTCATAGTTCATGTAGGAATTAACTATTTCTATGGAAGAAATTGTGACTGTGATAAGAATAAGGAGGATATAACTGCTTCATATTGATGAATACACTTGCTTTGAGTGAACATTTGCATTTATTGCCTTCTTTTCTCATGTTTTTTATTTACTACTGTTTACCTTGTTTCTTTATCATATTCTAACTCTTCATCTTTAATCTTTAACACAATCTATCTTTTGGGTTATATTTATGCTGTTTTGTGTTGCTTAGGCTATATATTACTTTTGATGTGGTTAAATATGGAAAATTTAATTGCTACAACTTTGTTAACTCTCATGTGACCATGTGTTCTGTTACCAGTATTACTTCCTTTCTATCTTCTTGGGATTTTTGGATTCTTAACTTTTTGACAATCCGGGCCGTTGGTCAGAACATTGGCTACTTGCTTTAAAGTTTAACCTGCTACTCATCGACATGTATTGTGAAACGGTGTGTAAATCAAAATGCATATGTTCAATGACAGATCTGATGGTCCTTTTTTTAGGCACATTTTAAGGGTTTGACCATTTGTTTCATTTGAGTCCATCCCCTTTGTTCAAAGATCATGTTTTTCTTTCAAGTTTCAAGGTTTCTTCATTCAGGTGTTCTCCTCTCAGGCTGCTCGAGCATTAGCCAATTTGGCAGCTCATGGTGACAGCAATAGTAATAATGCTGCTGTTGGTCAAGAGGAGGGTGCACTTGAGGCACTAGTGCAATTGACTTTTTCTCAAAATGAAGGTGTAAGGTGATTGTTCCTTTGTATTTGTTTGCTCAGAAAGCATATTCATTTTTGTAAATTGTCATCTTATATCGTATTAACATATTTTTGGAGTTTAAATCTCTTTGCATGTGTAATAGATGACTTTATTTAAAGTTCATTTTTTCTTTTTCATTTTTTGCTTTTGGATATGAAATTAGCTTTTGCAGTTCTTTTAAGTGTGAAGACTAACTTGTTGAGTTTCTTTTTGTTAGATGATTTTTTTTGTTTTTGTAATTGGCCTTTGTTAATACTAATATTTCATTTTCAATATTGTTTATGCAACTTGTGATAGATTTTTATCAATCACTCAGGCAAGAAGCTGCTGGCGCTTTATGGAACTTATCATTTGATGATAGAAATCGAGAAGCTATCGCTTTAGCTGGTGGAGTTGAAGCCTTGGTATATCTTTATGATCGTCGACTCCATTCCTTTTTCATATATGAGTATTGTTTTTTTATTTTGTGTTTTCCTCTTCTAAATAATTTTTCAAGGGTCCTAGTGCTCTTTTTCTTGATACATCAAGAAATTATATATAATGATAGTCAGGGTTAAGGATCAATAATTGCTTTTTGATTGATGACATTTGCAATCTAATGACATTGTTGTTGACATTGCTCGATGGTGGGAAATTATCTATGTACTAGTCCCTGATAATTAGAAGCAACAACTTGGTAACGAAATTCTTTATTTTTTGCATCTGTAGATTTAAATATTTGCTAGTTGAGGTAATAGACAAAGGATGTAGTCCAGACATAGAGTGGTCCATTTTGTATCCAATGTTTCTAATCTTGTAGCATCTTTGGGTAGCAAAATTTGTGGAAAGGATGAACATTTTGTAGGCCATAGTATCATGCTCTGAAACGAGAGATGAGACGAGTAGTGATCCCCCATTCTTAGCCTAACACCCATTCAATCTCCCACCCCCTGCTTGAAATGCATTTTCGATGAGTTCAAACTTCAAAACTCGTTTTAGGGCGTTGGCCATACATCCACCTTACACCTTCCCTTGCTTCGTACCGAGGATGAGATTCATCATACAACGGTGTCTAAAGGAGATAGATACTCATGGCTGATAGAGCAGTTGAACTCAACAAATAAGCCTGACCTTGCGAGTAGTCTAACATAGAGCTTGCAATGATAGCTACTCTCTATCTTAAGACAGGGGGCATTGGGTGGATGGGATCTTCTGGCCACGATCAAGAGAAGACCTCATTGCATCGCCTGATTCTTTCACTTGAGGGAAAGCAAGGAGTAACTTGGACTGGAAAGCACCACTTGTCCGAAAACAACGATCGAATCAGGCATGCGATGGGTTATAACTATATCGGTAGCAGTGATTTCAATAGGCGCTTGGGCGAGGCGAGGTGAGGTCCGAGCGCCTCGCTTCATTTCCAGGCAACGCGCTTCAAAGAGGCGCCGCTTGGGCGCTCGCTCGAGCCCAGGCACCGAGCACTTCGGGTGAGCGCCCGGGTTAAACCAGGCGACCGAACCAGTGTTTTAGGTCTGGTTCGGTCTTCGGTGCTTTAGTTGGTTCAATCGAACCAACTAAAGCACCGATACCAACCTTCCTCTTGCGACTTCCCAACCCTAACCCTGCTCGCCACTCCTGCTGCTGCTGCCGCTGCTCGCTGCTACCACTGCCGTTGCCACTGTCGCCGCTCCCGCTGCTCGTTGCTACCGTTGCCACTGTCGTTGCTCGCCACTCCCACTGCTTGTTGCTACCGTTGCCACTGTCGTTGCTCGCCACTCCCGCTGCCGCTGCTCGCTGCTACCGCTACCACTGTCGTCGCTCGCCACTCCCGCTGCCGCTGTCATTGCTCGTTGCTACCGCTGCCGCTGCCACCGTCGTCGCTCGCCGCTCTTGCTGCCGTTGGTCTTAGTCAGCAGCCTCGATTTTCCTCTTACTCACACTCTTCTCACTTCGATAGTATACTGTTAACAATATATTAACAGTATAATGCTAATTGTATACTAGTAATAATATTTTTATTTATTAGATTAATAATATATTATTTTGATTTTAATACTGTTATTTTTTATTTATTTGAAATTATTGTTATTGTTTTGAATTTTGAGACTTTTTGTTAATGTGATATTGTGATTTTGTAAGATTTTCTTAATTTAATATCATATTATTATTTAAATAATTATATTTATTAATTATATTATATATCTGTATATATTAGTGCCTCATTTCGCTCGAGCGAGCGCTTAGCGCCTCGGGCGTTTTTGGACCTTGGCGCATTTTGGCGCCTAACGTTTTTTAAATCACTGATCGGTAGGAGTCAACTCCAACTTGATGGATTTGACTACAGGGGACTTAAAACAGAAGGGAAATGCATGTTATTAAGCCCAACGGGTTTCTTAACACAAGCGTTCCCTTCCCAAGCAAGGGGAGGTGTGAGGTGGAACTACAAGTAGGAACTCGCTAATTCCCCAAGCCTATACTCGGTCTTCGTTCCCTTGGTCTATAACTCCTCTCTTTCCTTCTTGCTTCTATGTTTGAGGGCAATCACTCTTCCAGAGGCTGCTTGAGTCGGGAAATCACTTCCGGGCTATAGAGAAAACCTTTTCTTCTTGCTCCTGTATGAGGGAAGGCACTTGTACAAGGAGTGCCTTTCCAAGTCAGTTAGTGCATCATCCAAGAGAAATTATATATTCATGTTGTTATTATCTATAGCATAATAACAGTGCAAGAAAAAGAATATCAGATTAAGCTTATATGAAAAAGAATTAAAAAAATATGGAATTATTCTACTCAGGTCATCAAGTTACTTACCTTTAGTTTATGTTACAATGAAAACTCACAGGTAGCCAATAACCTTAAGTTGAGTTCTAAAACAAGAAAATGATGTTTTGGTCATTTCATAGCGTTATAAATAAAAAAATCAATACAATGTTTTTTAAAAAGGTCTGAAATAAAAATTGTACAAATTAATTTAATTGATTTGTGGTTCCATTGACATATTTAATCGATTAACATTTCAATATATGTTAACAGTTTCTATAAAATAAATATAAAAGAATCCCAACAAAGTAGCATTGATATAATATAAAGAATACTCCAGAAAGAAGAAAAATAAATAATTCAAGAATGTATGAGGATCAAAATAATAATAATAAAATATATTAGCTTAGTTGGAAGATTCACAAGATTTATTTTTTTGGGATTTTGAAATCTAGTTTATTGTTAAAGAATCTATCTAATGATCCAAGGCCAAGATGATCTTGGTGCATTCTCGGATTCTTGATGATTCGTATGTTGTATCAAATGGTTTCTAGTGTGTTTTGATTTCATTTGGCTCAGTTATAATGTT
Source organism: Musa acuminata AAA Group (assembly GCF_036884655.1). NCBI lineage: Eukaryota > Viridiplantae > Streptophyta > Magnoliopsida > Zingiberales > Musaceae > Musa > Musa acuminata. The sequence goes on along the minus strand of NC_088355.1, from coordinate 5,158,937 downwards.
TTTTTAATAGCATTAGATTATTTTTGTTGAGGTGTTGAAAACAACTGTAATTGACTATATTATGTTTCTTTGGTTGGCGTTACTCGTAGATCATTATGATACCAAATTTTTAGGTTGCAGTTGGTTTGGTTGAAGTTGGAAGTCCATTTGGGTCGTTTACAGAATTTTTGTTGTGGTGGTCGAAATAGGTAAACTTTTGATGTTGTTGTTCCTAAACTGATATAAATACCTTTTTGAATCTTAGTATGATATGTCAAATAGTCTTTAGTGTGTTTTTATTTCATTTGACTCACAGTGTTTTAACATAGTATTATAGTGCCTTTGTTGAGGTGCTGAAAACATTGTAAAACTATTACAAAACATTATAAGTGACATCATATTATGTCTCTTTGATTGTCGTTGCTCGTACACCACCATAATGCCATGTTTTGAGGCTTGTGCTGAAATTACTGTAAAGCTATTGAAAAAGTGTAGGTGACATCATATCGTGCCTCTTTGGTTGTCGTTGCTCATAGACCATTATAATACCAAATTTTTAGGTTTGTAGATGATTTGGTTGAGGTTATTTATGGTGTTTTCAAATAAGCTTTGCAGTGTTTTTGTTGTGGTGACCCAAAACTGTAATATGCTAATTTTTTTTCCCCATTTGGGTAACTAAACTGCTCTGCAGACCATATGGATTGGACCATGCGACTTTGCAGACCAGTCCATCCACTTGGACGGTCCATAGGATGTCCCCGAGATTGGCTAGAAAAGTACCATTGGGGCTGGTTAGATGTATTTTTGGCATTCAAACAAGGGGCATCATTTGAAAAAAACATAAACAAGGACACTTTTTGGAAAAAAAACAAAAAGGGGCTTTTTTCTGGGAAATCACCCATATCTTTTTTCCCCAAAACTAGTCTTGCCTACCAACATAAATCTTTAACCCCGAAGGGCAAATAGATAGTAAGAATGAAATTTAGGTAATTCTTGATAAGTTTGAAATAATAATAACAAAATATCATTGTAAAAGAATTCATGATCAGTTGGATATTTTTTCTTAATCAAATCAGCTTAATTTAGGTGTATAGAAAAAGAATTAATTATTGACATAATTGAAACTCGAGTTGATTATGATTAAATGATTTGAACCAATAATTGATTGCTTAGCCATCTTTAATGAGTCAAACTGATCTGTAGGTCTAGCCAAGTGAGTTCTAATTGGCTCGATGCCATACATAGTCATAATGACAATATTGCTTCCCTAACCATTTTTCACCCTGTAGATGGATGGAGTGGCTCTGATGCATTATTTAGTTCATTATAATTATGAAATTAATGATAATAAAAATTTTTCCTCAATTTTTTTTGATGTGTTTGCCTGTGGTTATAGTGTTATTTGGTAGAAAATGACAGCTCATTTTAAGCAGTAGAAGTTCATGTTGTAACTTCTATATACATTTAAGTTTTGCTTTGATGAATTATTTAGTTTGTTGATATTTTCTCTCTGGGAAATTGAATTTTTTACAATCTCCTGAAGACCGTAGAGATCAAGCATAGGCACTGAACCCATTTCTTACAAAGTATATTATAGAAGGCAAATATTCTAGGTACATTGGAGATCTTATTGATTAGTGCATTGTTGCACAATTGATGGGTCTTATGTTTGAATTCATGTGAGAACGAGTGCATTGTTGCACAATTGATGTCTTAGATTCAAATTCATGTGAGAGCATAAAGTACACCATTTAATGTAATAAAAAAATTTCTTAGTTTTTTAAAAAGGTACATAGATTTTTAGCTTAAGTGGTGAAGGCGGATTTTGATCGCAGAATCTTGTGATGACCTGACAAAGACTTTTACCAGCAAGCTATTCAGTACCTTCGAGATACATGGATCTTGAGAAATGAAATATGACAATAGTGTTGGCTGATAGCAGTGGATACAAGAAAAATCAGCTTCCATTCTAGTATGTTACCTTTTCCTTTGTTTACAATAATTCTTTTCCTGCCTAAGGATTGCCTTTTCCGTTGCATGGATGTATTGCAGTGGAATTGTACTGTGCTAGTCGGCACACCTGTGTATTGACTGGCATGTCTAAATTTGGTCTAGCAATATGTCAGCACCTTGGCACAGCTTGACATGGTATGTGCCAGCTGAGATAAGCCTAATGACAAAATAATCTGTGTTTCTGTAATACTTTAGCAAAACTATCTAGTTAATTTTTTACTCTTCACTAATTGAACTCATCCATTGCAAGAGGCTTTTATCTTCAGTCTTAATTGTGTCCTTTTGTTTTCTAGATTTATCACTTAACGGACTCAGTTATGCTGTGTCATACTAGTCATTTCTATCTATATATTGAATTGCTTGTTCTGATTACTGGTCAATACTTAGTTTCTTTCTTAAGCCTAAGATTCAAGTAATTAACACAATGCTTAGTTCTTCTTGGTGGTTTTAAATTGTCTGCCCAATTTATATAGCTTCACTTCTTCTCAGTATCTCTTATACTTTATCTTCATACTGATTGGATTCTATGTTGTTTTTTTAAATACACAAACCTAATGGGGGATTTGGATAAGGTCAATGTTCATTTAGAGAGGTTATTTTCGTAACTCAAACCATGATCGATATTATATATTGTCTTTTCAGTAGATAAAATTTCACATTGTTAGTTCAATATATTTTTTTGTTTAATTTTACAGGTAGCTCTTGCACATGCATGTGCAAATGCTTCTCAAGGACTTCAGGAAAGGGCTGCTGGAGCTTTGTGGGGCTTGTCAGTCTCGGAAGCTAATAGGTAATATCACTTGTAGTTAAGATGCTAGTGATATGATTTGTTGATCCTGCACTTGTTGATATATGATGTGGTATCCAAGGATCACCATTTCTGGAACGGATATGGTCGGACTGGTACATATGGGTCAGTGTACCATGTGTTGATACACTGGTATGTACTGGTGTTTCAAACAGAAAGAAAAGGAAGGAGAAGAGGAAGGGGTGGTGGAGGAAGAGGAGAATGGAGGAAGAAGGAAGAAGGAGAAAATAAGAGGAAATGGAGAAGGAGGAGGAAGTTGAGAAGTTGTGTGCGGCAGAGGTGTTACAGGGTCATGGTGGAGGTGTGTGGCTGTGCATGGCAAAGGCGGTGTGTGGCGACCATGTGGCGTACTAGAGAAGTGATCAAGGTTATCACACGAACTGTTGTTTCCTTTCTATATGGGCAGGCTGGACTGCTTGAAATGGAGGCAGTCCTGGTACTGGTTCATAACTGGACTGGTACTTACTGCCCTTTTTGTATTAGTCCGGGTTAAACGCCATTCATTGGTGGTACCTGCAGATCATGTTCTGTAATAAAGTTATAATAATATTAGAGATCAGTTACTCATATATTGTCTAATGCATTTCTTGAGATGATGAGCAATGACTAAAAGTAGTCAATAAACCCCTCATGCCTATGGATATTTTACTTGAGGTAAGTCTAGTGTTTAAGAGGAGATAGTGATCTCTACAACAGCATTCACTCATTTGGAAGGAGATTGCTGAAAACTACCATGTCTTCTAAAATGGTGATAAAATGGTGAGCTGGATGTATTTCTCAATCTTTCTAATCTATTATACTTTTTGGTCCAAATTATAGTTAAGTCGGATAAGAACACCTTTGATGGTGTGGACTGGAGAGCAAACTTCTTGGCTTATTATTTTTGATCCACGATATCTTGTAATTGTGTGAACTATGTCATTAGTGGGTGTGAATTTTCTACAAAATTATGATCAAAAGGTAGAAGCACTTGCAAGGTAATTACTAAAGTTTGTTGTCTTCAATTCATGGATAGAAGAAACGTAATTCTCAGGACTCATGCAAGGGTAATGGAAATTTGAACTGGAAATAGATACTCCACATAAGTTTTTTCTGTCAGGTTTTAAAATAAGTATTCGGCCTATGTCAACTTGTGTTGCTTTGATTTTTCTGAAATTAAGAATTGGTTCATAAGTCAAGTTGCCTGAACTTATGCGGGTGATGATCAAGTTTTTAAATTGAGGATGAGGTCTTGTTAGGGTATATGTAGTATAAACAAGTCAAATTGAGGATACTTTTGTTGGTTTTAGCTAATTTTTTCTGTTATGGGTTTAATTTTGTCAAGTTTGACTAGCTTGTGATCTTTAGGTTGGGTTAAGATTGAAAAGAATTTGGGTTTTAGAGCTAGCATCTAACTGGTTTTGATTGCATTATGCAATGCAATTTATATGATCTTAAGTTAGACTTATGAAGCCATGTTACTGCATGCCACTTGAGGATCTTTTTTTTGAGTTTGTAAACGTTGAAGTCAAGTTTCTGTACTGGGTGTTCTTTTTGGATTTCAGTTTCAATTCACTTAAGTACCAAACACCAAAAGTACACCCACTTAAGCTAAAGTCCACTTCTGCCACTCGTTTGCGTGAAACTAAATGACATAGTATACAAACACAAAAATGCCATTTTCCAGCCAAAGTCCACTGATGACATCTTAGCTTTTTCACATGGTGCATGCTGCCATGTACCATGAATTCCTCTGTGCCTTGGTTGTATCTGGTATATGCTCTAGTTTCATCTGCAGCATGGCAGGGTCACAATTCTTGCTTCTTGTGGGATGCTACTTAGGGTTGAGAGGGCTATCATTACCTTAATAATAAACATCATCTGCAACTGGATTTGAGAAAAGGAAGGCCGTGTAACTTTGTGAAGCAACATATATTTATATAATATTGGTATGCCACAGTAAGTGGTTTCATCAAATTCCTATTTTTTGTTTCTCATCTCAAGGTGTTTTCTTATTTAAAGATAATAATATGCGATATACTCTAAAAGTTCTTATACCTGCTCCGGGAAGAGCTTGGACCATAATGTGGCCCAAGGATTGGGCTTGAGTCAGAGCCAATTAATAAACAGACTGGATTGTTCGGTTCGGTTCATTAGACCTTATCTATTCTGAAAGATTCATTTCTGATAGTCGCTGAATCATGATTGTAACTTTAATTGTTTATTTTCCAGCTTCAATTTTTTCTGTTGTTTCTTCTATTAATGTATTTCTCTATGGTATCTAGCATCGCAATTGGACGAGAAGGTGGTGTTGCACCATTAATCGCATTGGCACGCTCAGATGCTGAAGTAAGTTGTGTTATATCTCTGGAAACGTTCAATTAATTTTTTTTGGATCTATCCATGGATGCTGTACTTCGTTTGATTTGAAACCTTGAAGTATTATGCTGAATTGGATATTTTGATAAATTAGACCTGAAGGTGCCAAATTGGAATAATTGTTGAAGTCTATTAAAAAGTAATGATTTTTCAGATTGGAAATCTTTTATGAGGTTGTAACTATTTCGGATTTCTTTAGCTGTTGGTTGAAGCCATCATGCCTAAATTGTTGAACAAGATAGTTGTTGTTATTGCAATACTTGATATCTGCCATCCTGGCACTTTGACCTTGTGACAAGTTTGTTGCTGCTATAAGTTGTGAGGCTGAAATGAGAATGTATGCTGTCAGAAGAGCTGAAAACAATGCTATATGAATTAAATTGACATTTAAAATTACCATATATTCTGGGAGGCATGCAATGCTGGATTTTCAGATACTAAATTTCTGGTAATTAACCATATATAGTTATTACTATTGTCTTTAATTAGGTCTTTCCTTGCACTTCATACTTTCATATGTACAAGATGATAAGTCGGTATCAAAGTTGAAAGGTTGATTTTTATAGCTAGTGAAGAGTGCTTAACTATCAACATGAGATTCCATTGTAATGCATGTGATAATTTTTGTTCTATCCCTTGGAAGAAAAGCTAATTTTAACTAAGAAGATCAAAGCTGCTAACAAGTTCATTTAGCATAATATATATGGACTTTCAGTAGGCCACATTATTGAATTAAATGAATTGATACAATGAATGTGCTGTTGCATGTGTACTTAAAAAGTTAAAAGTGCGTAACTTTAGTGCATAACTAAAATCCTGATTATATACAGAGTTATGTAGGTAAACTCTTCTTCAAAGTTTGGTAGTATATATGCATTTAAATGATGGAAAAATCTAAAAACATTGTAGTCTGAGATTTTAAGCATAAAAAAGGTGATATATTTTGTTAGTAATTTTCATGATACCACACATCAGACATTGTTATGTGGACTTTCCAATGCCAAAAATGTAATTTGAAAAGCATCTGTCCTTAAGTAACAAGGTTCTATCATAAGAATTGAAAAATGAAAAAAATGATGGAAAAGGTATCATATTTCATCTCTTATTCTCTTTGTTATTGAAATGGACTATTGAACATAATTATTTGAAAATTATTTCTTAGCAATAAGTAGCGTTGGCCAAAGAACTAGAAATTATTACTATCTTATACAATAATAGTTATGCAATAAGAACATAACTATTATTACTATCTTAGAAATTTATTTTAAATATTATTTAACCTTTAAATAATTCTAGCATTGAGAATCATCAAGAATTAGAAATTATTGTGTCTGAGTACTTCATACTTTCTTTGTGTACAGGATGTTCATGAGACTGCCGCTGGGGCTCTCTGGAATCTTGCTTTTAATTCTGGTAATGCTCTCCGAATAATTGAAGAAGGGGGAGTTCCAGCTCTTGTACATCTTTGTTCATCATCTGGATCAAAAATGGCTCGTTTTATGGCTGCATTGGCACTTGCTTACATGTTTGATGGAAGGTACTAATTGAAATATTCCTTCTTGGTCATCTATGATGTTTTAATCTTCAAAGATTAAGCCACTTATGTTGATTTACCATATCGACATAGTTGTCACAAGATTTCCTATTTACTAAGGGGATAAGCACTTAAAGTTTCTTTTTGCTGCTTAGCCTTGCAGGTGTTAAAGAATTACGATTCTAATTTTCATGGAAGCATATAATGATATATTTAAATATGTAGTTTATAAATATGCATATGTATAAGAATTCATGTGCTGATTTGACTTCGAAAAGGCAGAAAATTGAGTCGAACTCAATGTTTCTTCAGGATAGATTTATTAGATGGTCCTATTCCTATGTATGCATATATCTGCTGAAATGAAAGGATGGTTTGTGACCTCTTAAATTATGCATGTTTCAACTAGGTGTACGGGGGAAAGAAAAGAGAAAAAAACTTTTTTTTGTTGGTTTTGGCTCCTTTATATCTTTTTTCTTTGATCTACTGAATTTCCATCTTGGTGGAGCTATAGTAACTTTTATTTTGCCCTGTTAATTTTTCTGTTATTGTACCCACCGTTCTTGTCTTGTTTTTTCAAACTTTAGTTGTGTTCACAGAATGGATGAAGTTGCACTAGTTGGCTCTTCATTAGAAGGTCGTTGGAAGAGTGTTAACTTTGATGGGGCTAGAAGGATGGCATTGAAGCATATAGAAGCTTTCGTGTTGACCTTTTCAGATCCACAAGTTTTCTCGATGGTTGCCTCATCCTCAGCTCCTGCAGCCTTGGCACAGGTAGCGGATGCGGCTCGTATACAAGAAGCAGGTCATTTGAGATGCAGGTTTGCATTTGTATTCTGTAGTTACTAAATTATAATTTTCAGCGTAGGACGGATGAAAATTTAAATTTAACACTGGTTTACAGAATTGTGAAATTTGGTGGTGCTGAAGCTATGAATCTTTTCTTTTTACTGTAAGCACTATGGTTGCTTCAGCTGTTACATACTGCAGCAAGAGGGTGCTGATACCTGGAACTCGGGTATTAATACACATTTAGGCACTTACTATGATTATTAGTTGATTACTATTCATTCCAAGCCTATTCACTGGCTCGGATATTTATCCAAATTTGTCTTTTTTATATTTAGAGGAGTTTGAGGTTTTGCCTTCCCCAACTCTGACAAATTCATCTCCCTCTTCTGATAAGCACTATGGTACCTCTGGGTTCCTGAGGCAGGTGCTGCATTACTTGCGGATGTTGGAGGGGAAGCTAGAGGAGCACAGAGAGTGCTGGAAGAGAAGTGGTCTGTTCTAACAAGAGTTCCGGGTTGGGAGATACTTCCTATTAATGCTGCCAGTGCCCCACTTCACACCAAGTGTTGACAGGGGACATCATCATGTTTTGGTGAATGACCAGCACTGCTGGTGTCAGCAGGAACAATAACTAGATAAGCGCATGATGTTTGTTGAAGTTTGTACCTAGTTTTGTGAAATTTAAATGTCTAAAGCAAATACAGTTGCTCTTGGTTGCTTGAACCTAAAATGTTTGACTAAGTTTGAGGCCTTTCCTCTAACCCAAGTTAGGTCTTTGAAGCAACTAGGCATGCCTAAACTGATTAGATAAATAGTTCAGATGTAAAACTTTTGTACCTTGCATGGCTTGTGTGATTCACAAAATCTGTCCAAAAATTTTAAGCTGTTATGTTGTTTTGCAATGACATTCTTGAATTTTTTTGCATTGTTTCTGTCCACTTAAGGTGTGACCCTTTCTATGCGTTCTATGTTCATTCTGCTAATATAGTTTACAAGAAAAAAGAATCTTATTTACCTTGGTTTGTATTATTTTTTAATCTTCTTTCCAGTGCTGCTGAGATTGGGAGATATATTGCCATGCTACGGAATCCTTCATCTGTCCTTCGTGCCTGTGCTGCTTTTGCTCTTCTTCAGGTAATGCACGATCACTGTATTATTCTGTTAAGTGTCTTGTGTTTCTGATGGTGGATACACATTTGGGATTTTGGATTCTTGCTAACCCTCTCTCCCTCGCCGTCATCATCCTCTTCTGTCTTCTTTTAGAGATGCAACTCATGTTGATTAATTATGGTGTTAATCATCTCAAGCTCTCAAAATCTTTCACCTGACCTGTTGTAGAACTCTAGCCTCTTAGCTGAATCAAACAGGTTACCTTCATTGAGCTAGTAATTTTGAGAAAAATAGAAGGATGCTTTTACCATGAAGAGGTGGGAACTAGTTGGAAGACAGTCTTCTTATAATTTAATAGTTTATAGGGAATAAATGCTATGAATGTTTAGAGAGAATATATGGAAGAAGACCACACCACAATAATTTTTGGAGGGATAGATTGCTTGGATGACATATTATCTGTTAGTGCCAACCCTTGTCTAGGTGGAAGCCCAGAATGGCACCCTGCACCCTCTGCCCCATCTCCCCCTCATACCGCCGCCACCCCCAAGGTTTTGCCTTGATATTTCAACCTGAGCTCCACCTCTTGGTGGAAAACTGAATTGCCTCTGCTTTTGCCAAGGTTTTGCCTTGGTGGAAAACTGAATTGTCTCTGCTTCTGCCAACCCCATCCTAACATTATGCTATGATTGATTAATAAGTGGTTCATGTCTTGGTGGAAAACTGAATTGTCTCTGCTTTTGCCAAGGTTATCTAAAATTATGCTGGGATTGATTACAACAAATTCTTGACCATGAATTCATGATGCTAGCAAGGCCAGTTCCCAATGTGGCACCAACCTGGAGATGGCCCTAAGTGCTCGACATGCTGGCCATGGCTACCAAGAGGCAGGATTGTCCATGGTCATACTTGTTAACATTGCCTCACGTTGCAGCCTTACTGTATCACCAGAGAATAATTAGTGTAAACGGTTAAAATGATGTGATAGTTTAGGATAAAGTATTAGATTGTTTAGTTCATTGACAAGAGAAGAATAAATGAAAGGAAGAGGAAGCATAGAAGAGGATAAGCAGGGTCAATACCCAAGAAAGAAATGTCATCCTATCAAATTGTTTCATGCAAGATTGAAATCATTTGTTAATATGCCTCCCTCTGCATATGTGGATTCGTTAAATAAATGACCTTTATCAAGGAATTTCCTGGCTTTTTAAAACCAGGCTTAAGTGATGCTCATCCAAAAATAAATAAATAATTAAATAACTTCCAACTTAAAACTCATATTTGGCTTAGACTCAACTGACTACAAAATTATACCTGCAATAGTCTATTATGTAATTCATGATATGCTTGTGTTATTCCTTGATACTTGTAATAAGGTTAAAGAGTTCTTTGGTCAACTCTACTTATTGCTAAGAAATAATTTTCAAATAATAGTTATGCTCTTATTGCATCATTAAGAAGTTCCACAGTTTTTACATGCTTTCACATTCTTAACCTGCAGTGAGATTCTAATGTCATATTTTGACAAAATCATTTTTGTTTATAAAATATTTTCTGTAATTTATATTATATCCAGAAGCCAGAACTGGGAAAAACTATATATGCTGCAGTTTAAATTGATCTTATCTATTTAATTTATATTAAGTTTGTTTGACAATGATGGATATTGTCTTGGAAGTTCTCTCTAAAGCTTGTTGGGTTCAACCAAGTCTTCATGGTTCTTCTCCTTTTGTAACAATTCTTTGTTGCTATATCCTCGAAATGCAGTTCACTATTCCTGGAGGTCGGCATGCAGCACACCATGCCAGCCTTTTGCAGAAAGCTGGAGCAGCACGTGTCCTTCGTGCCGCTGCTGCGGCTACCACTGCTCCCATTGAAGCCAAAATATGTGCAAGGATAGTTCTCAGGAATCTTGAACACCACCAACTAGAAGCATCAACATAAGTCAGACAAACAGGTAGGTTTCATTGTATAGGTAGATCAAAAAGTTCCAACTTGTATCAGCATGAAATGAGGCATGCACATGAGTTCTATTTCACTCAAATGCAGAGTTCTTAATCATAAAGCTTTCCTTTCTCCAGGGGAGGGAGAGTTCGGATTTCCTTCCTTCGCTGGTTCATATACTTAACAATAAGACCCAAATGGGGCTTGTGTTAATTAGGCATTTGTAAGTTTGCATGGTTTGTCAGCCACATTAGTGCTTGGGTGTATTTTTTTGTAAGTTTTTTTGGCATGTACAAGAGGTGATAGTGGCTAAAAGAAACTAGTCTCAAGTTTTGCACTTCATTCATTAAGACACTATGTTTGATGCCTGTTCCAGGCTAAACGAGGCAGATTAATAACAAGTGTTTCGGCCTTCTCATGAAACTTTAGTGCTAGTGATATATGGATCGATATCATTGTGTTTGTTGTTGACTGAAAATTTGCATGTTCAATAACCCACTGATTCATGTGATGTGAGGTTTTCTTTCTTTTTTTTTGGATTTACAAGATGCTACAGATCAACTGATGCTGGCTTATCTTCTCTAAGACTTTTGGTTCATTCAGAGATGAAGAGAAAACCCCTAATTCTTGCCCTGCTTGTCCTTCCCTCAGCTTTGCAACTTGTGCTTGCGACCGTAGTTGCTTAGTTTTCTGTGTGTCAAGTTCTTTCAACAGATTTGATGAATTAACTTGCATAAAAAATTTAGGAAAGAATCAGTAGTCATGATATATGAAAAAAGGAAAATGTTATGTTGGACAAACTCCAATCCCCATTAGAGATGAGAAAATAGCATTGCTAATTCCGAGCTGAAAGTAGTTTGATATTTCTTTTTTCATTTCATGCTATATTTGCAAGTTTTTTTTTTAATATATATTTCCAATTCTCCTGCCTAAATTAAGCTCGAGTAATTTCTCAGGAAATGTGTTTATGTTTTTGGTTTTTCGATAGAACCTCTACTCATCATTCGATTATCTTGTCGATTAATCCTTTGACTAGTAATTGGACTTCACAATTGATGTTTATCTTTTTAGCTCAACCTTTAGTTAAAATGTTTTTTTTGTATCACTTATATAAAAAATATATTTAATAGAAGGTTAATTTCTTAGACTAATCAATTGATTTTCTCGTGATGATATGAGATTCATTAATAACTACCTCTCATTGGAAACTAAAATGGAAACTTTAAAGTTCATAAACTAAACTACATTAGATTCCATCAATTGTGTTTTATGCAATAATGGAAACTAAATTTCACTTCTAATAATCATAGGAGTAAAGCAGAAAGTATGGTTCATCTTTGAACATAGATGGAATAACAATAAAACTCCAAGAAAACAAATGATAATTAGGATCAAGTTAATTTTGCAGGGAATTGTGTAATTACAGATGCAAGTACAGAAACTAATAAAGATAAAGAAGACAACAACTCGATGGCGACGGCGACGGCGACGGCGACGGGGGATGTCGAGATGCATACCCCACGACACATCAAGTCGTCATTCTGCGTTTACCATCGCATCAATGTTTGTTTCCGAGGGATTCCTAAGCACTTTATTCATTCGAGTACTAACCATCGAGAAGGTGCCAATCTCGCACAGCAGCCAGCATCTACTTTTCTCTCTACAACACCAACACATATCTGGCTTTCCTTTTCTCCAGCTGTATGATTAACCTGATTGAACATAGAAATGAAAAAGGTGGATTTGATGCACCAGACTTACCAAAATCATAAACAAGCAAAATCTTATATAAGAAAATTAACATGTTCGAGGGAGGAATTGAAAGCTGTGGTCCTCGAGATGGTGAAAGACCGGAGGAGGAGGTCGGTGCACAATAAAGCCTTCAATTCCAACCCAATAATGCTGCTGATCTGTTCTTCCCTCGCCGTAAGAAGAAGATGGATAGCATCAGGTTTTGTTGCTTCGAAGTTGCTAGCATTATGTTGTGGGGTGGCCCCCCGATGTATTGCTTGCTTGCAAGATTGTAGTTGGAGATGCTTGGTAGCCACAGGTTTTAGGGAGGCAACTAAGAAACATACAATGATGAATGGCATTTAATTCACGAGGAAATCCATGCCAATCATAATAACACTAAAGAGAAAATAGAATGAGCTTTCTCTAATAAAGAACATTGATAAGATCAAACATACTTGTCAATTTGATCGATTCAATTTGGTTATTTTTTAGTACTCACATGTTTATATCTTATGTCTCTTACCGGACGAAAGATTTCTATATCCTATATCTTACTTCCGATAGAAGATTACATCGAGACTTATCTAGTAAAATTTATATAATAATCAAGTTAGTATACATTCATAAACGTCTAAACGCTCGTAAATATTAGTTCATGAAAAAGCCTCTTATTTAATTGACATCATATGCATAACAAATCCTTTATCATCTTCAATAATTAATATAATATGTCCAATATATATTTATTGGATTTCATATATCGAGTCCTAATTGACCGAAAATAATGATATGATCAAATAAGTTATAAACAAAATTATTGTGGACTTAAATGATTTAAATGTACGTAATTCAAGTCAAACATCACAATCCATGGATCCAACAACTCGGACGGCGCACCAACCACATCACCGTTATGTCGCACATTACGGCGTTAACGTTATGTCACACCGACAAGCACACTTTTTTTCTCTCTCCTTCTCTTTTTTTTTCTCCCTATTTATTTATTATTTTTGAAGCAAATACTATGATTCGTTTCTTTCATCTCCTCCTCGCCCAACTACCCGTCTCTCCCCCTCCTCCTCTCCAACCTCCTCCTTCCCTTCTCTGCCCTCTCGTGGTTCTTCGATTTGATCGCGATCTGTGCGGTCGAGAGATCTTTGGCTTGGTATGGTGCGTGAGATGAATGGAGGGGTGGGGGACGTCGGGGGAGAGGATTGGACGGAGGAGGAGAGCGTCAATGGCGGGAACGACGTTTGGAGCTCGTCCCGCCCCGCGGACCACCTTGTGGTGATGGTTCATGGCATCCTCGGGAGGTTGTTCTTCCCTCTTGATTTCCGGATGGATTGTTCTTTTTTGTTGTTGGTTCTTGCGGTTGCGTCTCTGAGCTGCTGTTCTGTTTGGCTTAGGCGCGGATTTGATTTATCTGAGGAAAATCCTAATTTCCTTTAACTTGCACTCTTTCCTGCGCGTTTGGGATGCTGAATCCTCTTCTGTTTTGTTGGAATCGTGCTGACGTGATTCTTGTTTCGATTTTGCAACTTTATACACGAAAGAGCTAACGACTATGTTTATTGAATTTTGCGACTCATTATTTCTTTGCATCTCTCATACTATCTAAATACAAAGAACTTAGTTTGGAAATCGTGGACTATTTTATTTTATTCTTTTTAGTTATAGTGTCTTGATTTTTTTTGCTAGAAAATTTTATCGTGCTCTTCTGAGTGTATGTGCACGGTAGTTAGTGCCATGAATTTGGAGGTTGTCTTTGTTGAAACTGCAGGGTTGTCCTAACTTGATGCTTGCTCGTGGAAACGAAGCAACATAAGCAACAAAGGTTTTTTGAATTTTGTAGACAAGGCTCTTCTTTGTCTTATCACCTGTTTCAATTGGTGATTTCGAGCAACAGAACTCATACCTTAGTTTTACTCCTTTGTGCAAGTTATAATTTTGTTTCTATTAAAAAGGATGACTTATTAGACTCTTAGAGTTCACAAATGAAGCTCATTTGTATAGTTCCAGAGAGAAAAATGACAAATAGTTATGACTAGTTTCCTCTGTGATCACTGTTGTCTGCCAAACACTCTTCGTAAACATGATCTTAGGAGTTACTTAAGCTTTTCCATCTAATGAACACAATAATTGTGTTGATTTTTCAACTGAAATATTTGTTAAATTCTGTGGCCACTTAATTGGCAAGCCTTTATGGAACAATGCAGCTGATTCTTTTATTTCATCCTTTGGATCTGCAAGACTGCATGCACCGTTTCACATTATGCAAAGGTTTGAAATTTTGGTTGCAGCACTGCTGACTGGAAGTTTGCAGCCCAGCAATTTGTTGCAATGCTTCCAGATAAAGTGATAGTTCATTGTAAGTTATGCTTTGTCAACTTTATCTAAGCCTGCACTGAGTGTGTCAGTTTATTCTGTTCTTTTAATGGTGGATATCATTTTTCCTTTCATTCTTGAGAGATAATAGTTTTCTACTTTGCTTGACTTCAGGTTAAGATAATGTCCTGCCTTTTCTTGTCTACTTTTGATATTGTTACATCATATGGTTTAGGATTTTTTTGTTTTTGGACAGCAACTTAGGATTCTTATTGTCTAAGAACAAAGTATGAAAAATGTCAAAAATTAGAAGCTTCCTGTTTGTTGCAGTTGATGCTAAGTTTGCTTCCGTATAACGATAGATAACGTTAGATCAAGTCATTCTTGACATAGTCTTCCATACTAATCAATAGACTCCTCAAGTATAATATATTATGACTAGGTTAATAGATTTCATGCACCTTTCATCAACTCTTAACCCATGCCAAAATGTTGTCTTGCACATATTGGATACGATCATTCTCTGTTTGAAAATTTTTTATGTGAATGCCTGATTTTGTATATGCAGTCAAACATACAATTGCCAGCATTTTTTAATCTTTATCATGCAACATATTGTATTAATAGTCTCAGTTGATCTTTAAATCTAGGAGAAATGTGATTTGTTGTCCTCCAAGAATAAATTGCCCTAATTGGTTGTGAAATATCAGTAAAGCTGAAGTATGTTGGAATATCGATATTGGTCATCACAACAAATTATGTTTTCTAGATAATACTTAGAGAATGAGGAATCTGGTTTTGACTTTCAGTGATTGCAACATGTTCTTTAGTAAGTATTAGAATTCCATTTTTTTCTTTCTCATCTTTTTGTTGTTGACATCCATGACTGGTATAAAATGGATTACCTGACTAAATAATATGATTTATTTCTAGATTATGTGATTTTTTAAATTTTTTTCTTGGGTTTCCTGTTGTGATGATTTCATGTTATTTTGTAAAAATTGTGCTCTAATGAAATCTGTCCTATTTATTGTATACCCTGTGGGACATTGACACACTTGTTTTTGTTGTAGGCAGTGAAAGCAACATGTATAAGCTAACATTAGATGGTGTTGATATTATGGGTGAACGATTAGCAGAAGAGGTTAGTTGCTCTTAAATAATATAAACATCAGATTTCTGAAATACATTTTGTTGTTTAGTCTTTTGAAGCAACCTAGTTAAACAGATTATTGAAGTGGTCAACAAAAGGCTGTATCTTCGAAAAATTTCATTTATTGCACACTCGGTTGGAGGATTGGTTGCAAGATATGCAATTGGGAGACTGTATAGACCCCTCATAATGAAATCCCTAGAAAATCCTCTCTGTGATGCCTGTGATGATAGTCACAGAGGTACTATCTATGGTCTGGAAGCAGTCAATTTCATCACAGTTGCTACACCCCATCTTGGTTCTAGAGGAAACAAACAGGTACTCTTCCTTTTTTTTTTCTTTGTTTCCGAAATTTTACTTTTATATACTTGGCCAAAGAACTAGATGAAAATTATGAATTGGAGTTAAATGTGACTCAGAAAGGCCTCGGCAGGTGATGGGATAAAAGGTGAAAATAATTATTAGGCCAGTCATTGGAATAATGCATAAAGACAACCTACCGAGCTGAATAGTACTGTTAACTGCTTTCTCCTGGCCACATTCCATAAGTTGTTTCTTATATGTATCTTTATTCTGAATATGCATCTGTGATTAAAGATGATTTATCAAACTCCTTAATTTGAGAAACATCGCATACCTTGATGTAAACTTTCTTTTGCATACTTGTTTTTTTCAATAAGCTCTAAATTCTACATTCTTCATAGCACTAAGTGTATTAAACATCAAATAATCTCCTACCCATGATTCACTGCGAATAACCTTGCATCTTGACCCTACATGTACATTATGGTGCTCTTACAGTTTAATGGAACATTGACAAGAATGCTTCCTAATGGAAATCTTGTTTGAAGGGAAGTTTGACTATTCTTGCTTTATATAGTTACATGTCCATGTAGGGCCTAGATTAAGAAAGGCTCATGAAGGTTTGAGTAAATGTTACAGCTGGTTGTGAACTTGACATTGATGCCCCTGGTGCTAAATTTTTCGGGCAAGCCAAACATAGATAAATAGAGTCCTAGAAGGGTTGTAGCAAGCCATTTGGCTGTAAAATGATCTAGTCGACTGCTTAAGTATAAAGTCATGTATTCAAATAACAATACAGCAATATATTCCTAGACTTTGAAAGACCAAACAAAGGATAAACATAATTAATTTCATATATCAAGCTGCAAAAGACAAATAGCTAAACAATGTGTAGTCCCATTAAAATCTTTAAACATTCTCTTTTCCTTCATCTTCTTACAGAGCACCAGTAAAATTCATAAAAATGCATGTTTTAGCAGTAGTTTTATGTTTCTTATGTGCTAATATTTTTTCATATTCATTCTATCATTTTGACAAAGAAGTAGGCATATTATGGCTTGGCATATATTTCAGGTTGTAGTTCTTCCACCATGATTAAAATGCCAGTTGGATGATATGATTTGACTGATTCCATCTTTAGGGTGGTATAAATTCAACCTCACCACCAGTTTTGATGTATACCAAATGAACCATGCACTTTTGTTCCAGAACTGTGGTTTAACTGCTCTGTTTTTATTAAAACAGCTCAAAATCTAGACAATTTCTTCACCTATTCTATAGTTCAGTGTTGAACTGAAACCCCGCCCTAACTTTAATAGATTTTTACTAATCTTTGAACTGTCCCAAAATCATGAGATTTTCCTTATTCGTTTTAGTCTAAAAGATACATCTTCATAGCAAGTCCACTTTCCGACAAATTTTGGCTCCAGAACATTCATCTTCTGATGTTCTACCAACTTATGAGTTCTAACCTTGTTCAACATTTTCTCTACTTTGTGTTTTAGCTACCAAACTCTTTTGTCTGGTTTGGGTCAAGTTCCCTCATTTTTGGCCCTTTGGGGCCAGGGTGGGTGGTTGGGGTTCTTTTAAAACTAAAATTTTTATCATTGTTGAGTTGGAGTCATCCTCTAGTTGTCTCATTGACATTATTTATGGCTATAGTGTAAAGCTCGTTATAAGTTGAACTATTTCTTGTTCTTCTGAAACTATGTTTCAGAATATGTCATATGTGATATTATGTCATCATATAATTGCATTCCAATGTTTCATATGGGAATTATCTGCAGGTCCCATTTCTTTTCGGTGTCACTGCCATTGAAAAAGTTGCTTCTCTTGTCATTCACTGGATATTTAGAAGAACGGGCAAACATCTTTTCCTAACAGACGATGATGAAGGAAAGCCTCCATTATTGCAACGAATGGTGGATGATTGTGATGACCTTCAGTTTATGTATTCTCCATCTTTGCTTTGTCTTTGTTGCAGTAGAAGGATTTATGAATTATGAGATGCTATTTCTGTGTAGCATGATCACACTATGAAAATTCATGAATCCAGGTCTTCCCTGCAAGCATTCAAACGCCGAGTGGCCTATTCCAATGTTGGTTATGATCGTATCCTTCTGTTGTAATTTTCATGCTTGTGGTTCAGTTAGTTTCATGCATACAGTTTTCTGAGAATTTTAATTGGCAGTTCAGTTGTTTTCCACAACTGAATGAAATTGAAGACATAGTCGGCTGGAGGACGTCATCTATCAGGCGTAACTCTCAACTGCCTAAGGTATTCCTTTTATTTTCTTTACAGTTGCCCCTCGATATTTTACTAATTCATTGTTGAGGATAATTTATTTTATATCTAAGTCTTCATACTTTTTTTTCTTATAGTGGGAGGATTCGCTGAGTGAGAAATACCCACATGTTGTATATGAAGAATACTCAGCAGGAAGCAGAAATGATAAGTGCACAGATGATTCACTTATTAATGGTGACTGTGATCTATTAGAAGGTAAATATCATCATTTCATATTGGTTTGAGTATTCTAAAATTTATTGCATAGGTTCCTTGTTGCATAATGTCACCAAAACAATTTTACTTGGCATTTCTTATTTGTGTACATTTTTTTCCTTCCGAAAAGACAGGCTGTTCATCCCTCTTCATGAATTGCTATATTGAGCATGATGAT
Source organism: Musa acuminata AAA Group (assembly GCF_036884655.1). Lineage (NCBI taxonomy): Eukaryota > Viridiplantae > Streptophyta > Magnoliopsida > Zingiberales > Musaceae > Musa > Musa acuminata. The sequence goes on along the minus strand of NC_088355.1, from coordinate 5,140,203 downwards.
CCGGGTGATGATTCAACTGTTAACGATTTTGGTGTACTTGTAATTACATTCTTTCTTTTGAACCTGTCAATCACTTGAGTCTTTGTCCTTAAAGTTTTTATGTATAGAAATTACCAAGGAAAAGCTATATAATCTACAAAATTGTCATCGGATGTAGGGTTGCAAAGATAAAGTGCAGTAACTCATGGTGGTAGTACTGTCAACAATTTGGAGATGTGCATCTAGTAATGATTGTTAACCAGTTTGACCTTAAATAAAAGAAGAAAAATGAAGAAGAAGAAGAAGAAGAAGAAGAAAAAAAAAAGAAATTCTGGTTGCAGAACAGTTACTGTAACTGAGACAAGGATCAGTTAAAAGTATTCTCATGCAAGAAGACATTGGCAAAGAATAATTTTGACCTTGCGGAGGTCATTGAAACCAGTATGAATATCAACTGTGGTTTTCAGAACTAATACAATGTTAGTTGAGAAGAAATGTTATTATGAACCATCGATGCAGGAAACAAACATATAGAGTAGTCATCACGAGGTCTTTGCATGTATACATGAATGAAGTGTCTATTTTGAGTTAAAACATGTAGATCCGGAAGCCAGAGTAATAAATGTAAATTTTTTTGCTGGTTGAATCGACAGCACAAACTGTAGTTGGCTAACGTTTGGTTTTATCTTCTGCAGAAAAGCTAGTAACAGGCCTCGCACATTTGTCTTGGGAAAAAGTCGATGTCAGTTTTCACAACAGCAGCATCCATAGGTTTGCTGCACATAGTGTCATTCAGGTCTCTCCTTGGCCATTATGACTACCTGTCTGCCTCTCACTGTTCCTTGTTCTTCCCCTCTCATTGATAAGCCTTTCTTCTGTAATCGCTTATATGTTTTGGTTGGATCTGTCAGGTTAAGGATCCATTCATGCATATAGAAGGTGCAGACGTTATACAACATATGATCGATCACTTTCTTACTTGAGGAAACTAAAGAAATTTTGGGTTGAAATGATGATTGTGCTCCTGTATGCAAGTTCTTCATCGTAAGAGTACATAGCTACTCAGATGCCAGATGGAAAATAAGGTTTGTAATCAAACTAAATCAGCAGCCATAGAGCTGTCACTCTTCTGGTATCCTCGAGTCCTTGAAATTATTTACTTTCAGGACTGATGACTGTTCTATGTATATAAGTTAAGCTTCAAACAATACATGATTCATCTACTGTATATGCAGATATTCTGCTCTTGTCCACCATTTTCGATATGGGATGATGTCAAGACAAAACCTTAAAAATGATACATGATGTCATGGCAAGAAAAAAAAGAATCATCTGCATCTTCTTATATTTGAGTAAAGATGCAAGGTTGAGAGGTATTATAAGAGTTATTTAAAATTCACATCATATATTTTGTCGTGGTAATATTTTGTAAGGTTTCCTTTTATAAATGTTATATAGGCATCAAAATTTGCATTATTAATATCTTTCATTTTTTTAATTTAAAATTTACATGAATAAGTCAGGGGGAAATTAAGACCCAATCGATCGTGTTCATTGCTAATAAAAGGATATTTTATAGTTTTAAATTTGAAATGAGGAGACTTTATATGGGAATTATTATTAATCCTTTCTTTTAGTGACATTTTTTCATTTTGAAGTTTTAGAACTGACATCAGAGGATGTACCATATTCAAATGCTAAATTTAGCTAGGCTACCTGTGTGATCAAGTATGGAGTGTTCGAGTTTTTTATGATGTCTTTTGATTTAACCAATGTCTTGGTGACATTATGTACTCTCATAAACTAATTGTTCAAGGAATATCCTTTATGATCGTCTAGTTAGATGAGATCATCGTTTATTGCCAAATACTCGATGAGTATGTTAAGAACATTCAAATAATTTTTAAAGTTATTAAAGAGAATATTTTGTTCGTGAAAAAGGAAGAAGTGCTACTTTGCTCAGATAAATATTTTATTCTTAGGGCATCGAATCAACGAAGGTTTCATTCAGATCGATCAATCGAATGTGCAAATCTTGGTAGAGTGGCGAACACCAAAGAACGTATCGGAGCTAAGATCCTTCTTAGGTTTTCTTAACTATTATCGATGCTTTATAGTTGGGTACTAGAAGCACACAACTCCACTGACGGAATTACTAAGGAAGGAGCAGCCTTGATGATGGTCAGATAAATATGAAATAGCATTCTAATACCTAAAAGCTATTGTGTTAGAAGAATTGATACTTAAATTGTCATACTATGGGAAACCTTTCAAAGTCCATACAGATGCTTCGAACTTCGTTGTTGAGGGAGTATTTATGTAGGAGGGTCACCCAAATAGCCTACGAGATCGAGCGGTGATATTCGGTGCATGAGAAGGAGATGACAATGGTGGTCTATTATCTACGAGTTTGGCAGCACTACCTTCTTGGAACGTAATTTGTACTAAAGATAGACAACATCGCGTTGAGTTAATTCTAAACTCAAAAGAAGCTCTCCCTAAAGCAAGCACGGTGGTAGGACTTCCTAGTTGAATTTGATATGACAATGGAGTACAAGCCCGAAAAAATAAATATCGTGGCTGATGCATTGAGCAGGAAAGTGGAGCTAGTGAATGCAATGTAACTAGAAGGCATAAGCCAAGTAAGTCAACTACACTCCAACTTTCTTTCCAGAGGATGGACTATATAGTGATCCCCTAGTGGTAACCTAGATGCAATTGATTAAAGAAGGCAAAGCACGATGATTTTAAGTTCAGGAGGGATTTGTCTATACCAAAGGGAATATAGTTTATGTTCCTCAAGTGAATAATTTGATACATAAACTCTTGAGAGAGTGTCACAATTCCCTTTGGGCAGAACATCTAAGCATTCATTAAACGTTGGCTCTCATAGAGAGGACATTCTATTGGTCGAAGATGAGGACTGATATGGAGGAATATGTTTGGATGTGCCTTACTTGCCAATAAGATAAGGTAGAATAGCGGAAGCCGATGGGATTTTTGGAATTGTTGTCCGTACTAGAAAGGTTGTGAGAGAGTATTTCCTTGGACTTCATATCAAACTTGTCAATCAATTTTTAAAATATGCAACATTCATTGCTGCACCCCTACACTGCTCAGTAGAGGAGGTGACCAAGTTGATAATAAAAAATATGGTGAAGTTCAACACTCCAGTTCTTTAGGCATAAAGTGTATAAGGGATTGGTATGTAAATATAAATGACCATTCCTAATTATTAGTAGGGTAAGCAATGTCTCCTGCAAGTTGCAACTGCATGCATGAATCAAAATTCACTATGTCTTCTACACGAGCAACTTAAAAATCTACCACTTAGGTCCGCAAGATACTTCTTGAATTATTCCAACTCAACTACCCCTACCAGAGCCTCTTATAAAAGCGAGTTGAAATCATTTTAGTGGATCACAAGACAAAGCTGGCCAATGGAGTAAAGCAAATCAAGTATTTAGTGAAGTGGCAAAAACTTCCCCAAATCGAAACTAGTTAGGAGCCTGAAAATGTCCTATAATAAGATGAAGCAATCATCAAAGCCTACCAGCAAACGTCGATGAGGATGTCGATAGTATAAGTGGGGAAGTATGTCACGAATAGTCATTGCACACCCACAGCACCTTCGTCAATGGATCGTTCATCGCTTTTGTTTGCATGTACATATGTTAGCAGCATGTTTTGCCTTATTTTTACGTGGTTTTGCTTAAAAACTATGAGTAGGAATAGCTTGTAAGACCATAGAATGATCACTTGAATAAGCAAAACTACCCCAAAATGACCTAGTTTTCATATGCCATAGCCTATTTTCTGTAAGCTACGGTACAGAGAATAATGTTAACCATTTTAGCACCCTAGAACATCCCGAGTAGCTAGATGAGTGTTTAGGATAATGTTGGGCATTAATTGGCTCACAAGTTCATACATTAAGCCTATGAGAGCTTATGAGAATTTGCCAACACTCCCAACACCTGGTGAGCAGTCATTTGCGAACTTACGATTATTCGTTTGCCTTCTAAAGTTCTTGTTTTCTCCTTTCTCTCTTGTATACTATCTTTTTTTTCTTGCACATTATGTGTTTGTTGAATTACTTGTAAAGCTACTAGCTTAACAACTATGTCGGTACCAACACAAATATAGAGCGTTGAAAGGGTCACTCGGCATTTGCATCAACGCCGATATAGATACAGAACAATATCGTCCTTATCCGCATCGTTGTTAATGTTGACGCAAATGCAGAGCAATACTACTTTGTATTTGCATCTGTGTCGGTATCGATGTAGATGTTGAGTGATCCTTTTACCACTCTATATTTGCATCTATGTCGGTGTCGAAATAGATGCATAGCATTAGCATCTACGTTATCCTCTTCTTCCTCTCCTTTTACCTTTGCCTCTTATTATCGCTCTCCCTTCTCATTCATAACAGTCAACTATTGTCCAAATGATATCATTATCGATCATCATAAAAAATATATAACTATGATATTAAAATATAACTATGATAAAACTGAGATTTTTATAATTTTAGGAACCGCGAGCTACAGCCATCTCAGATGCACTCAATACAACAACAAGGGAGGACTGTTGTTGGATCTTGAGTAGCTTTGCCTCAAGCTGCGTCCGATTTCCAAGAGCCTCCACCACGGAGAAGACCTGCCCAAGAAGTAGGGTTGGGGCTTTTGGATGGAGAGGGTTTAGCCGGACTTACAGGGGAAGGCGGAAGAGATGATTTGGGAGATGCGTCGCCAATAGGGTTGGATGATCCAAAGATTAACAGGGTCAGGTGAGCGAACAACCGTAGTCGCTTGTGGAAGAGGGCTGAGTTGGAGTCGATAGATGATCACTTGGGGCAGGTCGCGAGGTAGGCTATCGTAAAAATTCGGAATTCGAGGAAGATGAAAGACGATCGAAGAAGGGGTATTGCAACGAGAGATGTTATTGTTCTCACTCTCGTCAAGAAGTCGATGAAAATTTACTTGTATCCGGGAATTTCAACATCCAATCTATTACAAGTGCAAACGAACGAAAGAATAATAGTGCAAACGAACCAAGGAATAATAGGTGAGAGAGCACACGAAGAGGGATAGGATTCCGTCTTCTGTTTTTGTTTTTTTGTTTTCTGTTGCTTTTGTTTCCTTAATCTCTTCAGCTCACGGTGACTTGAGCACATCCCAGAGAGGGGTGGGGAGATAACGGCGACAACGGCGGCACGTTAAAGATTCCCTTCGTGTCCGCCCCCTCCCAATCCCACACGCCCTTCCAGCTCGACGGCGTCAAGGGGCAAACCGACATCGACGGAACGAACCCTCCGTCGCCGCCTTTCTCCATCGCCGGCGACCTCTCCCTTTTGATTGCCCTAGCCGCTTCCTCCTCCTCCTCCTCCCGCTTTCTTTTCCCGGATAGGACCTGCGCGGCCGTCGTCATCGCCGCGTCCCACTGCTCGGAGCTCCCGATCTCGTGGGGGAAGTTAAGGATGGCCTTGCGGCCGCGCATCTGGAAGGCGGCGCGGTCGTACGCCCTCGCCGCCTCCACGGCGGTGTCGTAGGTGCCGAGCCAGACCCTCGCGCCCCGCCGGGCGGGATCCCGGATCTCCGCCGCGAACTTCCCCCACGGCCGCTGCCGGACCCCGCGGTACCGCTTCAATTCGTCGCAATCCGCCGCCGCTCCCACCGGCCGCGGCGGCACGGATATCGTCAGCGACGGCCGGCGGCCTAGCGCCGGTTCGGGGAAACGACAGGCTCCGTCGCAGGGGAAGGCGGGGGCCAGGCCGGGGGAATCGGGCTGGGGAAGGTCGCCGAGGAGGCATTGACGGATGAGGTCGAGGGTGGAGTCGTCGAAGCCGATGGATGCCTCCATAGATTGATGTATCAGAGAAGACGATAAGAGATAACTGTGGTGTGGAATACCTTTGGAGACCACACAGCCTCCCTGGTACAATATATAGAGAAGCTCTGCGGTATGGTTTTGGGATCCTATACAAACCTAACGGAGCATCAGAACGTACAATTTTCCGATGCCATCAGAACCGTTGATGTGAGGTAGTAGGAGATGGCGGAACCGGTGGATGGGAGGAGTGGTGGGATTGGATGCAGTAGAATTGTAGAGGATCCCACCAACTCGAAGGATGCTTCCGCGAATGAGATCAGCGTGCGGGCGTGGAAAGAGGCGAAAGTGATTAGTACACTAATATTATATCCCTAAGAGAGGGAAAGCGTGACATCACTCAAAGACCGGTAGAAGAGAAAAGAAGAAGGGAAGGGAGGTGGAAGTGGCGGTGAGCTGCCAAGTTGCGTGGCACGGATGGATCCGGGAAGGCACGGGGTGACATGGACCAGGCGACCTAGCGGGGCCCGCAACACCATTACTGTATTTTATTGGTCCTTGTTATGGACACGTGATCGATCTACTGAGGGAAGCACCGCGATGGGCGCATATCAAAATTGGAAGAGAATCCGTGACCCATTTCTAAGATCCTCGAGAATTTTGGTGATCGATCGATTGAATATGGACATTTATCTTTTTTTTACTTTCTTTTATTTGCCATGAGATCCGACTAGTGGCTGCTTATATCACACACTAAATTCAGCTTGAATCAAACTGAAAAGATCTTCTGGAATCAACAAAATCCAAATGAAAAAAAATAAATAAAAATATTTTACCGAAAAAATAGACTGGTGGAGTAACAGTTCAGAGCATTGAACAGTCTGCCATCTCTGTGACTAGGACGAGACATTTATGTATAGCCTCTCGTGGACATAGCACACATGGCATTTATAATAATAATAATAAAACGGTTCCTTTACCAATATGAAGACATAAATTGAGACCCCTAAAACATATCCAACATCTCGGGTGTACATAATACATGTGGCAAATTTTGGTAGGAATGATTTCAGCTCTTTATACATATCCAACATCTCTGGCCTTTGGATGTTCTCCATCAACGGTCTCCGAATCTAAAGGAAGCACTGCAACTGCACAATGTTAGATTGAAAATTAGAGCAGCAACAACGTGAGTTTCAGTGAGTTCAAAATTTTACAAAGAAAAGCTCTTTTAGTCAAAAAGCAAAAGATAGTTTTACCTTTTAATCTTCCAAACCTTCGATCATGGAAGGTCACTCTGGATGTATAGTTTCAAAGCGTTGGGATCCATGACCAACCTCTGTCAAAATCAACACAATCTGAATCTGAACAGATCCAACTCAATAGTTTATTGATACAATGCAAAGATCCTCCAAATACAATGTATGTGACCATTGCAAGCCACAGGCAGACAAAATAATGATGGAGGTCTTCCAGGACCAGGGAATTTCATCTGAGTTTGTATATTAACTGATGAGCAAGATTGGAGTAGAATTCTACACCAAACAATCATACTAAGATCCTCCAAATACAATGTATGTGACCATTGCAAGCCTCAGGCAGACAAAATAATGATGGAGATCATCCAGGACCATGGAATTTCATCTGAGTTTGTATATTAACTGATGAGCAAGATTGGAGTAGAATTCTACACCAAACAATCATACCAAGGATACCATCTAAAGAAATGGAGAAGGTAAACTTCTAACTGCATGCAAAATGGAAATGCTTGTACCCATCTATATGCAGCAAATTGACAGTCATAGAATTGATAAGAAGATCCTACCAACACATGAAGAGAGAATCATAAGCTACAATTAGAGTCCCCCTAAAAGAACTCGAAGTCCAAGTACTTTCCTCCCGATTTCATGTCTGCCCCTAGCATCCTCTTACTGCTACTCTCCACACCTTCTGCAACCCCAAACTTCAATGAAAGTTCCATCTCGACAGGCCTCGGTACCTCCGGTGGTGTGCTGCATCGTATGAGTGCCCAGTTCACACCTTCAAAGAAAGGGTGCTGCTTTATCTCGGTAGCTCCTCTTTTCACGCCCAGACGATGCTGGGGCTCTTTAACCAAAAGCCCTCTTATCAAATCTCTGCTTGCATAACTAGTTGATGGGGTTTCAGGGAACCGAAGCTGCTGGCCGACCACGTTGAACAATGTTGCCCTATTGCCAGAGCCTTTAAAAGGTGTCTTTCCATACAAGAGTTCATGCAGTAATATGCCGAACGTCCACCAGTCCACAGCGCTTCCATGGCCTTCTCCCTTGATGATTTCAGGGGCCAAATACTCATGGGTCCCAACAAAGGACATTGACCGGGCAGATGTTGGCTCGGCTACAAGTTGAGGCAGGGCGGAAGAGTGGTGCATCGATTCGGCCTTTGGCTTCCTTTCCTTTTCCTTGTTTCTTTGTGGGAAAATTTTTGGTATGAAGCACGAAGGCTGAATGCAGACTGATGATGGCTCAACACAGGCTGGCTGGACGCAAAATGCTCCAGCTGACCGTTTGGAAAGATCAGAATCAAACGATGATATTTTTATGAGTGTTGGTGAGACAGCACACCTTAATGATAGATCAAAATCTGAAAGCATTATGTGGCCATCATCACGAACAAGCACATTTTCAGGCTTCAGATCTCTGTACACAATTCCAAGCATGTGGAGATATTCAAGGGCCAGTAGTACTTCCGCAGCATAAAACCTGTTTTGTAATTAAATAAAAACCCTTATAATTTATTTAAAAGTAGAAATTCCAGTTTAGAAGTTCACTTAATGGCAAATACAAATGTCTTAATACATTTTTCACATTTTCCCCTTTTGTCTGCTCAATACATTCTTTCACTTGCATTTGCTTCAGTGTTTTTTTTTTTGTTAAATGGTAGAAAATTGGAGATGCTAAGATAATCTTAAATCATTTCAATATAAAGCTTACTGAATTATGAACATTACTCGATGAGAATTTTATCACAAAATTTATCATGTTGACAAGTTAGCAACTTTACACTATGTTAGCAACTTGAAATAAAGGAATACTTTCAGGGAAGAGATTAGAATTGGTATACACTATGATCAGAAGAAGAATAAATATTACTTGTTTATAAGAGACCAAGTGGGTAGAGAAAAAATCTAGAGAGGTTGATAGTATTGGATTTAAAATTTGGTATACTGAAAAAGTTAAACACAGAAATAATGTAGGAATTATTGTTGATAAAGATCTTAAGAATAATGTTGTAGATGTAAGGAGATTTGAAGATAGAATTATAGTTCTAAAATTTGTGAAATAACAAGATGTTTTGAATGCCATTAGTGCTTATGCCCTCAAGGCAGATTGGATGATCAAAATAAAAGAGAATTTTGAGAAAGCTTAAATGATACCATTGAAAGAATGCTTAAAATCGAAAAACTTATGATTAAAGAAGATTTGAATAGTCATATAGGGAAAATATATTATGAATATAAAGGGGTGCATGAGGGCCTTGGTTATAGGGAGACAAATGAAGATGGTGATATGATTTTAGATTTTTCAACTTCGTATGATCTTATAATTGTAAATACTTACTTTAAGAAGAGAGATGAATATCTAATTACTTATAAGAGTTGTCATAACTGTAGCCAAATAAACTTTTTCTCGTTAGAAAGATAGATAAAGTTATATATAAGAATTGTAAAGATATTCTTAGTGAAAGTTAGACGAATCAACATAGGTTGATGATTTTAGATATTTACTATTTTTAATAAAAAGGCAAAAGATAGTAGAAAAAATACTAGGACCATATAACGAAATTTTAATGATGAAACTGCACACACTTTTAAGAACAAGATGAAAAAAGAGACAACTTGGAACTTAGATCAAGATAATATTAATACTATTTGGACTACAATGACTAATAAGATTAAGAGTTTAGCAAAGGAGATTCTTGGTGAAACTAAAGGTAGAGGTGTAACTAAGAGAAAGTTGGTGGTGGTGCGAGGAAGTTCAAAAAATAATTTTTACTAAAAGATCATAATTTAAAGATTAGTAAAATTGTAAAAATGAGAAAAAGTTTAAAAGATATAAAGAATCTAAAATAAAGACTAAAAAATGGTTAGTATGGCAAAATAAAGATCTTATGATAACTTTTATACCAAAAATAGTGAAAAAGATATATATCGAATTGCAAAAGCTTGGGAAAGAAAGTACAAGTATTTATATAATATTAGATGTATTAAAGACGAAAATCAAAGAATACTTGTTAATGATAACAAGATTAAGGAAAGATAAAAAATTATTTTTATAAATTATTTAATAAATATTCCATATAGGACTTACATTTAACGATAAATAATAGTGATATATTTAATAATTATAGAAATTTTCATTAAATTAGAGCTAATGAAGCAAAAGATGCAATAAAAAAGATAAAAACAGCTAAGAGTGTGGGGCCTAATGATATCCCTATTGAGGTCTAAAAAAGTCTATGAGATAAAGGAGTTTTGTTAACTAGCTTATTTAATAAAATCATGAGATTCAGAAGAATGTTTGATGAATTGAGAAAGAGTCTTTTAGTACCAATTTACAAAAATAAGGGTGACATACAAAATTATTCAAATTATAGAGAAATTAAAATCATGAGTCATACTATGAAACTTTGAGCAAGAGTTATTGAAAGTAGGATAAAGCTTGAAATGAATATATCTGAAAATCAATTTGGTTTTATGCTTGGAAGGTCAACCGTAAAAGCTATTTATTTATTAAGACAATTAATACAAAAAGTATAGGGAGAAAAAGAAAGATTTCTATATAGCCTATGATAAAGTGTTTATAGATTTATTATAGTGGGTTTTAGAAAAGAAAGGTGTATCTACTAACTATATTATTGTTATTAAAGATATGTATTATAATGTAGCTACTAGTATTAAAACTATAGGGAGTGTATCTAGTGAGATTCCTATTAGCATAGGATTACACCAAGGATCTGCATTAGGTCCCTACCCTACCTTTTCACATTGATAATGGATAAACTTACCAGTCACTTACATAATAGACTTCCTTGGTATATGTTATTTGCTAATGATATTATCTTAGTCGATGAGAGCCTACGTGGAATTAATTATAAACTTAAGTTATGGAGGCAAGCCTTAAAAACTAAATATTTTAGATTACGTAAGACTAAAACTAAATATATAAAATATAATTTTAGTTATTTTAGAAATAGATAAGAGAATATAATTAAATTGGATGCATAAGAAATCCCTTTAAGTAATAGCTTTAGGTATTTTGGATCAATTATTCAACAAAATGGAGAGATCGATGAAGACATTATTCATAGAATAAAAACATGATAGTTAAAATAACGAGAGGCATTAAGAGTCTTATGTAATTATCAGATACCTTTGAGATTAAAAGAAAAATTTTATAAGATAATTATGAGACCAATAATGTTTTATGGATCTGAGTTTTGGGCAATTAAGAAAAAAACATATACAAAAAATTTGTGTTGCCGAAATGAGAATTTTGAGATGGAAGTATGGAGTTACTAAGAAAGATAGGAAAAGAAATATTTTTATTCGTAAACAACTAGGTATCGCTTCGATAGAGGATAAGATGAGATAAAATCGTTTAAGATGATATAAGTATGTGCTAAGAAGACATCCGGATGCGATAGTCAAAAGAGATTAAAAAATTAATGTTAGTGGTATAAGGAGAGATAAAGGAAGACTGAAAAAGACTTTAATAAAAACTATAAATAAAGATTTCAATACTCTGAACTTAATTAAACATATGACATCTTATATATTTCAATGGCAGAAAAGATCCATATAGGCATCCCCAAATAGTTGGGACTTACAACTTTGTTGTTGTTGTTATTGTAATTTATCATGTTGACAAATCTATTCGAATGGTACACATGTTAGTTGATCTTTTGCCAGTTAGATGGATGGAGAAAAGCACTCTAAAATTGCTCATTCTTTTGTTATATTAAAACTTATATATATCCTATTACAATGGCATATAATTATGATATTGCTCAAAGCAACAAAGATGACATGATTTTTCGGAGACTTACTAATAGTGGTGGTCAGTACGCTTGTATGAAATAAAGGGGTATACTCAGCTTAAATTTAGAAGTGAAAAGATTATTGGTAAGTAGTTGGTCATATGTTTGAAAATTATAATTTGGTTAAAACCAAGGTTCATCGTACCGTGGCATACTGCCTAGTATGGGTGGTATATACCGATTTGATAGGGGATCGGTACATACCGGTTTGTTGGTACGCTCCATCAGACCATATGTCGATATGTTGGCACGATTTGATACATACCATATCGATAGCCGATCTGTCACGAATGGTCATCGTGCACCCATAACATATTTGCTCAACAAACCGTTTGTCACTTTTGCATGCTTTTACAGATGCTTGGTAACATGTTTTGCATTGGTTTTGTGTGTTTTTTCTTGAAAAATGTAAGCAACGATAGTTCGCAGCACTGTAGTGCGACCGCTCACCGCGCCGGGCAAAACTGCCCCACCGCACACAAAACGTTAGCCATCTCAGCACCCTAGAACCCCCCGGGTGGCACCAGAGGGGATGGGGCTTCGGGGTAGTGTTGGGCGTTGATCGGTATACATAAGTTCACACATTAACTTGATGGAAATTTGTCATCGTGCCCGACACCCAGTGAGCAATCGTTGGTGGACTTGTGACTGTTCGTTTTGCCTTCTAAAGTCATTACTCTCTCCTTCCTCTATTTTCTCTCTTGCACTCAAAATGCTTGCTGAGCGTGTTGGCTACATTATTGTCAAGCTTTGGAACATGTTTCTTTGCATCCATTACCTTCCAGAGCTCATTGTTACAAACTAACTCTATTTAACCACTTATGCTTTACGGTAAACAATTTTTAACTCTTTTGATCACATAATAATTATTATATTCTACACCATAATAGTGTTTTTTAATTCTTTTATGTATAATATTTCTTCTACCTCAATGATCTTCTTAAATTTACATACTTAGGTTTCTTGATTTATTTTAAGTTGTTATTAATAGCTATCTTCTTTGTACCCAAGTTTCAAATGAAAAATATGAAATACTCATTTATCAATTTGATGCTCATTCTAATTGTTGTGCAATCTCTAATTCTTTCTTCTTACGGTTTCCTATTGTGTAAGTCACTACTCTAAGACACATTCTTCAAGTAATTTCTTAACCAACATAGATCCGACATCTTTGAGAAAAAAGGGAAGAAATAAGAACTTGTTGAGCTCCCAAAAGAGCATGCAGTACCAAAGACTATGAAGTTGTGCAACTAAAAATTAAGCCCCACTGTTAGATAAAAACTGGAGGCAACTTGGGTAGCTGAAACGAAAAATCCTCTACCTCTAATCCAAAAATATTGATGTTTTCTCAAGAATAAAAGGATGTGAATGCTTGTAACATCCAAAACAAGGTGTAACTCTAAGGAATAATCGCCCAAACGGATTGATGGTACCATGCTTAGAAGTGTGACACTTAATTCATAGGATTAATCACTATTATCAGATCTGGCCTAAGTGGTGGCCTGGACCAATTAGGATGTGGTTAAGTAAATATATTAAGTGATATAATATTAACTACTTAAATATTAAAAAATGTTAAAATACGTAAAATTGAAATAATAGAAAATTGATAATATAACTTTGGATTGTAGGTAATCGAAGAAAACATGTTATTCATTATTTTTATAAAAAGGTGGAATTCATCCTATGTCGTAGTGAATAGTTAAGTATTCAACCATTAATAAATTTGTAAAATGGAGATATCTCGTTGATAAGGAAGAAGGATATGCTCTGCCTCAATGTACTGGAGATCAGATATCTCGAAAGAATGAAAAATGATGAGGCTGAAAAAGGGATGGAACAATTAGGGCAAGAAAGGAAAAGGACACAGACTAGAGGAGGACAATACAAAGAGTGATACAAGAAGGATGATGGTGAGCGGTGTTAAGATGAGAGGATGTATGGTATTGGGTTAAGAGGAGGCATTCTTGGCATATGTTAAGTTAGCGATATGGATTATCTTCCTTATCCAAATGACTGAAATGCCCATGACAAAAAGGAAAAGAACACCAGAAAATGGAGACATGTTAGTTATTTGAGAGTAGCTAACAAAACTAGACCGTTTGGATTCAAACTACCTAGTTCTCATGCATAACTGGCTCGGTCAACTGGTTCGATCCAGTTTTAAAGCACAACCAATCCAATTACAGAACACCAACCAGCAGTCTGAATCCCCCTTGTTTTGCTTAAAACAGCTGATCTGGTTTGGGTCAAATAACTAAGGGATAAATTCCCACTTAAAATATGCACTTGAAACACTTCAGTTTGCTGTGATA